>NC_067481.1:43852899-44152899 GCF_947179515.1 Apodemus sylvaticus
TGAACTTCACCTCTGTCCGGTGCAGGGGTTCTCACCCTGGGGACCCATTTGTGCTCTCTAATGCTCAGATTGCAAACCCGATCTCTTAGCTATGTCTCAGGAGTCAGGGTACAGCCAAGATGGAGAGCCACTGGCTTAGTCAGCCATTTCCCTGGTAGAAGGCAAAAAAGGGCAGGGCAGGAGGGAGCCCTCATGACAGACTTTGAGGCAGGCCCTTTTCCAGACAGAGCTGGCTCCCCTCATCCTGCTCTACTCTACATGGCTGCCATGGGTATTTCCATGGAGGAGACGCATACAGACTTACCCTTGACAGAGTAAGCTGGGTTTCCTTGGTTTAATCTTTGTACACTCCGACCCAAACCCTCCCACGGGCTGCTGACATGGAATGTGGAATAAGAACAGCAAGATCCTAGACCCGTGTCTGGGAGTTGGGGCTGTAGCTCATTGGTAGAGTGCTTGCTTGGCATATAGGAAGCCGTGGGTCCCCCCCCCCCATCACCCTCTGCCACCCCCCCACTCCCAGCCCCCTAGCGCCATATGAACTAGGTGTAGTTGTACAAGCCCAGAATCCCAGCTCTCAGGAAGTGAAGGCGGGAGGATCACAGATGAAGCCAGCAAGTTAGAGGCCAGCCTGGGCTGTGTAAGACCATCCCAAAGAAGAAACAATAGTATTTATGTTTGATAGTGAATAACCACATGACCCTGCTCCTCAGTGCTCCCATGTGCTCCTCAGTGCTCCTCCGTGGGAGCCGGGCCCCGGGCTAGCACTTGGAGAGCATCATTCCAACTTTCTCAACTACTCTGGTAGGCTGACATTTTGGCCACCTTTTTAGTAATGGAAGATATGGTCGGACAGTGAAGGTGACTCCAGCTAAGGGAACTTGTAACTTGTGGTGGGTACGTAGCTAGCTAAGGTTGGAACAGGGATCTATACCATCTCCTGTGGTGAGGTCCAGAGCTCAGTTCCACTGCCTGCTAGCTCGGCGAACTCTCACCCTAGTCTGTCTGGGCTTCCCTCAAGACAGAGCAGGTGTGAACGGAGATAAACAAGCAAATGCAAGCGCGTGCTTGAGCAGCCATACAGCCCTTGATCCATGGCAGTGGGAGACGCAGCAGGTGTTGGCTGACCCACACATTCCTTAGCGCGAGCAGGTTCAAGTTAATGCTTTATTATATGAGCCTCAGATGCTATACCCCGTGACTCTAGCTTACACTGCAGGCTAACGTACTCTTAGGTCCTCCCCTGCCACACTGCATGCTAAAGTCCTCCCAAGCCCTCCCTGGGCTAGAGCTTCCTGGACTCCGTGTGGGCCCATTTGGAATGACTACTTCACGTGCATGTGTTTAAATGAGTACTTTGTTGGCATGTAATGTTTTCCCTCATTACTATATATGGTAAGGGAGGAGGCTTACTGTCAGGACTTCCTGGTGTAGGCCAGTATGCTGTTTTAGTCTTGACTAGGTACGGATCCTATTTGTTCACACACCCCTCTGTTCCAGGCACCTCATTTCTGTGGTCACAAAAACATAAATATGGGGTTTGGATGACTCGGTGGTTAAGAGCACTTACTGCTCCTACAGAGGACGCAGGTTTAGTCCTAGCACCCACATGGTGGTTCACAGGATCTGTAATTCCAGTTCCAGAGGATCTAATGCTCTATTCTGACCTCCACAGACGCTGAGCATACACACGGCGCACATACATACGTGCAGGCAAAATACTCATACACATAAAATAAATGAATAAATCTTTAACAAAGACATAAATATACTGAGATTTCTTTAACAATTTTAATTTAAAATCTATATTATTATGTACGTGTGCATAGAACTTGTATGTGGGTGGGTGTGCCCCGACATACGTGTGGAGGTCAGAGGATACCTCTGTGGAGTTCATTCTTTTTTTGCACCTTCCTATGGATTCCAGGGGTTAAAATCAGGTCACCAGACATGCATGGCAAACACCTTTACCTCCAGGACCATCTCACTGGCTTTGCGGGCTCTTCTTTGCCATTTTTTCCATAGGCTTTTCTAGATCTTTACTTCAAACCCACTAACTTCATTTTGTGCTTCCGTGGACTAACTCTGACCCCTCCCCTCAGGGTAATGAGCTGTGCCTTCTGAGCAGGGCGTGCTCCTCCTCCCAGATTGTGGTGAGACTGAGTGAAAGCATGAGGCATGCTGGGAATACTAGGTGAGCACTGTGGACACTAGGTGAGCACTGAAGATACTAGGTGAGCACTGAGGACACTAGGTGAGCACTGTGGACACTAGGTGAGCACTGCAGATACTAGATGGGCACTGAGGACACCAAGTGAGCACTGTGGACACTAGGTGAGCACGGTGAACACTAGGGGAACATTGAGGACACTAGGTGAGCACTGTGAACACTAGGTGAGCACTAAGGACACTAGGTGAGCACTGTGAACACAAGGTGAACACTGAGGACACTAGGTGAGCACTGTGAACACTAGGGGAGCACTGAGGACACTAGGTGAGCACTGTGAACACAGGGTGAACACTGAGGACACTAGGTGAGCACTGTGAACACTAGGGGAGCACTGAGGACACTAGGTGAGCACTGTGAACACTAGGTGAGCACTGAGGACACTAGGTGAGCACTGTGAACACAAGGTGAACACTGAGGATACTAGGTGAGCACTGTGAACGCAAGGTGAACACTGAGGATACTAGGTGAGCACTGTGAACACTAGGGGAGCACTGAGGACACTAGGTAAGCACTGAGGACACTAAGTGAATACTGCAGACACTAGGTCAGGTCCCAGCTCCTTTTTTTGTCTGTTCACTAGCTCCTCCTCCTTGTTGGGGGTCTCTGGGAGAGAAGTCATTTTCATTCATGATGTCAGATCACAGCTAGGAAAAACAACCTGGTGGGCTGTCCTAGCCAGGGTTTTGCTGCTTTAACTGTAGTGCTTGCCTGGATGTCAGGCTTACCGCCCTCCACCACCACCCCAATTGTTTTTTTTTAATGATTTTTTAAAACTATACTGTGTGTGTGTGTGTGTGTGTGTGTGGTGTGGTGTGGTATTTATGTGTGTGTGTGTGGTGTGGTGTGGTGTTTGTATGTGTGTGTGTGTGTGTGTGTATACTTGCCTGCTGCCATATATGTGACCAGGTCAGAAGACAACACATGGAGTCACATGTCTCCTTCTCTCATGTGGATTCTGGGAGTTGAACCGAGGTTCTCAGGCTTAGTGGAGAACACCTTCACCCTAAGCTATCTCACCAGCACGGCCCTGTCTTTTTCGTGAGAACTTTCTGCTGGCTTCTCAGTGGTGCTGTCTTGGGAGGTGTGTTCTGTGGAGAGGCACATTTAAAGACCCAGAGCAGGTGTACCTGTCTTTGGAGAGGGACCAAAGAGAGAGAGGGCATTGGGGTTCCCCGGGACGCATCAGTGACCTGAGAGGCCTCTTGCTTTGGCTTCAGCGTTCTCTCTGCAGAATTCTGTCTGTTCTCACTTCGTGTAGGCTGCGGTGACTGAACGCTTTCCCTTAAAAACAAAAACCAAAACCCCCCATCATGTAGTTACATACGTGTTTATTTATCTGGTGTGAGGGTGGGCTGGGTGGGTGGGCCCACAGCTTGCTTCATGCATCAGAGGACAACTTTTAGGAGTTGCTTCTCTCCTTTCACCATGTGCGTCCCTGGTTCAAACTCAGGTCTTTTTAGACTCTTCTCACTAAGTCATCGTTTCTGCGCCAGGATTATCTTGGAGACATAAGGAAAGAAGGCAGTGTGGTTCTGGGGTCTCACAGGCTAGAGGAAGGGTGTGAACAGGCCCAGGCTCCCTGGGTGGCCTCTGAGAGACCTGTACGTTCTTAGCATCCAGAGTGTCGGCATGCGTGCCTCCCTTTCACTTCTGCAGCTTTCTAGGGGAGGGGCGCACACTCAGCTGTCACGCCTGTTGTTATTTGCCACCCCAGCATCCTGGATTTGACGTGAGCTGGTGGGCGTGTCTCAGAGCCTGCTTGGATTCTGCCCAGGCCACGCCTCTGACTCCAGCAGCTCAGAGGGCAGGGTTCTACTTTCCCTTTCCGGTGGGTTTCTGTCGCCATTTTGATTCAGTCTACATTTTGACCCCTTCTCAGGACTAGGATGAGGACACGTCCCGGGAGAGGAACAACTGCTCCCTCCCCGCGATGTATTATTGCATTGAGAACACAACATGGTTGCTGCCCAATGCTGATAGGACCCAGCCTCAGCTCCTGCAGCCTCAGTGATGCACAGCTCCTTCAGTGGATGTTAACAGTGTGTTCTAGAAGCCTGGCTGGGTTCTCCCTACTCTCTTCTCCAGGTCTAGTTGGAACCCAGGCCTGCCTCAGTTTCTTATCTGCTAGAGCATTACCTGCACGCAACTCTTCATTTCCCTGACATGGTTTTCTGGCATGCGATGGTGATCCAGATCCAGGCCAAGTTTAAGTGGCATTTTCTACTTACAGGAGCACGCTCTCTTGGCGTCTTCTGGCCTTGTTAGTTCCCGGGAGCCATGGCTGTCTGAGTTGTCTTTATAATTACAGGAACATTTACTTTATATCTTCACTACAAAGAGTCCTATGTATGCATTTTTCCTAACATAAAAGTTCTCTTCTTCCTAGGGCAGCAGCTTTCCATCTGTGAGTTGTGAGCCCTTTGGAGCGACATATCAGATATCCTGCACATCAACTATTTGCATTACAATTTATAACAGTAGAAAATTACAGTTATGAAGTAGCAACAAGATAAGTTTATGTTTTGGGTTTATCACAACACGAGGAACTGAATTAAAGGTATCGGTATTAAGAAGGTTGAGAACCACTGTCTTAGGGGGCATAATGCCCTCTTCTGGCCTCTAAGGGCACCAAACACACATGGTGCACTTGTATACATGCATGCAAAACACACACATACAAATAGATAAATAAGTCTTTAAAAAGATTGCCCTTGGTGCCAGGCGGTGGTGGCAAATGCCTTTAGTCCCAGCACTCGAGGGGCAGAGGCAGGAAAATCTCTGAGCTGAAGGCCAGCCTGGTCTCCAGAGGGAGTTATAGGACAGCCAGGACTACACAGAGAAACCCTGTCTCCAAAAACTAAAAAGAAAAAAAAAAAGGTGTCCTTGGGTTCTGATATCCCAGAAGTCATCGGTGAACTAATGAGTACGGTCATAATCATTTTTAGGTGTCAATCCTCAGGTGTTCCCTGCCTTTAAGAAATTATTTGTTATTATTGTGTGGGTATGTGTGTTCCCCTGCACGTGTGTGGAGGTCAGAGGGCAACTCGGTGGAGCTAACTCTCATCTTCTGACTTCCATCTTCCTGCAGGTTCCAGGATTGAACTCAGGGCAACAGAATTGGGTTATAAGTTGCTTTACCAGTTGAGCCATCTCTACAGCCAACCACTTAACAAAGTTTTATACTTTTTTTTTTTTTTTGGACAGGGTCCTTGAACTCCTGAAACTCACAAAGTAAGCTAGACCAGCTAGCAAGCCCCGGGGTCCATAGGTCTCCACCTCTCCAGTGTGGGGATTTCAAGCACGTTGACAACACAGTCTGTGAACATTTTCAAAATAAACCTTTTTCTACAATACAGGATGGGTTGGATTCTTGTGAAAAATAATCTGCCTTGGAGCTTTAAAAATACAGATTTTTATAAACTATCTTCGCTGGAAACAACTCCTTGAGAGGAAAGAAATGGCAGAGACTGATGAGATGGATCCCTTAGAACTAGAGGACTTTAATCCAAACCAGAAGCCATCTGTGAGGTTGGTGTGCATCACCTCACAGGAGGCAGTTGTGTCAAGCCTCTTACTGGGCCAGTGAGTGGCACTTCTCTATACAATAGCTTGAATGTAGGTAGTCCTATTTGGCCTGGGAACTTGTTATGTAAAACAGGCAGGTCAGGAACCCCCAGGGATCTGTCTACTTCTGTCTCCTGAGCACTGGGGTTAAAGATAGACACCATTTTACTAGATTCATAGCTCGTGTTTTGTCTGCATGTATATAACCGCACCATGTGTGTGCAGTAGCCGCTGAGGTCCGTAGAGCTCACCAGATCCCTTTGATTGGGAGTTACAGACAGTTTTAAACTATGTAGGCTCTGGGGACAGAACCCAGGTCCTCTACAAGAGCGGCAAGTGCTCTTAACCATTGAGTCATCCAGGAGAGGGTTTTTAGAGAGGTACCTGGGTTAAAACATGATTGTTCCAGAGGCCCCAAGCTAATACAATTGTTGTCTTTGTAATAAGAGAGTTGAACACAGACACAAACACAGAGAAAACCACACAAAGACACAGGGAGACACCACCATTTACAAGCCATGGACGTTCAGAACGTGTCTTCCCTGGGGCACCTTGTTTTTCCAGCTATTAGAGCCTTGAGGAAGCCAAGTGTCTGCCCCAAGCCCCATCCCTCCTCAGGGTCTGTTGTTATAGTGGACTAGGTACCCCCCCCTTCAACAGTCTGTAAACTGCAAATCTGGAGGCCCAACACATGCTCTCCAGCAGCTAGGCACGGAAGAGATCCAGGAGGAACCTACCTTCTCCTCACTGTCCCATCTGGGAGGCCATCTTGGACGGGGTAGCTTCAGAAGGGACTTGAAGAAGCAGTTAGAGTATAGATAGAAGAAGCCGCTGTAGCTAGCCATGAGGCTGCCTTCACGCTGGCTGTATTGAGAAGGGGGTGTTCATCTTAGATCGCCCAGGTCAGAACCTTCTAAAGCTGCACTGTCCAACACGGGAGCCATCGGCCATGGGCCAGCCAAGGATCTGAAGATGCGTCCTGAGTAGACAAACCATGAACACTTGGGGCAGGGAAAAGCTAAAATCTATTATTTCTTGTATTAATTACATATTGAAATTATATTATTTTTGTTTTGTTTTTTTCAAGATAGTGTTTCTCTGTATAGCCCTGGCTGTCCTGGAACTCACTCTGTAGACCAGGCTGGCCTTGAACTCAGAAATCCGCCTGCCTCTGCTTCCCAAGTGCTGGGATTAAAGGTGTGCACCACTGCTCCTCGGGGAAATTATATTCTTGATATACTGGGTTTTGTAAAATGTCTTTACAATAAATCCTACAAACTTCTTTTTTGTCTTTTGTTTTAGTTTTTTGTTTTTGAGACAGAGTTTCTCTCTGTAGCCCTAGCTGTCCAGAAACTCATTGTGAAACCCAGGCTGGCCTTGAACTCAAAGATCTGCCTGTCTCTGCCTCTCCAGTGCTGCAATTAAAGACGTGCACTACCACTGCCCAGCTACTTTTAACTTTTTAAATGTGGCTACAATGTAAGTGGTTTACACTGTATTTATACTATTATAAAGAGGGTGTGTGTCCAAGCACTGAGTTCTGAAAATCATATTCTGTGTAACTCACCCTCCTGAGCGTTCAGAATGTTTCCCACATATCCAGGACAGGGTAAAGGGACTCGTCCTTGCCCCCAGAGGACAGCTGTGCTTCTGATTTTCAAGGTGGCCACCGGAGTCCTCCTAGGTTGTGGTTCCTGGGACATCGTTTCATTATTTATTCAATATTTTTTATAATGTATCATCAGGCTTAACCGGCACAGTAGGAGGAGAGAACTCTGTTTAATGGTTGTGCCTTGCCTTGGCTCTGGTGTTGTAATTTCTGGTGTTGCAGCGATGACCTCAGGCCTGCAGAACTCTTTCAGAACATAACTCAGACTCCTCCTCTTTTCCTGGGACTGCTACCCAGTGCAGGCGAGCATTCAGCCTTAGCCAGGGTGATACAGGACTCTTGCTCATTTCCATATTCGTTCATTCAGAGTCACCCAGAGCATCTCAGGGTGTTAAGTGCTGGGCATTGGAGGTGAAAGTGACAAGTGCCATTCTAGAACCTTCAAGGAAGGAAGAGAGGGATGGATTCTGTTCTGTCTTGGGAAGACTTCTTTCAGGAGATAACATTTCTCTTGGGTTTTGAAGGGTGAATAGGAGCCATTCTGCAGAGGGGGCAGCTCAGCTTTGTATGATGATAAGCTTTACTGCAATCCCCCAGAGAGCCCTGCTAGCCTCCTGACCATTAAATAGGAGTCTCTCAGATTAGACCAGCCTTAGCTGGTTGAGCGCAGCCATTTTAGAAAACATGCATTAAGGGAATGGCAGTGAGACAACCCTTTAAAAAAATTACCACGGCATGAGGACAACCTTCCAAAGACTCAGTACATCTCCAGCCTTCCTAGCAGTCACAGGGCAATGCAAGGATATGGGTTTGAAAGCAGATAGCAAATGCTGGCTGCTAGAACTCAGCCTGTACTATATTTATTTACTTAGGGCTTTGATAGATGGACAAGTGTTTATTGAGTGTCTACTTTGTGCCAGGTAATGGGAGCTGGGCAGTGATCTTGTTTTTGCTTTCCTAGGGCTCACTGCCTTGGGGTGGGAGGGGTGAGATACTTCCCAAGCAGTGTGGGCTCCCCAGTACAGTTCCCTGCAGTCAGGGAAAATTTCCCAGAGGAGGTTCCTTAAGGAGATATAGCTGGGCAGAATCTGTCAGACCAAAGGGCAGAGGGAAGAACTCGGCAGAAGTAACTTTCCGTGCAGAGGCAGGAATGAGCTTGGCGATTCAGAGAATTGCAAGTGTTTACACGGGCTGGAGTGTGACGTGTGGTGTGGGGGAGAGCTGAGAAAGAAATGGTTAGGCCTGCCAGATGCTTCAGCAGGCGAAGGTGCTTGCTGCCCGAGTTTGATTCCTTGAAACACACGGGCAAAAAGAAGAGTACTGGCCCCTGCAAGCTGTCCTCTGACCTCCGTGTGTGTGTGTGTGTGTGTGTGTGTGTGTGTGTGTGTGTGTGAAGAGTACTGCCCCCTGCAAGCTGTCCTCTGACCTCCGTGTGTGTGTGTGTGTGTGTGTGTGTGTGTGTGTGTGTGAAGAGTACTGCCCCCTGCAAGCTGTCCTCTGACCTGTGTGTGTGTGTGTGTGTGTGTGTGAAGAGTACTGCCCCCTGCAAGCTGTCCTCTGACCTCCGTGTGTGTGTGTGTGTGTGTGTGTGTGTGTGTGTGTGTGAATGTGGGGGTCACATGTGTCTCACACACACTCACACGTATACACACATATGCACATGTGTACACACACAAATAAACATAAAGAGAAAATTTAAAAGGAAGAATTAGAAAATATTAGCACAGGCTGGATCATGCTAAACTTTACGTGTAAAGGGGTGGAGTCTGTGTTTGTGCTGTAGATGGGGGATGGGGGAAGGAACACACTGTTCTTGATCAAGCATCTTCCCACACGGGGTGACACTGTACACACATCTGTGCCTCCTCTGCCAGGGTGAGGCTGTGCCAGGAGGTGTGTCCCAGTCACCCCCTGAGGTGCCTTCGAAGGAGTCTTTCCACCTGCTGTGACTCAGGAAGTGGGGAGAAGAGTCAGAAGTGAGTCTAGGCACAGGCCCGGGCAGACTGGGGAGGCCAGGTATTTAACAGTGAGGAACCAGACTAGATCCAAATCTAGAGGGGAGGGGGAGGAGAGGAGAAAAGGAGAGGGAAAGGAAGGGGGGCAGAAAGGGGTGGGGACAGAAGAGGGAGAGGATAGGAAAAGCTAGGAAGAAAAGAGGGTGGGGCCAGAGGAGAGGGGAGGAAGGCCCTGCTCTGTGCCCTCACAGTGTGAAAAGTCCAACATCACCGAGCTCTGTTCTGGGGTGCAGGGTGTTTGCAAGTCGGGGCACCCCGCCAGCCTTGGTGTGACTCACACACAGGAGGGTTGAAGAGCAACCATTTAACCAACTGGCTCTCGGGCCAACTAGTCCAGAGTGGCCCAGCTGGTCGTGAGGCCCACTGAGGAGGGCTTTGCTCTGTCAGGGCTTCCTTTCTCTCCACAGCCCTTCCTTCCTTGGTTTGGAAGGCTCGCCATTCTTGTCTGGAATTGTATGTTCATTTTCTTCAACTCTTCTGTCATTCACTCCACGAATGCCTCTCAAATGTCCCCTGTGGAAGACAGGCATGATGACTGCTACATGTCCACCTCTCCTTTTAACTTTGAGACCTTCCCAGATTTCTTTAAGGCACCAGGCAAACTTTGCAGGGTGCTACCCCAAGTTTCTTGGGGTCAATCACTGTCACTGTACATATGAGTACTACACAAACTGGATTCATGCTGAGAGACTTATTTGCTTATTTTATTTTATTTTGTTTTATTTTTCAAGATAGAGTTTCTCTATGTAGCCCTGGCTGTCCTGGAACTCACTCTGAAGAACAGGCTGACCTTGAACTCACAGAGATCCTCCTGCCTCTGCCTTCCAAGTGCTGGTATTAAAAATGTGCAGTATCATGCCTGGTTTCACTTTTTTCTCGAACAAGGAGGTTTGAGATCTTGTTCGAGCAATGTCCTTGTGATTTCTCGGTGGCAGTCAGGGAATCCCCTCCATACTGAAACTGCTGTCATCAGTCTTTCCTTCCCGTGCTCTAGGAAGTTACCACCCTTACCACCCTGCTCCTAGCTCCTCACTCCACTTCCTGTCACAGGGAAGGTTAGGGCTTTCACTCATTGAACTTACGTCAGGCCTATGCTGAGAGATCCACAGAGAGCATTCTGCCTAGTCCTGCATAACTGAGAGAGAGAGAGAGAGAGAGAGAGAGAGAGAGAGAGAGAGGCTACTGCCACCTCAGATTCAGAGAAAATGAAGCTCAAAGATAGGAAATAATTTTTCTCATGTCGTATATGTACCATGTGGTAGACCTATGACTGAAACTTGAGGAAACTATTCTCTTTTTTGAGACAGTTTTGCTGTGTGGTACACTGGCCTGGAACTCTTGATTCCCCTGCTTTGGCCTTCTGAGTGTTGGGATTATAAGCCTGTGTCACCACAGCTGGCTTCAAGGTTGGATTTTGTGAAACTCCCAAGGCTGGCTAGGCGGCACCAGACTGCCGGGATCCTCCGCTGCTTCCTTCTCTGGCTAGATACTGGACCTGCATCTGCAGACATTGCTGTCTCTTGTTAGTTCCCTTCTGACCTTGGTGAACTGGGGTGACAGTTTCCGTCTCTCTGAGTTACTCAGATGATCTGAGGTAGGAAAACAATCGAAATTATTTGAGCAGACCTTCGCTACACATGTTGCATGGTGACTGCCTTTCTGGGTGCCTGGCCTCTCTAAGACACTGACAGGTCCACAGCTGGAGCGTTACCTATAGAAAAGAACTCCAGAATAGGCCTCTTCCTTTTCTCAGAGGCCTTGGGCAAGTTTGACAGTCTTTGCATATCCAAGCATGGAGAAATATCTAGAAGGAGCCCTCTAACAGGACGGTGGGGATGTTTCTCCAGCTGGAGCAGATTGATGAGGGTGTTCACTGAGAGTGCCCTGGGGTCACGGAGCTGAACAGGAAGTTGGGTTTGAAAGAAGCTGGCAGGCCTCCAAAGAGAGTTCTCCTGTGGTTTCTAATCTCCTTCGATTTTCAATGGTCCATTGCTTTGTGATCCACAGAGCCTGCCTGATAAGCCCCTGCTTGCCGCAGGGAAGTGTGGTCCTGTGACATCCTGCCCCCTTTCATCCTGCTTTAGAAGTAACTTCAAGTTACAGTGGCTTCAGACTCCACAGATCAGGGCCCCATACTTGAGTCTGGTGGGAAGCTTTTGGCCATTGGCAAAGTCCTGGTTCTCCTAACTTGGGTTAATCTCTGGCACTCTCCCCAGCCTCTCTGTAACCCCTGTGGTGGTGAACTAGGATGTTTTCCACCTTCTGGGTTCTGAGTGTGGTTCTGCATGCTGAAGCTTATGAAAGTAGGCACACCCAGCCCAGGATGCACCATGCCCTCAGGTGAGCCTTCGAGTGCCTCAGCAGGGTACAGCCTGGTTAATCGTACAGCCCCGTGGCAGTGTGAGGGAAGCTCGGGTTAGCCACAGGGGTTTGGGGCTATTTCCCCAGCATTCCCAGGCTTGACGTGAACGAGATGTAACCTTTCTGTTAAGCCAGCAAGATTTCAAGAAGTCTCTGCCGTGACAGCTGCATTAATGACCTAATGCTGTCAGCATTTACATGATAGTTTTCCAGTTTGCTTGGCATTCTCTTAATCTTCCTAAGTCAGCCCCAGACTCTCCCATGGAGTCATAAATCTCCCAGTGAGGTCAACCACCCAGTTCTTCAGCTGTGATCCCTACCCTTCATCCTTAATTAATCCCTGGCCCTCTAGGCCTCCAGGGTTCTCTCTGCTTGATGGGGAGCCAGGAGGCTGGGCAGAAAGGGAGAGCAATTATGCTGAAGAAGAAAGAGGCAGGGCTGAGGAACAGTGGAGGGCAGGGCTTCTGGTCTCAGGAGCTGCACTGCTCCAGGTACTTCCTCAAATGTCCGCGGACATTCGCATCCATACCCAAACCCCACTTCAAAGCGACACTCTAGGACTCAAATGCTGACACAGCCGCTTAGAAATTTCCACAGCCCAAATTCTGGATGGAGGGCACAGCAAGAAGTGTCTGTTATTATGATTATGAAGATGAAAACTGTGCTTCAGGATTGAGTAGGGAATTTAACCAGGTGTGAGTTCTGCTCTGGCCTTTGCTTAGGGAGCAGGGCCACCATAGAAAGGAGCATTTCAGGGTAGGACAGAGGGAATCTCCCTGGCCTGGGAGCACATGGCAGGAATCACGTGTCTCTTCAGCAAGGGCCGGGCTGCCTGGTTTCCCGGTACCCTCACCCAGGCAGATGCTCATTTCTACCCTTGGCTTAAAAGGAAGAACTGCCTGGTCTCCTCCCCTCCCCAGAGTGGAAATGGTAGCAGCGAGTTCAAGGACGTGTTTATTGAACATTTACTAGGCGGTTGGTTCCAAGTGTAAACTAACAGAAAGATTTCGCTTGAAAGCGTTCTCAGTGAAGTAGGGGGGGGGGGCGGGTGAAAACCCAAAGGGAGATGGGCATGGCCGTGAGACCTGAGTGGATGGCATCCTAGGAAGGAACCAAGCTGACCTGCTCTGTCAGGAGTGGTGAGGGCGGGCACTCAGGAGTGGGTGTGGCCTCAGGCTGGTGGGGGTGGGGGGGTGGGGGGATGGGGGTGGGAGGATGGGGGTGGGGGTGGGGTGGGGAACAAGGATAGATGGCCCAAGGAAGTTCTTGACTGGGTGAAGCTCCCGAGGAGGTGACAGTGACCAGTCTGTCAGCAGTGCTGAGCAGGCCACTACGAGGAACTCGGGATGTATTTAGGACAGGGAACTGATGGGTCCAGGTTTGTTTTCTGAAAGCCACATTTATTATCTGTTTTCATTGTCATGGACAATCGAGGCCAGAGGTTGCTGAGACCTCAGCAACCCAGCCGCACTCTTTCTTCAGTTGCTGCCATTTTTCGGTCCCATCCTAGGGAGTACATGCCACTGTGGCAACACGTAGACAAACATTTCTAGCTTTCAAAGATGTATGTGTAGGAGCTGGAGAGATGGCTCAGTGGTTAAGAGCCCTGACGGCTCTCCCAGAGGTCCTGAGTTCAATTCCCAGCAAGTACATGGTGGCTCACAACCATCTGTAGTGGGATCTGGTGACCTTTTCTGGCCTTCAGGCATCCACGCAGACAGAGCCCTCACGTACATAAAATAAATAAATCTTAAGAGGAAAAAGAGGCTTGTGTGTATCTATGTATTAAGGTCATCTGTGTGGCTTCAGGTTGATGCATGGCCCTATCTTTCCATTGAGTCCTCCCCACACGGTGGCGGTGTGCCTGACTTTGAGGCTTAGCTGGTTTCTTTTCAGAGTAGAAATAACACTGTGCAGAGACGGGCAAATCACCAGGCCTCAAGACCCCTGCTACTTGTTCAGCCCACAAGAACATCTGCATCAGAAAGAGCTGCACACAGCTGGCCCTCAGACAGAGGCAGAAGGGCGAAGCCAGTGCTGTGGCTCCTTGTTTGCGCAGCATTCTTGTTCTGTCTGGTGGGAACGGCTCACAGATACTGTCAGTAAAAGAAACCTTCAGAGCCTGCTCCTGGCTTCTGCCCTGGTGACGCTCCTTTTACAGTTTCTGTTATGCCTGGACCATGCCTCTGTCATGGCATTCAGGGATTCCTACGCTCAGGTTGGTTCCCTTACCAAACCGTAGACATGCAGGAGGCAGGTATGGTGCCCGGTTAAACAAGATGAACCCTGTGCTCACCTGGGGTTATCTCGTCATGGTGAACAAATATTTGAGCAAGATCTCTGTCGGTGTTGTGTTTTATAAAAAGATAAGGGGAGAAGGAATATGTTTGGTGGAGGTACAGTCAGGTGTGAGGGAAGAGGGCGCCTCTGTGGGCCAGTGCTGAGGCATCCCTTCCCCCTGAGGGACCAGCCACACGATGGCATAATATAGAATAGTCTATTCAGGCCATGGGGAGGGGAGTTAAGGGTGTGTGTGTGTGTGTGTGTGTGTGTGTGAGAGAGAGAGAGAGAGAGAGAGAGAGAGAGAGAGAGAGAGAGAGAAGAGCAGAGTAGTAGAGGCTGGCCATTAGTATGTGGAGAGAGGGGGAGGGGAATGGGGAGAGAGGGGAAAATGGGTAGGGGAGCAGGAGAGCAAGAATGAGGAGGGGGCAAGCAGCCCCTTTTATAGTCAGGCACACCTGGCTGTTGCCAGGTAACTGTGGGGCGGAGCCTAGACTAAATGCCAACAACCAGCATTAATTAGTCTAAGAAGAAAAAGAGATGGCTTGTTAGGGTTGAGTCGGATGTGGGGTGAGGCGCCTCAAGATTGGCAGCCAGGCCACATGCCACCTCTAATGGTCCACCAGAGCTTCTTGATGGACCGTCCTTCTTTCTGGAAAGCTGTTGTCCTAGATTCCCTTGTGGATACTGACTTTGGATTCATTTAGGTCTCAACTCAGATGTTCCCCTCCTCACGCTGCCCCCTCTCCAATCAATATAGCCCCTGTTTTGTGCCTATGATCTGCCTCAGCCACCTGAGAACTGTTGATTTGCGAAGGAAAGGGAATTTTGTGTGGTCAGTGCAGAATTCGTCAGAGTAGGCATGAGTGTGGCCAAGGCCGATAGTGATAGAGATCTCTTGGAAATCCCCCTGCCTCTGCTTCCCATCTTGCAGTAGGAACATTGGTATTACATACATACTTCCATGTTTATTTTAATGGATGTAGTATTAAGAATTAATTAATAAATTCTGGTGTGGTGTCACTACCCGCATGAATGATTTATGTTCCCAAATAAATGAAAGACACACACACACACACACACAGCCTGTATATTTTAATACACCTTAAGCAGCACACTAGCTGGACAACTGCCTAGCCTCCATGCTGTTGGACTCTACCTCCTGCCGATAATTCTGAGTTACTACTTATTAGCTCCATCTCAGCCGCTCCTGACGCATTTGTACAGCCCTCTGGGCCATGTTTTCTTGTCCCAGAGCCCAGGGTGCTCTCCTTGTTTCTGTACCCCATGATAGCCTCTGTCCTCTCCTCTTTCCACACTTTCCTAAAGTATATCAGATCTCTCTTCTCCTCTCCTCCCGGTCCCAAGCCCAGGAGATCCTGAAATCACCCTGTCTGTCTGTCCTCCCCAGCTATTGGCTGCTGGCATCTTTATCCACCAATCAGAGCCCACTAGGGGCGGGTTCCCAGAAGCTAAGTGCAGACCCTCTTGTACAGTTTTTTTGGGGAACAAGCAGCTACAAATGGGTTCTACTGACTCAAACCCAAGAGTTTATGTCAGAGTGGCATGTGCTTTTTATCCACTGAGCCATCTCCCCGGCACTGGAATGAAAATGAATTATACTTAATATAGATGTAAACAGTGAATTAATCTGGTGGCTGTATTTACGTACCTTATGCTAACCCCAAATAACTTCACAAATAACCCCAAGATTCATTTAAGACCGCTCCTTAATAGCTGAGCAGTTAAATGATGTATCTTAGACTCCTCTGCCTCTCCGGCTCCTCCCAGCCCCGCCCCGTGATACTTGCATATTATTATTAATCTGATTCTTCAGACCTCCTCTTCATCAGTCCAATGCCTCCGTCCCCCCTGTGGATCTGAGCCTCCTCTCCTTCCTCAGGCTGGCAGACCTGAGTCCTGCCCTATTCTCTATTCTGCCCAGCCACTGGGTGATGAGCATTTATTGACAAGGCAGAGAATAAATGGTAAAGAACTGTTTACACAAACTTGAGACAGGAGATTCTTGATATAAACATCACAGTGTCATATGTCCAGACTGAAACAAGATGTGAAGGCAGAGAAGGAGAAGCAGCATTTGAGTAACCCAAGGGTGCCCTTGACACAGCCTACAAAACATCATGCCTACATGGGAGGGCTGTAACTCCTCAGCTCTATCAGAGGCTTGGGGGGAGAAGGGCAGGCAGGTGTAGCTGTCACATTGATTCTCCCCAGGGAGGCAAGTGGTTCCTGACAGCTTACTCACAGCCCACAGCGGATTTTTGGAAGCCCTGGAATTTGTTGTTTCACATCTTTTTTTTTTTTTTTTTTTTTTTTTTTTTTGGTTTTTTGAAGACAGGGTTTCTCTGTATAGCCCTGACTGTCCTGGAACTCACTCTGTAGACCAGGCTGGCCTCGAACTCAGAAATCCACCTGCCTCTGCCTCCCAGAGTGCTGGGATTACAGGCGTGTGCCACCACTGCCCAGCCTTGTTTCATGTCTTAAGTCTCAAGCAAGGACATTAACTCTAAATGTCTGATTAGATTTTTTTTTTCTTTTTTTGATCCAGAATCTAGCTGCATACCGAAGACTCTTCTGGAACTGGTGATTCTCCTGCCTCACCTTTCAAGTGCTGCTGGGATTACAGGTGTGTCATCAGGCCTGGTACCATCCAATTCCTGTGGGTACTGTAAGCCGCTTCCTAGGAGTGCTGCTTGGCCATTGGCTCCTGGGCCTGAGCCAGGCGAGCCCCATCCTGCCTCGGTCCCTCCCAGCGTCTCCTTATGTGCACAGCCAGGCTAAGGAGCTGAGTGTGAGTGTCCAGGGGGAAACCCAGGGTGACCGAGAAGACGCCAGGCTCCTTAAGTCAAAGGCACTTCCTCACAACAGAAACAGACCAGTTCCGAGGTAATCGCTGACTGCTCTCTCTCCCTTAAGAGAGATGGGCTCTTGTCCAGCCCTGGAGCCTCTTGAGGGCCTTGAGCTATTGATCGGTCACCAACATAACAGGCATCTCCAAAGTGCTGGGGCAGGGCTCACGGAATAAACACATTTTCCTTCTTCTGCAAACCCTGAGCATCTGAGAAACCAATTTTCTTTTCTAGATATGTCCTGCCCAGCTGCACAGGCCCTTGGCAGGCAGGGGTTGGATTTAATAAAATAGAAATGGCCAGGGCAGCCAGCTCGCCGCCAGGAATGCCCCACAGGATCGCACTTTACCCTCAATATGTCCCTGTGCTCTGTGCCATGCAGATCTGAGCTCAGGCTTAGTCCCTGAACTGGGCCAAGAGCAGCAGAACAAGCCATTCTTATTTAACCATAGCACTGCACAGACTCCAAGGTGCCTGGTAATCACTGGACGGACCGTCGGGTTTATTCCACGTCTTCCTCACAAAAGAGGGCAAGAGTGTTGCCAACCATTGGATGCAAACCCAGTCTTGTTTTCAGAATATCTCTGAGACTTATGAGCTACAGCATGATACCTAGTGGGAGCCATGGCAGGCTTACAGTTAGCCAGGTACAGCCGAGTGACAGTCACAGCTGTGATGACATCACTCACGTGCTTATACATAAGTAGCATCCTCCTTAAGATGCAAGATGAACAAACCGTTCCTAACCCTCAGCTTGTTCTCTGGGATCCCCAGGCTCTGGTTTCTTTCAGGGACCTCCTGTGTAGCCCTGGCTGTCCTGGAACTCACTCTGTAGACCAGGCTGGCCTCGAACTCAGATATCTGCCTGCCTCTGCCTCCCAAGTGCTGGGACACCACTGTCAAGGACCTTCCACTGGTGGCCTCTTGTGGCTTACGTTTCTAGATCCTGTTTTTATTTCTTTACATTATTATTACTGTTGAATAAACACAGGTAAATATTACTATTTTAACTTTCTAAAAATGTCCAGTTGAGTAGTGGTTAGGACACCCCCTTCTGAGCCCTCCGGCTTCTCCACCTTGCCCTCCTCTGACCCCAAAGGATCCGATCTTGTTACATAGCTCAGGCTTGTCTGAAACTCGTGATTTTCCCATCTTAGCCTCACGAGTGTGGAGATTACACATGTACAATTCCATGGCCAGTCCCCACTATATCCTTTTCAAAGGAAAATTATTTACTTATTTGTCTTATGTGTCTGAATGTCTTCTTGCCTGCATGTGTGTCTGTTTGCATACCACATGTTCATCTGGTGCTTACAGAGGCCGGATGAGGGCATCAGATCTCCCAGAACTGGATAACAGAGAGTTGTGAGCCACCTTGTGGGTGTTAGGGATTGAATCTAGGTCCTCTGGAAGAGCAGCTAGTAGTGCTCTTAACTGCTGAGCCATCTTTCCAGCCCCCTTCCTCTCTCCGTTGTGTGACCAGTGTCACAGAGTATAGAAAAGCTTAAAGGCCAGCGACCACCATGCCTGAGGAGAAGGCGCTGCCAGCGGACCTACTGAAGCAGAGACTGGGGCCTGACCTCCTTACGGTCACATGCTACGGGATGTCAGTGCACAGTTCCTGTCCTCCCGTCTCACAATGCTCCTTAGCTTCCTTCTAGAATCCCCATCCTCATCCCACTGGGAAGAGGTGGCACATGTCCCAGGCTTGTCTAGCTCATCAGAGTCCTCTGGACAGCAGTTGACTGGGTTAGCAACAGACAAGGCACCCAAGCCAAGCCAGAGAAGACAAAGCTTAACCATGTGCTGGGACTGCACAGCCAGACTCCAGGGGCCGCTCAGCTGATAGGACCTGAGCCTGAGGATGCTGGTGGCCGGCAGGCCACCTCACAGAGCAAACCTGCTGGCAAGAAAAACTCACAGAGCTAGCATCAAGAACAGAGGAAAGGCTGGGCGTGGTGGCGCATGCCTGTAATCCCAGCACTTGGGAGGCAGAGGCAGGCAGATTTCTGAGTTTGAGGCCAGCCTGGTCTACAGAGTGAGTTCCAGGACAGCCAGGGCTACACAGAGAAACCCTGTCTTGTAAAACCAACAAAAGAAACAAAGAACAGAGGAAAGATATCCTGGGAGACTGAGTGTAGATGGAAAACCCATATGTTTGCCTCCCTCCCTCCCTCCCTCCCTCCCTCCCTCCCTCCCTCCCTCCCTCCCTCCCTCCCTCCCTCCTTCCCTCCCTCCCTCCTTCCCTCCCTCTCTGTCTCCCCTTCTCTCTCCCTTCCTTCCTTTTAAAAATGTTTTAATTGCATATGGGTGCGTTGCCTAATTTGTGTCTGTGTACCATGTGCTCGCCTGTACCCTTGGAGGCCAGAAGAGGGTATCAGGTTCCCTAGAACTGAAATTACAGAGTCTTGTGTTACCTGGTGGGTCCTGGGACTTGAGCCTGGGTCCCCTGGGAGAGCAGCCAGGGCTCTTCACAGCGGAGCCATGTTGCCAGCTCCCCTCTCATCCCTCTGAGAGAGCCGCACGTAGCCCAGGCTGTACAACTAAGGTTGACCTTGAACTTCGGATCCTCTTGTTCCATCCTGCAATTACAGACAGGTGCGCACCAACACACCCGTTTTCGGGTGGTGCTGGGAACTGAACGCAGGGCTTTAAGCTGGGCGAACACTCTGCTAACTGAGATAGGTCAGCAGCCTCTACCACAGCACTCACTTTTCCACAGGAGGTGGCCTGAGTCAGGCTTTTGTACATTGCAAACCTAGATCCTTGCTAAACACACACTGAAGCCTGGAGGGGGAATTGTGACTGGACGGACAGAAATGGCTGCTGGATGGCCAACGGCTTCAAGAACATCCACATTGCCGGGCATGGTGACGCATGCCTGTAATCCCAGCACTTGGGAGGCAGAGGCTGGAGGATTTCTGAGTTCAAGGCCAGCCTGGTCTACAGAGGGAGTTCCAGGACAGCCAGGACCATGCAGAGAAACCCTGTCTCGGAAAAAAAAAAAAAAAAAAAAAAGATCATCCACATTTAGTTATTCGTAGGCTAGAGCTGACTTCCACGCTGGATCCTTTTCCTAGGAGCTGGCACCATATTGCGGACGAGGAAGCGAAGGTAGTGATGGGAATGTTTCCACAGGAGCCTTCTGAGTCCAGCACACAGATCCCAGGCTGGACCGCTCCAGAGAGGCAAAGATCTGCCAGCCCAGGGCCAGAGTAAGATAATGTAATGAGGTGAAGGGATAGAGCTGCCTTAAGTTTTTAAAAATATACTTTGATGTTTAGCGTGTGTGGTTTTATTTGGGTGTGGGGGGAGTTGGCGGGGAGCTGTATCACAGTGTACATGTGAAACTCAGGTCGGTAGACAGCTTGGTCTTCCGCTGCCGGCGTCCTGGGGATTGAACTTAGACAAAGCTTGGCAGTGTGAGCCATCTCCTCTGATTCCGGGAGCCGGCTTAGGAAGGCACACACATTCAGTCCTGAGCCCCCGTATGTGGCTTTCAAACTTTGTTCTCTGAGGTCGTGGAGGATGGAAGACTCAGGTAAGCTGGATTAACCTGGAGTGCTTCTCCACAGCCTAGCCGAGTGAGCGTGAGCGCAGAGCAATCGAGTTAAAATCATGAACTGGAATGTTCCAGAGCCTCACAGGTGATTTGAACGAGCATCAGGTTAGAGAGCTGCTGATCTTCAGGCCATGGTTTTTCAATGCAGGGGTTGGGCCCCTCCCACACGCTCTGGCTTGGTTGGTCTGGGCTGGAGTCTGAAAATGTGCTTATCTAACAGGCCTTGGGTGCAGTCTGTGCTCTGGCTGCCAGGCCCAGGGCAGCACCTTCTCCTAAGCCAGTTCAAAGAACGCCAGATTTGAGGCTTCCCAGACCGGTGTCCTGTGTCCAGCTTGGCTACCAACTGATTATATCTCTGGCTAAGTTTCAACTGCAGGACCTGCAAGTGCTGTTACCCTCTAAGGATCTTTGGTGAGTCAGTGGTCTCCAAATATCTTAATTTTGGTAAACCTCAAGGAGCTGGTGTGGTTTGGGGATGAGTGTGTAGAAATGAGTGGGCTTGGCTATTCCTAAAAGGGCCAGGTTCAGGCCTGGGCCAGAGGGCATTGAGGATGGCCAAGAGGGGCCCTGCTGGCTTCTGGAAGAGGTGGGATGGGCAGGATATTACCAGTTATCTATGGCTGCTGGTACTGGCTGAGTGGTCTCTTTCTTTGGTATCAGTGTCCTAAAGAGGCAAGAAAGGGAGAGCATGGGGGGAGAGCAAAGACACACCCCTCCCAGTTATTAATGCACTAGGCCCATCTCGGTATTTTACAGTCCACCCTTCTGCTGTGCTACTCCCATTTTACAGAGGGGCTCACTGAGGCCAGAGAAATGAAGCCAGCTGCCAAGATCAAGTAACTTGTTTGTAGGAGAGTTAGGTTTTGAATCCAATTCTTTGTGGCTTTGAATTAGATGTTTCTTCCTGCTGGCTGCCAAGTCAAGTAGCCTGGCATCCTGAGTGTGCCTGGTCCACTCAGCAGGGTCCCTGCCTTGGCTGAAGCAGTCTGAGGAGGAGGGAGTGCTCACACATTCACAAGTGAGTGTCTCCATTGCACTGAGTAGGACTTGAGTGTGAGTCCTGGAGTCCTTACCCTGGCTGTGCGGAGAAACCAGTCAGTACTAGACCAGTATCCCTCTTTGAGTTAATGGGTTCTCTAGGGTTCATCAGAGAAGCTGCCAGTAGGGGGCATGGGCGTAAGAAATGAGCTCAAACAGTTGCAGAGACTGTTGAGTATCAATATCTGCAGGGTGAGAGGCCAGCTGGAGACCCTGGATAGTTAATGTTTCAGCTGTAGCTTGGATCTAAAGGCCCGAGACCCAGAGAGTCACTGATGGAGTTTCAACACCCTCATAGAAACACTCAGAATAATTCCTGACCATCCCATGGTCCAGTCAGTTTGATAAAATTCACACCACGGTTGCTTTGTGAAGTTACAGAGGTCTGGTCAGCAGCGCAGTGTCCAGGGAACCATGGGATGTCTCCCAGGCTGCTGTTGTGACAGAGAGGCATGACAACTGCGGCTCCACAGAAGGAGGCCATCTGAATTCTCGCTGCCCAGCCGGATGTCACCGGCATCCTGGGCACTGTGACATCTGCGCTCATCTTAGCTGTCCTCTGAGGCCAGGCCAGAGCGGCCCGGGGGTGGAGGGGCAGTGAGAGACCTCTCTTGTCCCACTTCCCTTTCAGGAAACATGTGGGGAGTGAGGAAGGGAGCCTGAGCTGAGGTGGCTCCCAAAGTCAGAGACCAAATTTGAACCTGAAGCCAACAGGTCCAGAGGACACATGGCCAGGTCCTGCCTGGGCATTGTCTGGAGCATGGCCTCTGTCATCCAGAGTGGTTTGGGTCGGGGTTGGGGGGGGCTAAACCACACCGTGTAGGTATCCCTATGCAGAGTATCCCCACTTTCAGATCCTTGCCGGGCTATTCCTCACCCTTAGCTCCCAATTCCAGGACCTGCTGTGTCTCACCCCCCTTTTCCTGTCCCCCTGTTCTGCCTGACCATGAGTGATAAACTGACTGACAGTCAAGCTTTCCAGAAAACCACCTGTGACCTGTGTGAAGCAGCTTTGTGCTTCTGTCGCCCGTGCTCTGGGCTTGACACAGTTTAGTTTCCTCGTGCCTGACCTGCAAGGGTGATGAGGAGGGATGAGTTGTAGGAGTTCCCGTCTCAGAGAAGGTGCTTCTGTGCAAGGCTTGATGGGGGGTGAGCCAAAAAAGCCCTCAAGGTTTGTATCAGTTTGCTTTCTATAGCTGTGATAAGACACCATGACCAAGGCAATTGATAAAAGAAAGTTTAATTGGCTTTATAGTTCCAGAGCATTGGCATCTATGATGGCACACTGAAGGCATGATGACAGACAGCTGGAGCAGTAGCTGAGATCACATCTTGATTCAAAGCAGAAGACAGAGACAGACAGACAGACAGAGATACATAGACAAAGAAACAGAGACCAAAAGACATAGATGCAGAGACAGACAGAGACATAGAAAGGCAGAGGCAGATAGAGAGATGAGAGAGAGACTTGAAACAAAGATGAGAGAAACAGATAACAGAGAGACAGAATGGACAGGAAAAGAGAGAAAAAACAGATGAAGGAAACAAGAGAGAGAGATTTGAGACAGACAGCCAAAGAGACAGATGACAGAGGCAGGACAGATGGATGCAGAGAGAGATGGGATGGATGGACAAAGAGAGAGGGAGGGAGGATGGATGACAGAGAAACACAGAGGCAGACAGTCAGAGTGACAGAGACATAGAGACAGACAGAGATAAAGACACATATGGAGAGACAGAAGAAGTGAGAGACAGAGACAGGGAATGGTATGAGTCTTTTGGAACCTGAGAACCCGCCCTCACTGACACTCCTCCTAATCCTTCCCAAACAGTGCCACCAAATATTCAAACACGTGAGCCTATGGGGCCATTCTCTTTCAAACCCCCACAGCATTCCCAGAAGGGGCTGTCTGTCTGCTAGAGAGAAGGAAAGGTCTCTTGAGAAGGTCATAGTGATCGAAGCTGCAGCCTTGGGAGAGACTGGCACAGGAGTAATATGGAGGTGATGAGGGGTGTGGTCCCAGCTGCCTATACTCCAGCACACTCATAACCACACTAGGGCTATGATGGTAAGTGTGTGAGTTGTGAGTCTGCAGCATCTGTAGGAACGTGGGTGTTGTGTCTTAGATTGTTTTGCCAGGGAAAAGAAGATGTAGGAGGTGATGACTTATGAAGATGCTACCAATACATTTTGCAGAGTTACAGTACTCCTGGCGGTGTGTGTGGGGTACTTCATAGAGGCTCTGGTCTGCTCAGGGCCTTGAGCAGGTGGAGCAGAGAGGTCTGCTGATGGGCTGGCAGGGCCTTTACCCTGAGTAAATAACGAACACACGAGGGAGCCAGGTTTCTCTTTGGAGAAGGGGCGTGCAAACCACCGCGCCCAGGGGGAAAACTAGGAAGAACTGAGGAGCTGGTTGGGTTTGAATTTGTCTATATAAATATCTAGATTTACATATGCATGAATACCTTCACAGCAGGAATTCGGTGACTATGTAGATTCAGATATCAGTAAATCCACGTATGTGTGTGTATTGTTTGACCTCCTAGATCCCAGAAACCACAGAGCACACCAAGCCCCTAGATCTTGGCTTCTATGACCATTGTCAAGGACAGTGAAGCAGAACTTCTTGGAGAAGTAGCTGCTCCCAGATGACCTGGGAGCATGTGTGCCATGAGGTAAGGACAAATTCAGAGGGTAACTTATAAGGGACAGAGGATTTCCAGAAGGGGCCCAGGTTTGGGCTGTTGGGCATCAGCACAAATGATAGTAACTAACAAAGCCACCAAGGAAACTGGAGTCTTGGAGCTTATATTTATATAAAGAGTAAACACACGGGAGAAGGCAAAGTCTTCTATTCTTGCCTTGACTGCGTAGCTTGGATCTTGTCATAAAGAAGTAGAAGTTGGCCCTAAGAGTTAACCTGTAAAAATAAGTCTGTATAGCTCAAACAAACAAACCAACCAAAACCCAAACAGCAAAACCCAAAATCCTCAGCACAACTCAATGACTAAATGGAGTATGCTTTTCAGTTAGATCCGGTTCTGGAAAGGTGGGGACTAAAGGCCTGTTGTTGGGACAGTTGGCAACATTTGTATGAGGTCTGCGGATTGGATCCTGATTTCCCGATCGATAAGGCTTGGCTATGCATCCCTGTCTGTGTTTTTAGGCACAGCCGAGCATCATCTCTGTAACTTGCTCTCAAGTGGTTCAGAAAGCACTAGACTCACGTCCCCTCAGCACACATGGGAATCGAGAGGGTCCACACGCATGTACCAATGTGGGGAAAATATCTCTGCTAGGAAACTGGGGCACGAGAAACTAGGGTAGGCTTTGGCATTCTGACAGCTTTTCTGCAAGTCTGCCTTCATTTCAAGATAAAATGTATTTAAAAGAAGGTTAAAAAACCTACTCAGCCTGACTAATCCCCAGGAGGCTATAAAACATGCGAGAGCATTTCTGTCTGTTCTTTTATGTGGATTTTTATGTAGCTAAAATCATGCCTGTGTACAACTTTATTCCCCCCTCACAGTGTCATTTAGCATGGTAACAAAAACATCGCCCTGAGTGTTACTAGAGTCTCCATAAACACTGTCTTTAATGGCTAGGGGATGCACCACCGAGAGACTCTGTCAAAGCTTACCATGCCAACTATCATGGTGGCAGTATGAAAGTTATTACCTTTTAGAAGTTATGAATCCTGTTGCAGTGAGTAACTCTGATAATAAAGCAGCTCTGTGTCCTTTAGAGCAGACTTCTAGAAACAGAATTACAAAGGTCCACGAACATCTCAACGCAGTCAGTACTAGCCTCCTTCCCCAGCAGCCAGAGTGACCTTTACTTTCTGCAGCCGACTTTTCTGCATTTAAGAATCCCTTACTCAGGCTGAGCAGCAGTGGTGGCACACGCCTTTAATCCCAGCACTTGGGAGGCAGAGGCAGGCGGATCTCAGTGAGTTCAAGGTCAGCCCAGTTTACATATTGAGCTTCCAGACAGCAAGGGCTACATAAAGAGACCCTGCCTCAAAAGCAAAACAAAAGTTTCCTTTACTCCTTTTCTTTTATTAAACTATAGAACATTTTATAAGTTTCACATCTATCTTGTGCAGGGACCACGCCTACCTTCTCTGTGGCTAACTGGTCCTGGTTAACAGTGAAGTTAGTGGTTTTGATGACGCAGGCACGCCTTTGCTCTTTGGATAGTTGAATGTGTGACTTAAATGTGTGCTTTGTTGACTAAAGCATAAAAGGCTGAGGCTCAGGCTCGCCTCCATGTTCTTTGGCTTAGCTAGACAGGCTGCTTTTCTGAGAATGGAGACAACTCCTGTTCTGGTCTCTACTTAGGTAGAGTAGAGATCTCCTGAGATCAGAATACATACCTGGTTCTTTCTAGAACCATCTGAATTTCTGCAACTAGCTCCCCCCCCCTCCCCCAGTGTTGGCTATTCAACGGGCTGCCGCCTGGGCCCTGTCCAGTGAGTCCTTCCGCTCTGTGCTCACTGTCTGGCCTACAAGTAACTCCCACTAACTTTTATTTTAAAAGGCTTTGTTCTTTATGTTATTTGGATAGGATCAGGGTTATAAAAGCAATTTATAGTCTGTAAGAATTCAGGAATTGTAGAAAAGTATAAAAGAGAAAGCCTAGTCATTGCAAAGCCACGTCCTTCTCTCTGCACAGCGCGGAATATGGACTTCGGCCCATGGGTGGGTGGTTGGGCGGTCCAAAGCTTAGCCAGGGTAAGAATGTGCTCTGAGCTCACAAGACAGTTAGATGAAAGACAGATGCAGACCTGCTTGTTTCCTAGGAAGTTCCCAAGCAGCATCAACATGGCAGCCTCGCCTCAGAGAGGGTTAGAGCTGTATCTGTCACTAACTTGTGCTGCCGGCTTGGGTAGCTAATGAGCCTCACATGGTGATACTCAACCGTAATCCCAGCACTCAGGAGGTGGGTGCACAGGCCAGCCTGGGCTGCTTCTGCATGGTGAGATCCTGTCTCGGAAATAGAGTAGGGTGTTCTAGATGACCACCCATTGGGTTAAAGTATTAGATGGATCTCCGTATCAAAAAAGTAACTTCTAAGTGCTGTAGCAAACAGATGGTACGCACGCAGCCTCTCTTGGAGGTTCAGAAATTAAAGCAAGGATTCAGACAAGTGCTTGTGGGAAATGGAAGGAGGGAACCCTAAAGGAGGCAGCTGGAGAAAATAGACAAGCCTAAGAATCTAAAACTCAATGCCTAAAAGCTGAAAGTCCCTGACATAGGGTAAACATTGATGAGAACCCTCCACCTGTTCCTGTGTGTGTCATTGTCCGAGCATCCTGTCTGAGCACCCTGCCGCTCAGCACACAACTAACCCTCTCAGGGCTGGTTTGCCTGCAGCAGGCAGAATCTGGTTCTGTGAAGGAGCAGTGCACATCCTCTGCAGCAGAATTTTAGAAGACCAGTACAGGTAGGCGTCATGAAATCCTGCTTCATCGAGGCTCTTCAATTCTTCGCTTCTCACGCCGTGACACTACTCTCTGGGGTCTGTGCACGCACACACGTGTCTTCTTAAATCTTCCTTGCAAACTTCCTTGGCGAAATGCCTTTCAGATTAAAGGACTATGATCCTGACTCCTTGAGGTCACTGGAAGGACTTCCTAGTGGTACTGAAGGGGTCACTGACCAGACTTATTCTGTAGTGCAGGTGCTGGGGACAGGGGACAGGGGATGGGTGGGGGATAGATTTCCCTCAGAAAAATGTAACATTATTCTAGCCAGTTCTTCTGTGGCAAATATGGGAACCAGCACCAACATCTGTTGGGCCCCAAGCAGCCTGCTCGGCACACAGGTGCATCCTATTTTGGGAGATTGGTAACATTGTTACCCTCGCCTCACCAGTCAGAGAAGTTTAATGTCAGAAGAGCTGTGCTCATCTCCTGCCCCACCCCCACCATTTTGGGGATATGGGAATAATCTCCAAGCTACTCCATGTCCAGCTAGCTGTCTTCACTAACACTCTTGCAGACGGGGTGACAAGGACAAAACAGATGGCCTCTCAGTCTCACCCTGGCTGACCAGAGCCTTCAGGGCTTGTCTTCTCCTGCTCTAGTCACAATGGAAAACTCTAGAGCCCAGTCTTTGAGGAAGGCTGCATGGGCACGCTGCAGGCCAGCCTTCTCAGCGTCCTTGCTTCCGCCGGACAGGTCCTCACCATGGGGCTTCGCAGATGCCTGATTTTTCTTTTCCGTACAGTTTATTTTCTTCCAATTACTACAAGAATGTAAACCATTCTTTGCTGTTTGGATTTGGAAAGAGGGGGAAAAAAACCCAAAGGGCCTTGTGCCGCCTGATAGTTGCCAACATTTTTGCTTCTTCTGGTGGCTTCCTAGTACCTTAGGCAGCTTAACTCTCTTCGTCTGTGGTGTTCTGCCAGTCTATGGAACAATCTATGTGCGGGGGTGGATTTTAGGAGCTATTTGGATTATTTACATATGTTTTTAGGAATGAAATTCTTAGAATTGGATTCTTTCTGGAGCAGAACTACTGGGGTGGGTTTTTTGGGGTGGGGTTGTTTACTTTTACACAAGTGACAGAAGGATGGCATGTATACTCACACATGATCCTATCAGAGATTCAAGGGGCAGCGATGACTTGAAGGCCGCTGAGGTGATGGCCCCAGGTGTTGTAGAGGAACTTTCTTATGATTGGAAGCAACAGAGATTATGTAGCCTGCTAGTTGCCAAGCGGGACACAATTGTCTCTTTAGTCATTTTAGGATAGGAGAGCTATTTTTGGTTGTTGGAATGATTTGGAGAGGAGCTGGGTAGAAGTGTCTGTTTTAAGAGGGCAAGCCTGATCCTGGTGTCGTGGTACGCATGCCTGTAATCCCAGCAGTTGGGAGGTTGAGGCAGAGGGATTGCAAATTTGAGCATGCCTGGCCTACAGAGCAAAACTCTGCCTTAAAAAGTAAAACAAGCCAGGCAGTGGTGGCGCATTCCTTTAATCCCAGCACTTGGGAGGCAGAGGCAGGTGGATTTCTGAGTTTGGGGCCAGCCCTGATGAAGAGGGAGAGATCCTAGAGTGTGCAAACGTGTGAGCAGCGGTCCTGCGTGTGGAGGCCGCGCTGACTTCAGATATTCTCTCCTTTCAAGTTCTTCTTTATTTCCTGAGACAGGGGATCCTGCTGAACTTGACGCTCACCCCTTCACCTAGACGGGCTGGCTAGTGAGTCTGCTTCCCTCCTCTCCCCCTGTCCCTTCACTCACTGATCTTGGGGCTCCAGGTGCTGCTGAGCCCCACCCCATCCCACCCCATCCCACCCCATCCCACCCCCCATCCCATTCCCCATCCCACCTCCTGCCTGTCCATGTGTGATTCAGGCAGCAGTAACAGCAGCACCAGCAGCTGTGGTGGCCACGGTGATGGTGCCTGCTCGTTTTAAATCACCCACTGCAGCGACAAGAGGAAGGTATGCACCCTGGTGCATGACTGGTCACCATCTTGACTTTGGGATGAAGAGGGTCAAATTATGGCTTTACCATAATTTGGTCTCCAAAACATACTTTTACATTAAGATTTTTGATTCTAGTGTCTTTTTTTTTTTTTTTTCCAAGACAGGGTTTCTCTGTGTAGCCCTGGCTGTCCTGGAACTCACTCTGTAGACCAGGATGGCTTCAAACTCAGAAATCCACCTGCCTCTGCCTCCCAAGTGCTGGGATTATGGGCGTGCACCACTACTGCCCGGCTTGGTTCTAGTCTCATAAAAGCTATAATAACTAAAAAATGCAAGTTGGCAGCTGGTGACCTTATAAATGATCATATCCTTTAATGTGTTCAAAATTATATTTAAAGTCATGTTGAGAACCTAGAGGCCAGGTCTCCTTCGGAATGTAAAATATACACCTCAGTCCCTTGTCCCAGGGTCGGAAACCGAACAGCTAGCCCCGAGGAAGGGTTCAGACGACCCTCTGATGATAACTTGGCTGGTTGCAGGATGCAGGCCAAAGAAGCCTCAGTCAAGTCATGGCCGCTGTTCCCACTCCTCTGGCCCCCCATCTAGTACCAGATCTTTTAGACAGCTCAGAATCAAACCTTCAGGGGTTTCTCCCTCCCCAACCTTCCCCTACCTCCACTAGCCTCCTGGGTAGCGGATCCCTGGCTTTTTTTCTGGGACATTTACTCATTTTTCAGTAGCGGTGACTGAACCTAGGCTCTTGCTCCTCTATAATTCTAAAGAACACCCCCCAAGATAGCTAAAGAGGCAGGCAGATTTCTAAAAGTTCCAGCTTAGCCTGGTCTACACAGTTCTAGTCAGGGGTACACAGTGAGACCTTGTCACAAGAAAAGGAAAGAAAAGAAAAGTCAAATCAAATCAATCAATCAATCAATCCAAACTGTCATTCTTAGGCTGGGGAGATGGCTCAGTCAGACAAGGGCTGCCACACAAGCCGAATTTGATCTTCAGAGCTCACATAAAAGAACAGGGCCCGGTGGAGGGACGTACTTGTAATTCAGAGCAGGAGGGACGGAGATAAGGGACCCTTGGCCAGCCTTGTTTATGTAGACTGAGAGTCCCAGACTAGTAGATAAAAGACACTCAGAAAAACAAGGTAGACAGGTACTGAGGGACATTTACTCATTTTTGACATCCAAGGTTGACCCCTAGCCTTTACACATATGCATATGCCTCAGCACACATGCACACTCATACACATATACACATAACACACACATGCATGCACATATACATAACATACAGGTGCATGCACACATACATATACACTTGCACACACACATATACACAGCAAGATTGCAAGTTCAAGGCCAGCTTGGGCTACTTACATAGCAAGACTCCCACCCCATCTCAGAAAAACAAAGGCATTGATTCTGGCTTAAGACTGCTTGCTGTGTAGGCTTGGAGGGCCAGTTCAGAATCCCAGCACCCAGGTTAGGAGTGTGTGTGTGCCTGCAATCCCAGTGCTGGGGCCTGGGGTGCTCCGAAATGGCATGGCTGGCTTTGTCGGCTGCTAACCTAACTGGAAAAATGGTGAGGGACCCCATCTTCTGTATATTCCGTATAAAACCAGGCATTTCGGACTTCTAGATGAAAGCAAATGGAAGCTGAGTTCCCGATGGACCTGGGCATGCTCCTTGTCTCTCCTGATGCTGTTTAGAGTGACAAGAGCAATTCTAAAGAGCACCCCAAAGCCACCAAAGCCCAAAGCCACCAAGGCACACCCCCAAGGATGCCTACAGGTTTGAATCCATGCTAACCCATTAGGCAGAGAGAGAGTTTCCTTTTAATTCAAAGAACTAACTAGTTACTTCCTGCTCATACCCAGCCCCCAACCTGAGCAATCGAGAGAGAGAGAGAGAGAGAGAGAGAGAGAGAGAGAGAGAGAGAGAGAGAGCTTGCACATGCATTTGTGCCTGGGAATGTTGTTTACATCCCTGGGATCTTGATTCTTTTCAAGTTTCTGTGACCTTTTCCCAAACAAAGGATTTCAAGCCCTCTTGTATTTATTGCAATTATTTTCTGTCTTCGATTCTGCCTTTTCTTCTAGTTGCACTTATTTTGATGAATGGGGGTCCTTAACTTTTAGCTATCTCTTCCATTTCCTCTTGGAGGCCTCCCACTTGGCTTTGCGACTGTTGTCTATCCGGATTTGCTTTTGGCTTTTTCTTGGTTTAGTTTTTTAAGACCACGTCTCAGGTCGCTCAGGCTGGCCTTGAACTCCTGATCTCCTGCTTCTACTCCCCAAGTGCTAAGATGACACACATGCACCACCATGCCCAGCTCAGCCTTAGCCTCCATAAGCAAACACTTGAGGGATGTGATGGGGAAATATATACGACTGAAAGTCTCAGGTGCTTATCCCAGAAAAATCAGGGGAATGGTGGCCTAAGCCAATGACTTTCCACTTCAGCACCCACCACCAGGAGCCTCTGGTTCAAACCCCAGCTCTCCCCAAACCAACAACCAGACCGAGGACCCCATCTACTGAATTTTAGGTTTGGGGTGGGACATTTCTGACACTTTCCCACTTGGTGCTAACCCTGCTTGTATAGGAACATAGCAGGACATGAAATGACCTAAGCTATTATGTTACCTCATAAAACAAAAAGCCCAAGCATGGACGCCCCTGAGATTGCTTTAATATCTCAGCGGCATCTGGCTCCTTTGGTGGAGTCTTGACTCTCCCCGGACCTTTTCCTCAACTTTGAGATACGGCTGCTGCCATCCAAGCAACTTCCCCACATCAGACTTCAAACTTGGGCTCTTCCTACATTATCCTCAGCTGCTGGGTTTTCAGGTAAGCGCCACCAAGACGGAAGGATTGCCTTCTAACATTGCTGGGCACAGGGCTCCTTTTCACCTAGATTTGTCTGCAAAGATCCAGGAAGGGGAGGGAGGGAAAGAGGGTTTCAGATGACAGGTAGCCCCCTACCCTAGTAGTTGGTCAGTTCAGGCCTTGGATTCCCTGCTGGAGGTCTATGGATTATCTCCTGGCCAGATGTTATCAAGGCAGACATAGAACTGTGTTGGCTCAGCATCTAAGCTGGTTCTGGTCTTGGCTTTGCTGAAGTAACCGGACTTCTGCCAGGCTCCAGATGCAAGGCTGGCCTGGTATGTGGGTGCCTTCTTGCCTGAATTCTTCATTAAATAGCTGGAACAGGCCTAAGTTGGAAACTCTGCTTACTTCTGCTAGTTTTCCTGGTCAGGAGACTTAGCCCAGCGCCTAGGGTTCTGCTACTTGTCAGTGTCTGAGCTGCCTAAATGTCTCAGGTGTCTCCTGGGTTGCTCTAGAAGCTACTCAGGACAGACTCCAGCCTCAGAAAGCTTGATTGAGGCTCCTGTAGGCTGTTGATCTTGTGCCTTTTCATTGTCTATATGTGGTTTGGGAATATTTTCTCCCCTTCTGGGGAGAGCCATGGTTGCTTACCGGCACCTTTGGGCTGGGAGTTAGGAGAAGAGGGTTCCTATCTCAGGAGGATGCCCTGAAGCCCCCCAAGGAGAGAGTTATAGCATTGTCTACAAATGCCCATCTGGATATGGTAAAGCATGCACTGACTTCTCTGCTAGAATTTTTAGTACTCTATGGGAGGAACTTGAAAGTAAACGTTTAAATAAAGTCTACCCGGGAAGTCCAGTGTACCTCTAGCTTCAAGCAGGAATCCTCGTACCAGCTGAAGTGGCATCACAGGGATGCAGTGCCGTGTAGCCTTCAGGCTGTGTCCTCTGGGTTCCCTTCTTTGTTAAGCTGGTTCGTGGTCACAAAATGGCTTCAAAAGTTCTGGGAACTATGTCCCTTCCATTTTTTTTTTCTCAGAAGACAGAAAGATCAACCTCCCTAATTATATAATCAAGACTCTCAGAACTGAGGTTTGTTAGCCCTGAGAGAGGCCTGACTGGGCTCATCACCCTTCCGTGGAAACAACCACAAAGGCCAGGGAAACGTGGTATGTGGCTTGGTTAAGGGTTGGGTCACAATATTCAACCTTGGATTGGGGGAAGAATTAACTCTAACCAAGCCCAGACGGCCTGGGATGGGCAAAGAATGCTTCCAAGATCATTGCAGGACTTTGCTAGCAGGAGCAGGAAGGTTTGGAGGCAGGAAGGAGACCCACAGATTTTTACCTTTGTTGAAGATTGAACTTGGGGTGTTGCAGTTTAATATGCAGGAGAATGCCAGGATCATAGAGTCAAGGGTCGACATCAGGATCAGTGTTCAGAGAGGAAAAAGGACTTGATGGTCGTCTTGACCTCAGAGGCTGCGCTCTGACAGGTCAGGCTGGCTCAAAGGGCCAGGGCCAGGCAGACATTAGCTCTGCTCCCACTCCCCTCACAGCCCCGGCTCCAGGCAGTCCAGTCAGCACCAGGTCATCTAGCCCGGGCTCCCAGAGCCTCCCAGGCCACCCAGTTACTGCAGGTACCTCCCCCGGGTCTGGGCTGACACATGGACTGACAAACCCTTGTAGAGCGTTTATTATTTTGGCAGTAAAAACTGTCTAGAACATTCGCTGCCACTCAGGACAATCATTCCTTCAACAGTCTTTGGGGCTTGCTGCTCTGGGTATCCTTTGTGCTCAAATGTAGCTTGTCAGCTCCATGTAGGGCACTGTGGCTTGAATTTAGCCCCAGAGAAAAGTATGGGGCCAGAGGTGCGTTTGGATGATGGGCCCTACCATCGGAAGGCATAACTAGCAGAAAGCCAATTGCAGGATCTAGAGCTGAGGCTGCTTCTACCTGCCTGCTAATACTCTCTTGGCTACTTTTGCAGTCTTGCTCCTAATGATCAGAATCACCATAGCATTTAGTCTCCTGAACCTGAGTCTGACTCGGGAAGAATTCAAGAGAAATAATGTGATGTGGTTTCTTTTAGGTCTTGGTTTTGTTTTTAGCACGGAAGGGGAAAATATCAAATCAGGCATAAATTTGGCCTGATTAAAATCAAATGAGGCCCTCTCGCCACCCCTTCTTTGTCCCTGTATCCCTTCCCTCTTCTACGGGGAGCCCCACCCACCTTCATTCTTCCATTGTGAAGAAGCCGTTTGATCCTCTTTTTGGAGGACGAGAAACATTGGACACTCAGAAGTGGCTGGCAAACCGTGCCTGCCTCTTCACTTCCTCTGGGGTGGATTCACTTAAAACAGTTTCCCAAGTGGCTGCCAAACCCACAGCACCAGGAAGGGGGTGGTGAGGATCTGGAAGGACAAGCTGGAGCCAGACTGTGGGGGGTGGGGAGTGGGCTACCTCCTGGACACCATCCCTTGAGAGCACCCTCCAGGCTAAAGGGGAATCTGTCTGAACTGGCGTGTTCAGACCCCGGCAAGCAGCCAGGAATGAGTTGGAGGTTCCCTCTCTCCCTCTCTCTGTTCTAATCCTCAGAACTCCATTTTCTTCATCTTCAGAACAGTTTATCTCCCCAAGAACTCCTCATAGCTGTCAACCCAGTGGGATCTGTATCTTCCCTTTGCTTTCTCCAGAGACACACAGGTTCTGGTCCTGAACAGATCTGACTCCAGTTCTCCATCCACTTCCTCACAGGCTGAGCCATCACTTCTTTGCAGGCAACAGAACAAGTGGATGTTTACCAAGTTCTGAGAGCAACGTGGTCAGGTCCATCCCAACTGCCTCTTTGGTAGCCTGGAGCTAATTTTTAATGGGAACATTCCCCACCTGACTTGGACCCACGGCCCTTTAGGTGATCGTGTTCTGCTCCCAGCTTCAGGAGACTCTGTGGTCCAACTGGAAGCTAACAGGTCATCTCGGGGTTTCACTTCCTTTGCTGATATGTGAGTAGAGAGTGAGAGGCTGGCCCAAACTCAGTACTCGTGTGGAAGATGCTGGACACAGATGCTTGTCCCTTTTGGCTACATTCTATCTGGATATGGACATAGCAGTTGGATATGAAAATTGTGTCTGAGAAAAACTACCCTAAGGGGATGGAGCTGAGCTTCAGAAGGAGGATATCTACCCCAGTCCATGTTGGACTACTGTCCCCTCTGGGGTGACTCCTTCCCGGCTTCTTTCTTCTCTCTGCCCAGTCTTTCCTGATTGTTAGGACATACAGGTCATCTCTGGGAGCTTTCTCACTGAACCAGCAACCATTGTTGGCTCCACTGAGCAGGATACCACTGATACCCGGTAAGTCCATTTCCAGTAGCCTATGCGCCTGTGGTTTCCAATAAACCACATACGTCTTTCTGGAACATCGAGTCTCCTTGATGTCGGCCTCTGTGGACCCACAGTTCCTGTTTATCTTTCTGGGACTATTCTTTGAAAAGATTTTGATTTGATTTGGATTTTGATTGGACACATGGCCCACTGAAGGCAAAGAGGGCCATGAGAATAGTATTGGCTTTGGGTTCTAACCTTACTGCTGCCCCAAAGTCTGTGTAACCACAGGTCGGTCATCTGCATTCCACTAGCTCTGATTTCTTTGCTATGATGAGATTATACTATTTCCTAAATAGACCTGGGATTATTGAAATTGTTGGCACAGAGGTACCAGGTAGATGTCATATCTCACCCTCCCAGTGTTGGAGGAGGCAGGTGTCATACAGACTTGGGGATTCTATCCACACACTGGGGTTTAGAGTCCCTGGGGATGGTTGGTGTCATGCACTGGTTCTAGTTAATGGTACCAACTCAGAACCTTCCCTACTAAAGGGGACCCAAGTTTCTAGAATATGACTGATTTAGCCAATTTATTTCATTGAAAAATTTTATTTGGTGGGAATTCATGCCATAGTGTATATGTGGAGGTCGGGGGACACTTTGCAGGAGGTAGTTCTGTCTTCTACCCTGTGGGTCCCAGGGGTCAAACTCAGGTCCTCAGGCTGGGTAGAGGCACTTTTACCTGCCAAGTCATTTCATTAGCTTCCAAGTTTTATTTCCACATGGCAAATGACAAGTTGCAAGTATTCCCTCCCCCCCAAGAAGGCTTCCTTAGTCTTCCAGTGCTCAAACACGTACACATGTCCTTGTTGGTTGGTTGGTTACTGACAACCCAAATGTATAAATACTCACCCAAGGGGGCCAGAGAGATGGCTCAGTGGTTAAGAGCACTGACTGCTCTTCCAGACATCCTGAGTTCAAATCCCAGCAACCACATGGTGGCTCACAACCATCTGTAATGAGATCTGACGCCCTCTTCTGGTGTGTGTCTGAAGACAGCTACAGTATACTTAAATAAATAAAAAATAAATAAACCTTTAAAAAAAAAAACCCACCCAAGAATCGGCCCAAAAGATACAGCAGGAACAACGTAGACAAAGCCAGGGAGCCCCAGTAGACTCTGTGGGAAGCAGAAAGTGGCTTTCTTGGTCTTCCTCCAGCTTCCCATTGGCCCTAGGGGAGTCACTGAGATTAGATATGGGTTCAAGTCCTAGCTCTGCCATGTTCTTGCTGAGTGCCAGGAAGCAAATCATTTACCCTCTCTGGGCCATCAAGTTTTAAGCAGCTAGAGCTCACTCTGGCTTTGCCCAGAGGCCTTCACACCCCTATGGGAGCCGGGCTTTCCTCTCCAGTCCGCCCTCCCTCTGCTCGCCCAAGAAGCAGGCAGGCCAATGGAAGGGCACAGGCTAGAACTGCTGCTGCTGCTGCCCTCTCTGAAGGGATTAAGACTGGTCTCATCTTCCTAGTTTGGAATGCTGAGTATTTAGTCAAGGACCCAGCTTTTCTCTCTCTTTTTATGAGGGTTTAAGAAAACCCAAATTAAACCCTGATTTGTTTTTAAAGATCAGCATTTTTAATCTTTTAGTATTTGGCTCATTTTCCTCCCAGGCCTTTGAGAGCAACATTAAACAGACCCCTCATCTTAGCACACTGACGTCTGCATGCCGTGGGGGTGGTAAGGGTGGTTTGGGTGCTGTTGAAGGGAGCATGATTTCTAAAACAAACCTCTAGAGAACATCCTAAGCCTTGGCTTTAGCTTGCTGTGAATCTTCAGCCAAGACACTTTACTCTTCTGGTCCTGCATGTTTGTCTGGAAAATGAGGGGGCAGATTACCAAGGCCGTGTCCTTAGAACTCCAAAATCCAAAGCCAAGCATGGCGGTGCACTCCTGTAACCCCAGCACACCAGAGGCAGAGGCAGGGGGAGAGTGGGAGATTGGCCTGGATCATAAAATGAGACCCTGTCTCTCCTGCTCCCTTTAATAAAATCTCCCATATTTCACCCTGGGATGCAGACACACAGCCATTAAACAGGCAGAACCTGGAAGATTCCTCTCTGCCTCACTAGATGCCAGGTTGTCTCTGAGGAAGGAAGGGTTGACTGCCTGGGGAATTTTCAAGTCACCTATCTCCAAGAGCGGAGTTCAGAAAGACTTCAGGGTGAGGCTCGTGTTTTAGGAGCCATTAACAAGGAAGGAAATGGAAAAATCAAGTCGTGCTAAGAGTGTCCTGTGCTTCGTTACCCAGCAGATGGAAAGAAATGGTCGTTAACTCAAACCACGAGCTGCTGGAAGCCAGCAGCCTTCCTCAAGTTGTCCTCCAGCTTCTGAAGGCTGTGTGTGGGGTGGTCAGCTATCCCTGTTCATCTAGAACTGAAGATTTCCTGCCTGGGACCAGGAAAGTGCTAGAAGGCTCCTAGGAAGCTGAGCGGAGTTTAAGGGGCAGCTAGTCTGTGAGGAGTACCAGCTGGCCTGAGGCAGTGTCCCTCAGAGTCTCATGGGATACAGCCTTGGTCCCTAGCCAGGCAAACTGATACATATTTATAATTCCAGTACTCTGGACATTAAGGCGGGAGGAATCATGTGGGGTGGATGCAAGGCATTGTGTCAGAAGACTTTGAGCCAGTGAGATGGATAGGAGCACTTGCTACCAAACCAGACAACCCGAGTTCAAGCCCCAGGATCCACACCGTGGAAGGAGAGAACTGACCTGAGTTTCTTCAACTTCCATATGTACAGCATGGTACATACACACCTACATAGACACACATGCATAAAATAAAAAGCATGTTTGTTTTTAAATAGACGTCGTACTCAGTGTGATGCCATTGAGGGGTGGGAGGCACTCACTCCATGACCAAGGGGTGAATGTCTTGCTTCAACCACATCTTCCTTTGATTTTAGTCTGTTTTGGGCCCCAAACAATGGTCAACAGATTATGGGCTTGGTTGCTCCAAACCGAAGGGCTGAAAGGTAACTCTCTCTTAGTTTTTCTTAGGAATTTGTTACAGCGCTGGAACACTGACCAACATAAGCTGCCCTGTAGCCTCAGGAGGCCTGAGCCGGGCAAACCCTGGGCCCAGCAAACCTGTGTACTTTCATCTAATTGGATTGAGATGGGGTAAAGAATGACACTTATTCTATGCCTGGCACAGGGTCATCCCCAAAGAATGGGTCACATCTCTTCTTGGGCAGGGAAGAGTTAAAACAACCCTCTGACCTTCTCATTCCAAGTAAACCCAGGAGAGAGCTTTTCTGAAACTGTGCTGTGGTTTCCTTGAGCTTGGGTTAAAGGATTACATGGCTCTCTTATTGAATCTCTGGGTGAAACAACCAATAACTATTCCCATGTTAATTTTTTATTAAAACTAGAAAAGTCCTGGACCAGCCTGAGTGGAGGAGGGAGAGGAGGAGGGGGAGGAGGAGGGAGAGGAGGAGGAGGAGGAGCTGCTAGGTTTAACCTGAAAGTGCCTAGCTGTGAAGTAAAAGAGGAGAGTCCTTTTGGGACACATGGTTTAAAATTCTGAGTTCTGTCCAATTCTGGAGGCCACTGTTCCTCAGCCAAGCTTTCAAACATCTGAGATTAGAGTCCATACTTGTCTAGAGTCCAATCTTAGGCACTGCTGAGTCCTGTCTGTTTGGGTTCATGTAGCAAAAGCTTTGAAGATCATTGCTGCCCTCCCTATGACATTCAAGGCTGGCCTCAAACCAGCCAGGTCTGGAGAGGTGTGCTGGCTGGGTGGGCAGCCAGCTCCCTCGATAGGGATTGGATGAATCTCCCTCAGAGACTGGGGAACAAAGCCCCAAAGCTTTGACTTTAGAGCCTTGAAGCTGCTAACATTCCGTGCTGTTGGCAGCTGGGCTCTGGGTTTTTGGTCAGTCTCAATCAGCGAAGGGCAGAAACTGCAGATTAAAGTCAGCTGCCCCACAGACCTCGCTGGCAGGTTTATCTGAGGACTGGCTCGGGTTGAGATCGCTTTATCGTTGTTGCTGCTCCAGGCTGTGGGTGAGGCGCGCCGCAGAGGGCTGTGCATCCCGGAAGCTCCGAGGGAGGGTTGAAGGGCTGGCCTGGCCTCCTGGATTTCCCTAGGGGGTTTAAGCAGCAACCAGGTAGGACACTATCTCTGTTGTCACTTAACACCATCTAGAGTCCTGTCCCTTCACGTGGTTATGTTCTTGTCAATTTCTCCACTCCATCTGTAACCGCCAGGAGGGCTGTAACCGCCCGTGTTATTTAAGGCCGCGTCTTCCACACTGGGGTATCTGATAGTGTTTTACTGGGTTCTCAATAATTGCTTGTTGGCTGGCCAGCTGATTGGGGTCAAGGGATGGAGGAACCCTATGACCACCGGACAGCTAGCTCAGAAGAAACAGAGCCAGGTTGTGTGTCTGATCCTAAGCTTTTAACAGACAGGGCAGGGGAGGGGTGGATGGCTCAGTGGTTAAGAGTGCTTGCTGCTCTTCCAGAGGAGCCAAGCTTAGATCCTAGTACCTAACCACTTTGGGTAGCTCACAGCTGTCTGAGACTCCAGATCTGTTGCCCTCTCCTGGCCTCTGTGGGTACCTGAACACACATGGCATATACATAGTCACAAACACACACATATTACCGGCCCCCAGAAATAAAAGTCAACCTTTTAAATGTTTTCATTGTGTGTATTCATTGTATATGGTATGGGTTACAAAGGGACACTTCCATGTGAGTATATCACGTGCTTTGAGGGCGTTCTCACACTCACCCTTTTCCTTTTCTGTTTGCCCCCTTCCTTCCTCTAGCCAGTTTGTATCTACTTTCATGTCAAATATACATATATGATATTATGTATCTACATAGAACCTAGGAACCACAAACCAGAGGGAAAAAATGTTATTTGTCTGAGACTTGTTGATTTTGCTTACTATGATTGGCTCTGGTTGCATCCATTTTTCTGCAAACCATGTAACATCCTTCTTAATAGATGAGAAAAATTTTCCGTGTTTCTATAAAACATTTTCTATAACCATTCCTCTGTTGATGGACGCCACGGTTGGTTTCACAACCTAACAGCATTCGGTATTGATGTGTGTCTCCCTGATGTGGTGAGTTCTACAGTACTTGTGGAAATGCCCATAAGTGAGGAGAATGGTAAATCTTCTTTAGATTTTTTGAGGACTCTCTCTGCTGATTTCTACAGTGACTGGGCTATCCTTTCCCACCCTGGAAGCTCTGCACATGTGCAGTGTGTAAGTGCTTCCTTGTCTTTGTATCCTCAGCTGCAGTTGTTGGATACAGTGTGTCTCTTTGTGGCCCTGGCTGTCTTAGGGGCTCTAGTGGGTTTGCATTTTTCTGGCGGCTGGGGAGGTTGAGCCTTGATGTTATTTGTCCATTCTATCTGTGTCTTTTGAGAATCTCATCAGTCCATCTTTCTGTTGTTTATATCTTCATCCCTTTGCTATACCTGGGATTCATGAAAAAAAAAAAAAAAGAAAAAAGAAAGCCAAACTGGGTCTGGGGCAGATCTGTTTCCTTTAAAAGTTTGCTTTAAAAACAAAATCCTCAAACTCTCTCTTACCTACATGCTGGAATGCTGCTCTGACAGTCGAAGGAAGTGGATTTCACAAAAAAGAGGCCAGGGTCACATTTAAGGGAACTGGCAAAGACAGAGGCTGTACAGGTGAGATTTCCTGAGAAGAAGAGTTGGACTCTACAGCAAAGTTGAAAACAACTTGAGGATCTGAAATCCATCTACCCTTCCTTGCCTTAGAAACAATGCTGACAGGACCTTGGCTCAGGCACCAGGGCCATGTCGCATCCAGGAACTACTTAACTATCTTTTCTTTGAAAACTACTACTGAGCTTCTGTGAGCATGTACACACACATGCGCAGGGGGGGGGGGGGGGGATGGGAGGTAGGGAGAGGGAGAGGAGGAGAGAGAGAGGGAGGGAGGAGGGAGGGAGAATATGAATCGGCTTAGGTGCTGCTCCTTAAAATATGTCTACCCTGTTTGTTTTAAATTATTTTATTATTGGGCTGGTGAGGTGGCTCAGTGGTTAAAAGCACCGACTGCTCTTCTGAAGGTCCTGAGTTCAAATCCCAGCACCCACATGGTGGCTCACAACCATCGGTAATGAGATCTGAGACCCTCTTCTGGTGTGTCTGAGGACAGCTACAGTGTGCTTACATGATAATAAATAAATCTTTAAAAAATTATTTTATTATTATTTGTGTGTATGATAGTTTGTCTGCCATATAAGTGCCTAGTACTCTCAGGAAAGGGTGTTGGATCCCCTGGAAGTGGAGTTAGGCAGTTTTGAGTGCTGTGAGTCAAACCTAGGTCTTCTGGAAGAGCATCCTCTTAATTGCCGGGTCATCTTTTTTGTTTGTTTGTTTGTCTGTGTGTGTTTTTTTTTAAGTCAGGGTAACCTGACTTATGTCTATGTAACCTTTTATGTCTATGTAACCTTATTTGACCCAGAACCCACTCTATAGACCAGGCTGGCCTTGAATTCACAGAGATCTATCTGCCTCTGCCTCCCAAGTACTGGGATTAAAGGTGTGCACAAGGTCTCTTGCTGTCCCAGAACTCACCAGTTAGGCTTGACTGGCTGGCTAGTGAGCCCCACAGGCCCTCCCATCTCTGCCTTCTAGCACAGATATTCTAAGTATACACCATGCACCATGCCTGGCTTTTTATGTGGGAGCTGGGATTGAACTCAAGTCTCCATATTTGCAAGATGATCACTTTACTAAACCGTCTTTCCAGCTCCCTGGGGTGGGGGTGGGGGGGTGGGGAGGTGGGGGTGGGGGGCAGGGAATATGGAAATAATCTGAGCTCTAGAATGATGCCGATTTATTTTTTTTCTCCAGGTACCTGAGGGCACTGGAATCTAAAGAAACCTTGATCCAAATTATAGCTCACAGATCTTGTACTCTCAGTGTTGACGAGCATGGCAGCCATGTTGTGCTTGCAAGAGCTGCTTCTATTGACCCTTGACCCTGGGAGGTAGTTCTAGGGGACAGATGACAATTTTTCCCCTGCATAAATATTAATTGTAGAACCTTTAAGTTAGAGCAATAATCATGGAGAGAGAAGGAAAGAAAAAGGGAGATGGACACACACACACACACACACACAGAGAGAGAGAGAGAGAGAGAGGGAGAGGGAGAGAGAGAGAGAGAGAGAGAGAGAGAGAGAGAGAGAGAGAGAGAGAGAGAGAGAGAGAGAGAGAGAGAAGAGATCAGTCTCTGGATTTTTAAAAACAAGTGAGCTAATTCCAATTTCCAGGGGTCATGGATGTATGCGAGAGACAGAGCTTTGCCTGGTGGAGGCCAGAGTGCTGGAAGAGCCCCACCTCTACTTGAACTCCCAGCACAAACCACAGGGGCCATAGCCCTGTTTCCTTGGTTACCTCAATGTCTCCACCAGCATTACTTTCATAAGTGCCTCTTCCTTTCCCTGCAATCCCTAGAGTAGCTAAATCACCACCCCATTGTAACTCTTGAGTTTGATCTTTCCCATGTTAATGAAAACTAAAAACCCATTGGCCGTTAAGTGGGCAGATGCTACAAAATGCTTTGACTGGGCTGGGCTGGGCTTCATTATTGCCCAGTGTGGGATATTTAGGCTGTTTGCACTTTCCTATTGTTCTTAGATACTTGTAAGGACTGTCTTGTACTTAGCTTTTCTCAGAGTTCTTTCACTGGGGGAAGGGGTGGTAGATTTGTAGCAAAGGCTGTGAACATTATTAAGCTTTTGGTTCACAGTACCCAGTTACTTTCAAGAAAATATACGGAATGATACACACACCAGGAGTGTGTGGAGGACCAGCCTGCTAGATTTCTTATTACCACCAAGCATATCATTACAGTTCAAGCTTTGGCCCAGCGGTATGGCTTAGCAAGCAAAGGTGCTTGCGGCTGAGCTTGGCAACCTGAGTTCAAGGCCTGGAACCCATACGGTGGCAGGAAAAAGTAAAGTCTCTCAAGACTTCTCACCCACACATATATGTGCAGGCACACACACACACACACACACACACACACACACACACACACACACACACTAGCAATTCTGTGTGCCCCCAGACACATTGTAGCACATGTGTACCTACATATACATATACACATGTGCACACACACACACATACACACTAGCACATGTGTGTTCCTACCTACACTGTAGCACATAAGTGCCTATATATAAGCACACATACACTCACACACTGTAGCACATATGTGCCCAACCCACACTATAGCACATAAGTGCCTATTCATATAAATACACACATACACACTGTAGCACATGTGTGCCTAGACACTTTATCACATATGTGCCTATACATGCACACACTTAGCACATGTAAGCCTATATATACACACATATGCTGTAGTACATGTGTGCCAAGAGAGGGGGTGCCAGGGGGAGAGAGGGAAGGAGAGAAAGAGTTCTTTAGCCCAAAGTCACAGAAAAAGAACCTTGTGACGCTTTTGAGGTCTCTGCTGCATGTCGACCTTGCGGGGGTGGTGGCATGGACTGTGGTGTGCATTACCAACTCTCCCAAGGCCAAACAGAGCAGAGAGAAATTTGAAAATAGTTTAAAAAAAATAAAGGAAGAAAAGTAGTTTTTAAATGGGCCTAGGCGATCAAGGCAGTACACACTGAGGCTTGGAGCCTTGTGACAATTTGGTGAGGCCATGTCCCTGGTGTGTGGTTCTGAGGAGATGCTAATGTCTCCAGGAGGACAAGCCAGTGTGGCCAGCGGGACGAGGGTCTGGGATCTGACAAAGGTCTGCCTGGTTCCCGTGAAGGAAGAGAGGCCTTTAAGATTGTATCCCCACATCTACCATTTGAGAGGAAAGGCCCCAGAGCAGCCCTTATGTAAAGCCAGGAGACACTTTCCAGCCAGTGTGTGGAGCAGAGGAGGAATTGCAGGATATACAGCCAGGAGGCCTGTAAGCTCTTAGTAGACAGGAGCAGGAGCAGAGCACATCCCAGGCAGCTCTAGAGAGACCCCTATAGCCTAATGTGGCCAGGACGACCTAAGGGGACTTGATAACTGAGGTGGTTCTCAAGGTTTCTCATCACCAGTGGTCATCTTGGCATCTCTGCTGCGTCTCCCTGTCACCATCTTCTTTCTTCTCTCTCTACTGAGGACAAAGCCCAGCCACGGAGTCACCACAGCTGACTCTTGGCATGGGAGCTTAAGCCAAATCTTGGCCACTCTTCTCAACTGTACTTTCCAGGCATGCGGCCCAGCAATCTGGGTTTAGCAAATGTGCTTGATTCTAACAGTACCAGCCTGCACTGTTGTGTGCTACGCATCTCTTATTATGTCAAAGTTTCTTCTTGCTCAGAGCTTGGCTGCGGCTGATTGTGCCCCAACAGGTTTTTCTTTGCTTTTCGCCTCAGTCTTTGTAGAAGTATTAGTTCCAGTTTTCAGGGACAGAATCAGATTGGCTCCTGTGGACATCTCCCCTAGTGTGTGTGGTGGGGGTGTGGTGGGGGTGGGGGCGAGGCTTCTGGCCAGAGACCATGGATTCACTGATCTGGGAAATGTGCCAGTCTCTAACCAGTTAGCTGCAGCATAAGCAGACTGGATCTCCTGACAAAACTTTCTGTGTCTTGGGGGTTAGGGGCTCTGATTGACATCTAAACATTCAGTCAGAGATATTAGGTAAGAATGAACCTCACATCAGCCCCATTTCTGTGTGGGGGCTGGTACTTCCGCCCCCAGACCCCAGCAGTTACGTGTATGCCTTGTGTTCTGACTCTAGGAGATACTGGGTAAATTACTATTCTTATTGCTATGACCAAATATCCAATAAAAGTGAGCTGGAGAGATGGCTCAGCAGTGAAGAACACTGGCTGCTCTTCTAGAGACTCAAGTTTGATTCCAAGCACCCACACAGCAGCTCATAACTGTTTGTAATTTCAGTCCCAGGGGATCCAAAATCCTCACAAAGATATATGTTGGGACCGTAGGGCAGTGGTGGCTCCAGAAAGACCACACCAAGCCAAACAGTTCCATGTGTGAGGTTTATTGAGAGGGGAAGGGCAAAGGTGACAGTGGAAAGAGAAGAGGGGAAGAGGAAGGGGGGGTGCTCAGTCCTCTTATATATACAGAGATGGTGATGACATGGGCACAGGTAAAGGTGAGCCCAATGGGTTCTGGGAATATGGTGGCTGTTGCCTTGGCAACAGGTGTATAGGTCGCACTGTTGCCTATGTGATGTCACAGATTTCAGAGGTCCTGGTACCAACAATATACATGTCTGCAAAACACCAATGCACATAAAATAAAAGTAAACAAATAATTAAAAAAATCTGATAAAAGCAGCTTAGGAAAGGCTTCCTTTTGGCTCACCTTCAGAGGGTATACAGCCCATCATGGCGGAGAAGAAATGGCTGTAGGAGCCTGTGGTGACAGCGCACACTGACATCTGCAGCATCTGCAGTCAGGAAGCAGAGAAGGGGCAGGGAGAAGGAGAAATACTCGGTTCACTCTTTTTTCTTCAGTCCAGGGCTCTTAGCCCGTGGGACAGTGCTGGGAGTGAGGGTAGGGCCTTCCCACCTCGACCTACTTTAGAAACTGCCTCACAGACATGCCCAAAGGTTTGTTCTAGGTGATTATAGATCCTGTCCAATATTAGCCACCACTGTGCTAGCGCTCTGGACAGACAGGGATGGGGTGGGACAGCACGCACTCTCTGGCTCTACTTCCCAGATGGGTGCTGGTCAGGACTTCTTGGGGTCAGTCTAGGACAAGTGTGAGCGTATTGCTGTCCCCAGGCCTCCAGCTTCCCTTGAGTTGCTTTTTAGTTATGTCGCACAGCTGTCTCTGAGGGCTGAGCCGTCCTGAGCCCCCACTGCCTGCTCTCCTGGCAGGCTGCTGGGCAGCAGCTGCTGTGGGATCACGGAAGTTCCGGGAAGTTGGCTTCTTGGAGCCCAGGCCCAGGGCTGAATCACTAGCTGAGAAAACAGCTGGTGGTACCCTGGGAAAGGGGAAGGAGCCCCTAGATTCTGGTATCAGTCAGAGAAGCTCTGGCTGTTACTGCCTGACTGTGCATGCGCGCATGCGCACGCGGGGCTGCTGAACAAGCAGGATGAGCCTTGGGTGAGGTTGAGATTCACCTTTTATACCCTTTGTCCAGGGTTCGTTGCCCCTAAGAAACCAAGCATCTCTCTAGTATCCACCATTGACCACCCTCCTGTCAGGAGTAGCAGGCTTGGCTCATCACAACTCCGTGTCCCTTCTGTCCAGGAGTCAGAGGGACCAACATCAATTGGTCTTGCTCCTGTGTGTAGCTGCAGTAGAAGATTCTAGATTGGTCTTATTTTGTGTTAACTGTATCCGCAGTGTGGAATTCTGGGAAGTTCTCTGCTCCTGAAGCAGCCACAAACAAGAGAATGGTTTGGATTCAGTAGATGGTCTCCCTAGAAGCCATTCACAGCCTGCTTCTTCCTTCTGCAGCATAGGACGATAGGAATGCCAGAACTGGCTGGAAACTCCACATTTGGGCTCCAAGCATATTCTAATGTAATTTCTCAGCCAACTTATTCTCACATTGAAGAGGTGCTGCCCTACTGCAGAGATAGGCAGGGAAAACCCCCTGCAGCTGCCAGTACCAGTTCTAGCAAGTTAGGGTGCTACCAGAAGTCATTAGAATGGGCAGAGGCTTTTAAATTCTAAAAGGGTTGGAGTGTAACTCAATGGTAGAGCTTTCACCTGGTGTGGGCAAGGCAGTCGGTTTGATCCTTGACACCCCCAGATAAATAGGGATAGATGTGGCTCGAATGGTCTTTCTCCCTCCTCTGCAATGCAGGTAGAATGAGATGGTTATAGTTTTAATATGAAATACACCCCAACCCCGACTCCCTACTCCTCACCCCTACCTCCAGGCCATGAGTTTGAACACTTGGTTCTTAATTAGTGGTATTGTTGTAGTAGGTTGCTGGAATGGGTCCAGCAATCCATTTGAAGGTGACATTTCTTTTTTCTGATTCTGGTCCAACATCCCTGCTTCTTGATCCCCATATAGGGGAGGAGGCAACTGGCTCTCACTGCTTCACACAGCCTCTCTTGAATGCCTCTTCCTGCCTCAACGTTGGGATGATGTCCCTCACCCATGAGCTGGGGTCAACCCTTTTCCCTTAAGTTGCTTCTGGCAGCCACTCCTCAGCAACAAGGAAAGAACCAATGCAATAGTTACCTTGGGACTTTGACAGTAGATGTGACCTACTAAGGATGCTAGTTAGGAACGTCGACCACATCTGGATCCTTGGCACCAGCTTGGAAGAGCAGGCGCCCACTGGGCGCATCTGTGTATCATTAGGCAGCTTCCATGTGTGCACTGAAGCCCTCGCTCATGTTTGCTTTCCGTAGTCATGTAGACAGACTCCTACGTTATGGGAAGAGGGGTGCTGGGTTCTAGGAGAGGGCAGATTGGCCCAGAACTGCCTAGACCCAGAACTCTTTATGTCGATAGGGCCTTACTTTGCCTAGTACAAGTCCCTTTCAGGCTAGATAGTAAATTCAATTAATCTTCCAAGGCTAAGTGAGACTGTCTGCAGGCTTGTGTAGGCTCCCCTAAATTCATTTCTCTGTTTTCCAGTTCCTGGAAGCCCCCATCTCATGTCATAGTCTGGTTATCTACTCAACTATCCCACAGGCTCAGGTAGAGTAGGGGTGGTGCCTTCATCCCTGTACCCCAGAGGGGATGACACACTATCAGTTAGTGAGATCCCAGGTATAGAGTTGGATACCTCCAGGCTAGGGGAGGAAGTGGGTCTAGGGTACAGCCCAATCCAAAGGTGTCACTAGCCCTGCTTCCTGATGACTTCATAGGTAGCTATGGGGATTCTCTGGAGACAGAGCCTCTTTAGAAACCTTTAAGGTCCCTGGTTCTGGAAAGACTCAGTGAAACAGTATTTGGCAAAACCAGAACGGGGAACTGGGAAGGGGTGGGAGGGAGGACAGGGGAAGAGAAGGGGGCTTACGGGACTTTCGGGGAGTGGGGGGGGCTAGAAAAGGGGAAATCATTTGAAATGTAAATAAATTATATCGAATAAAAAAAATAACAATAAAAAAAAAAGAAACCTTTAAGGTGTTTTCATTTTGGATTTGGCATTTATCTGCTGGAGAGAGGCTTCCACTGATCACAAACTTGGAGCTCTGCTTTGAGTTAGAGTATTTGGAAACAATCTAACAAAATGTTTCCTTCCCATCTCCCCTGGTGGAAGAGATGGGTTAAACTTTTACTTCTGATCTTGACTTTGGGACTCGAGGCACCTATGCTGTGGGGGGCACTGAGAAATGGCTTGGATGTAGGAACCTGGGTTTCTACCCTGATTCTGTCACTCACCGCTGGGCTGTATGGGATCTTCTCATTTCTTTCTGTTCTGGGATGGAGTTGTGTGGGTCATCTTCCAGCTGTAACATTCTATCCAGCAAGCTTCTTGAGAAGACTGATACAGGCTGCCAGAACATGGGAGCCTGAAGGCCAGGAGAGGTTGCCATCTTACAAGGGAACCTGTGACTTTCCCACCTCTCAAGCTAATGGAGAAGGTGGTTTTGGCAGCGGACATTTACTGAGCCAAAGCACTGTGCTAAGAACCTCCATCACCTCACTGAATGGTCACGAAGCCCTTGGAAGAAAGGGGTGTGTAATAGTTACTTTTCTATTGTGATAAAATACCATGAGCATGATAACTTAAAAGGCGTTTAATTGAGCTTATGGTCTCAGAGGTTTAGAGTCTATAATGGCTCAGTAAAGACATAGCAGCAGAGCAAATGAGTACATATATCTCAAACCACAGTCAGGAGACCGAAAGCACACTAGGAATGCTGAAAGACTTGAATCCTTAAACTTACCTCCAGTGACACGTCTCCTCCAACAAGACCACGCCTTCTAATCCTTCCCCAACAGTTCCACCACCTGGGGACAATATGTTCAAGTGTTTGAACATGTTGGTTTATGGGAGCTATTCTCATTCAAAATACCACAGGTTGCTATTGTCCCATTTTGCAGGGGGAAATAGAACAGAACCTGGGTTATCAGTGTCCAGGTGTTCTATACACATAAAAACCCACCTGTGATATGACAAATGAAATACCTCCCTTTCCTTCCTTCCTTCCTTCCTTCCTTCCTTCCTTCCTTCCTTCCTTCCTTCCTTCCTTCCCTTCCTTCCTTCCTTCCTTCCTTCCTTCCTTCCTTCCTTCCTTCCTTCCTTCCTTCCTTCCTTCCTTCCTTCTTCTATTTTTGCTGTTGTTGGGTAGCTTTACAATTTCAATGAATAAAGATCTGGCGCCTTTAAGAAGCAAAGTGGATAAATAGTTCTAATGGAGGGTGGAGCCCTCAGTGAGTGGAATTACTGGGTCTTCAGAATTGGAGCCAATGAGATGACCAGGCCCATGAGACCTGGCTTGGCTTAGAGTCTACAGCCTGGATTGGGTGCCCAGCTCTGCAGAGGAAGCTATTGGAGTCTGACATCAATTTTAGTGCTCATGTGGGGTCTGTCTTGGGAAGAACTACAATTATGCCCATTATACCTGTCTTGAGTGATTCACTGGAGCTGACGCTTACGTAGGAGCAATGTTCTTTTTAATTTTTTAAATTTGCATTTTCCGGTGACTCACTGGAATTGAAAGTACAGTCTCATTGACTGGAGATGAAAAGGTGGGGGGCGGGGGAGAGAAACTACAAAATGTCATCAGGTACGTTGAAGACAAAATTATCTGAACCATGTCCAGGTGATTTGGGGCTCACATTCCGTGGGTTTAGACCTGTCTCCTACTTCCTGGGGCTTTTACCTCATCACTTCCTGGAAGTGGGAGGCAGCCCTGTAATGCCATGAAGGTAGGGGAAGGTATAATCTCTTGCAATCTGGATCAGAAAGATCTTGGTTCAAGTCTCTGCTCAGACCTTCTGCTTGTTGTGTGACCCTGAACAACTTTTGTCATGTCTCTGAACGTCAGGTCTCTCATGTAACAGTGGCAGCTTGGAGACTGTAGGGGGCCTGCCTCACACAGGTTATACCTTGTAAAAACTTGGCATAGAGTGATGAAACACCAGTAAATATTAACACAAACAATGTATTGGATACTTTGTATATGGTATCTTGGTTCTTAAGACAGACTTTGTAAGTGGTCTTATTTGATGTTGTGAATGAAAAACTGCCCTGATTCCATTAAATGACTTGGCCAGTGTAATGCAGCTAGTGAGTGACAGAGCTTGGGCTGGCCCACACAGGTCTCACTGACCTTAAAGTTCAGTATAGAAAGGATTCTGTCCCTACTTGTAGTCCCCATTGGAACTGGCTTGTCCCTCCTATCTTTCGAAGTGAATTTGCTCAGAGCCCCCAATCCCCTCTTCCTGGTAGACACCCCTTCAGGGCCTCAGATACTCCCATCAGGATTTTCTGGTCTTATCTGACCTATTTATTCAGCTGATCAAATAGTTCATTCAACACTGGCGGTCCCATCCCAATGGCTGCTGAGTCTCAGGCTCACAAGGGAGAGACACTCCTCGCTGTCCTCCCCCTTGACCAGTGGAGGAGTTCTTGCTATCTCCTCCCTCTCTAAATGGCCAATGGCAACGCCCCCTAGCTGAGCTCTGGCTAATGGCAGCACCCCCTAGCTGAGCTCTTCTCTGCCCACCCCAGGCATGCTCCTCCTTCCTGAACACTTAGTGGATCCTGAATGTGCCACATACCTCTTCCCAGACCTGACTCCCATGTTCCTTCTGTTTTCTGGTCTCAGTTTCCCCATCTGAAAGAGGTATAAGTACTGGGTCTTGGCCCCTGCTGCCTGGGGTGCCTAAGGAATTGGAGGCTCTGATGCTCCATATCTCCTCTAACTCACTATGGGCAGCATTGGAAGGAAGTTGGCTGGGAAAGCCCATCAGGTCAGTGGGTCAGCCAGCAGCCTGTCCTGGCTCTGGCCTCTTAGTCATCCTGTCCGGGTCAGGGTTGCCGACTCATGGGATTGCCACCCTCTCCTTCCTCCCGTCAAAACAGCCTGCTTCTGGGAGGGAGGTATGTCTTGGAGGGCTTACGCAAAACTCTCTAGCACTTCCTGTTGACCCTAAGGTGGAATGCTTTTGGGGTATGGGTGGTCCCTTATTGGGGGAATGTGTGTGTGTGTGTGTGTGTGGGTCCCCTTTTCTTTCCATATACTAGATGAGAAGTAGTAAAGAGAGACACACTACAGTTTCCCAAGAAGTAGACTGTTCCCAGAGGCCCCAGCAGAGCTCTGGATGAAAGGGGAAGACTGGTGTGCTTGGGTCCCTGGTATGAAATGTAGCTGATTGTGATTCTGAGAGTCACTTGTTACCCAGCTGAGAAATACCACAGGAAGACCCAAGGTGGTCAAGACATACGGCTCCACCCTCCAAGTTTTGCTTGCTGCTGCTGTGGGTGCTGAGTGTGTAGGGACAATAGCTAACCCTCCAAGGAGTTTACAGTCTTCTCCGAGGGAGCAGATGTTTTGATCCCAAGTCTGCTTGCTTTACTGAGGAGTGTCTCCTAATGGGAGTCTAAATGAGAAACAGCTTTATTATTCCATATTGTTTTTTGTTATGCATGTGGAATCCTTTTCCGGCCCTGTGGTATGTTTGAGGCAGACTCTATAGCTTCCTGATCCTTTTTCAGGGTTGGTGTTGATGCTAGCTGCAGAGGTAGAAAGGCTGGCATCCTGTTTGGGGTTCTTACCCCCTTTGTTTTCAGTGTTAGCTCAGTTCTGGAGACTGTATTAGTTACTGTTTTCAACTTTGTGATGAAAATACCTGCCAAGCAGCTTACAGAAGAAAGCTTTATTGGACAGAGTCTGGGCACGAGTGTGGGGCATGCTGCACCCACAGCCAGGAAGGAAAGAGATGCGTGTGCTGGTATTCTATTCACTTCCTGCTGTGCAATCAGGACTCTACCCATGGAACTTTGTCTTCCTTCCTCAATTAATCCAGTCTAGAAACTTCCTATAGACATGCCCTGAGGTGATTAAAATCCCATGGGACTGGCAGTCAGGGATGATGGTGAATTGTTCGTGTAACCTGCTACCACTGACGTATAGAGGTCGGCTCTTCCACACAGATGAAAGCATCCAGGGCTCAGAAGGGCTTCTGGGCTGCTTTTTTGTGTAGGCATAGGTAGACTCAGATTCCCTCTGGAGACTTTGCTTGAGCTCCCTGATGTTTTTCCTTCTAGAACTCTCCTAAGAGTTCTGAGTACCTCTTTTAGAGTAATTGTAAATCTGTAGGCAAGAGACTTTAGGGTCCCACATGCGACAGGTTATGGCAGGACATGGGTGGTGAATGAATGGGATGATGTTGAATTCTGTCCTCTTGTGGCTGAGCTAATGGGTATGTCCCAATTCTGGAAGAGTCAGAATTTCTGGGGAGTCCATAGGAGTCTTACAGACTGAGCTATATCTCATGATTTACATGTTGAATCCTTAACCCCTGTGGGGCTGGCTGTGTTTGGAGGTAGGGCTTTTATGAGGGCAATGAGGTTACATGGGGCAATAAGTATGGACCCCATCTGATAGGACATTGAAGAGTGCTCTGCGGGTGCATGAACATGCAGTGAGAAGATGCTACCTACAAGGTAGAGAGACTCCCTAAAAACCAACTTCATAGCACCTTCAACTTCCCAGCCCCCAAAGCAATAAGAACCAGTTTCTGGTCCAGCCATCCAGTTTGTGGAATTCCATGGGGCATTCCACACACCGAGGTGAGGTGGCTCAGTGTCCCGCGCTTTCGTCTCGCCAGCAAGAATGACTTGGCACACTCAGGATCCTTCTGCAGCCAAGCTTTATTGAGGCTTTTCGTGGAGGGAGACGCCGTGCCCAACATGGATGCTGTTTATATACCCCTTGGCGTGGCGTGTATACACCTGATTGGCTGTTTACTCATGACCTCATTCGAGTGCCCCGGGACGGGCAGAGATTTGGCGCGAAAATACTCTTGCACATGCGCAGATAGCTTGTTCACTAAGAAAGCGGAGCTGGCACAGTGGAAGCCGGCGCCATCTTGTAATGGCGAATACAGTCACGGCTTTCCACAGCTCAGTCTAAACCAGGGACCTGGGTCCATGAGTTGGGCTTGCCCAGACATGTCCATGCCAGCAGCTGCTTCCTCCTCCTCCAGCCAAAGACCCTCCCATCGTCTGTCCGCCAACACTCTCCTCACTCTCAGTTCATGCCGACCTCTCCAAGGTTGTGCTTGTGTCCTCTCTGAAGACATGCTGACTGCTGATATATTTATAAGGATGACTCAAGCCACCTAACATTCTGCAGGGAGAGTTTGACTTAGGAGCCAACTCCCCTGGAATCTAAAACAATTTGTGCTTCTAATCGATGACCGCATCATTTTCCCAAGATGGTCTGTCTCTGGCATTCTCTTGACCTTGTTGCCAAATGACTTTATGAAACTCCCACCCCGTGCCACCTCCAGTGTCACCATGCTCTTGTTTAACAGGAATCTGGCCCACCCCATGACCTGCCCAGCCAAACTCCTCACCAGCATTAACCCTGAGCCAGAGCCTTCATACTGTGCAGATGGGAAGGCCTCTACGGGACGTGCCAGGGTTTGCCTGGTGGCTTAAGGAGGGGTGGGTTAGGAGGGGGGACTCTGGAGCGCCTTCACTTATCTAGGCTGCTTTCTCTAGCCTTCCCTCTCTGAAGTCCCAGCTTTGACCAGCGGAGTAGCCATGGTGGTGGTTTGCACCTTGCTAAAGGTATCTCGTGGAACAACATTGAAGGGACAATGTGGCAGGAGTTGGTATCACCTCTTCTGTCCTTATGGTCTTCTGTCATCTCTCACAGAAGGCAGGGTCTTGCTAATTGGGGGGGGGGGGTCACTTGCAGTCAGTCTGGTCACTTGCAATACACACACACACACACACACACACACATATATGCATATATATGTAAATATCTCCGGAGATGGGGGTCTCAAGGTACATTCTCATAAACAAAGGCAGAGGCCCTGGGGACTAGTGTCCCTTGCCTGTTTGTCCATGTCCCCAACTATAAGCTTTTCACACACACAGCATACTAATCTCCAGTGCTTCCATATTGGTAGGAGATGATCACTGTATCCCACAGCTCAAACTTGGGGAAATCCTCTGCCTCATCACACTTCGTTGGTTATTTCACTCAGTCTACAGCCTCTGCTGACTCTTGCCCACCTGCCTCCCCAGGTGCATAGGCCTGTCTAATTGATGATTGACACCACTCTGCTCCACCCGCTGCCTCCTTGAGCTAGCCTACCCTTCTCTGTCTTCTGCATATTCTACTCTCAGCACGTGACCTCCAGTCAACAAGCTGCCTCAGTGTCTGACATCCTAGTTGACCTGTTCAAGCCCTGGGGTCTCTGTAGCTTTTGACCTCCTCTAGCTCTGTTCTCCCTGGCTCTGTCCTTCACCTTCTGCTGGCCACAGACACTCCTAGACTCCGTAACCTTCTTGTTCGGATGAACCTCAGCTTCTTTCTTGTCTTCATGTAACAACCATGATAACCAACGGGCTGTCCTGTCTCATGCTCCCTACCTAGTTGAGTCCCAGTACCCCCACTCTGCATGGCTTAAAAAAGGTGCCCAGGACAAGCCCCTCCCAGGTTCTTCCCATCTCCTACCACGAGTCCAGGCCATCTCTCCAAGCTCCACTCTGCAGCCGTCTGAACCACTCCAGCTCTCTAAGGTTAGCTCTCTCACCCCCGCCTGGCTCATGGTGCCTCTACGGCATGTAATATTATTACTGCTTTCTTCCTTTGGCTAAATGGGCTCCTCATTCAGGATCCTGTGAGGGTGTCCCTATCAGCAAAGAAGCTTCTGGGACCAGCCCTTCCTCTCCCAGTGTGGGCAAGTGTCTTTCCTGTTCCTAACTACTGAAGAGTGTGCTTGTATATGTATATACCTGCCCCCACTTACATGATATTCTAGTCCAGGTCGGATTCTCTTAGTTGAGGTCCTTTGGAGAGAGATCCCCTTTTCTTCAGAGCTTGGTTGATACTTACAGTCATAAGGTGATGATAAAATTAATGTCTATTTTGCCAGCCAGGTTGGAAAATATACAGGCGGACAAGTCTCTTTATTTTAAAGTGGGGCATTGCTTTTCTTCTTAAAGAATGCTAACGAGCACATACACACCCACACTCCCACACACATGTATACAAATATATTTGGTTGGTTGGCAATTATAAGCTGCCAGGTAGCCCAGACTAGCCTTGAACTTGCTATGCAGCTGAAGCTGGCCTTGAATTCCTGGTCTTCCTGCCTCCACCTATGAAGTGCTAGGAGTATAGGCACACCCTGCTACTATAAAATATTGTCCAGTTTTCTCATTTGCTATGTTTACTCCTGGTGCTTTAAAAAACAACAACAAAACCCCCAAACATTTGATTGGAGGCCTCTTATTTTTGATACGTCTATAAAATGGCTTTTGTTGGGGCTGGTGAGATGGCTCAGCAGTTAAGAGCACTGACTGTTCTTCCAAAGGTCAGGAGTTCAAATCCCAGCAACCACATGGTGGCTTACAACCATCTTAATGAGATCTGATGCCCTCTTCTGGTGTGTCTGAAGACAGCTACAGTGTACTTACATATGATAATAAATAAATCTTTTAAAAAAATGGCTTTTATTAAACATTTAAATATCCAGTGGTAAAAGATGCCTGATGTCTAAGGATGGGGAAACAGTGAGCCCCCCTGTACCCACCAGTTACGGGAGAAGAGTACATTCCTTGTGGCAGCCCCTCAGAAGCCCTCTTTCTTTCCTCAGAGGTAACTGTTCTTCTCAACTGCATGTATGTGTTTCTTGTATTTTTCTTTTATATGCGTACCAAGTTGTTTGAATCTCTAGACAATAGTTTGGTTTTGCTGGACTTTTTTTCCAAACTTTATATAAATGGAAACAGTATGTAGTCTTTCTTCTGTGGTCCTCCCTTCTTTTGGCTTAAAAGTTTGTTCTGCTCTGTGGCTGCAGCTCTCTCGCTGCTGATGCTGGTTTGCATCCTGTCAGGTGAGCACAGCACCTGTGGACTATTCTGCTGTGGATGGAGATGCTAAATACTCTGCTTGATTTCTCCCTCCCTGCCATCCACCGCCATCGGCCGCCATTGGCCACCATCAGCTGACATCCGCCTCTTCCTCCTCCTCCCCCCCCCTTCTTCTCCTCCTCCTCCTCTTCTTCCTTACCCCCTTTTCCCCGTTACAAACTGTTGTGATGAGAGTCCTACCTTGGGCACACATAGGAACCCCAGATACCGCCATGGGGCCACTGTCTGTAAGGAAGGTACCTCTTCATTCTTCCTAAATGCATGGAGGCCGGTTTGTGCTCACAGACTCCTGTGCTGAAGGCTTGGTACTCCGTGTGTTGTTGAGCAGTGGTATCTTTGAGAGCTGAGGCTTGCTGCTGGGTAACCACACCTTGGGGGCACTGCCCTTGAAGAGGGTTGAATAGTGGTTTCATGGAGGGAGGGAGTGCAGCCTCTAAACCTTTCTGACTTCTGGTGTCGCCATATGATCTCTCCTTCCTGCACACAATCCCATCCTAAAGCTGTCCGCTATGTTGTAATGTGGCCTCGGAGGCCGTCACAGGAGATAAGAGGTGCTGTCTTATTTCCTGATCACACCCTTGAGGTTCAATGTTTCAAATGCCTTCTGTCTATAGATTTCATCTTCAGATCTTTTCCCTCCTTTACTGGTGATGTTTCCTCAGAACTAACAAGTAGAGGCTCTTTACGGCCCTTGCGCATGAATCTCTTACGATTATTCTTGGGGCGTGATTGGAGAATTAAAGTGCTACCATTAGATGGATTTGCCAGTGCATCTAGCCATGTGACTGACTCAGCCCTCATGTCTGTTTTCTAGAAAGTTTTCCTGTACTTTCTCAGGCATTTCTCTCTTGTTTCACAGCAAGCGTGTGTGGCCTCTTTTTCACTGGATACTGGCTTTGAGGCTAGATTCATCTCTGTTGCATAGCTTTCTTCTTTATTGCCCAGTAGGTTTCCTGTGTGTAAACGTGGTGCAGTGTTTATCCATTCTTCCATTAGTGGACATGGACTTACTACATTCTTTCACCTTTTTGGCCTCTAGTGATAAAGTATCTATAACCCCCACTCTCGAAAAGCAAAAAAGACATATTTTTTATGTGCATTGGTGTTTTTCCTGCGTGTTTGTCTGTCTGAGTTAGGGTGTTGGATCCCTTGGAACTGGAGTTACAGGTAGTTGTGAGCCGCAGTGTGGGTGCTGGGAATTGAACTCAGATTCTCTGGAAGAGCAGACAGTGCTCCTAACCACTGAGCCATCTCTTCAGCCCACTTCCATTTCACTTGGGCGAATGTTGTGACTTGGAACACTGGGTCAGAGGAGAGGTTGGCACAACTTTGTGTGATGAACAATGTTTCTTTTTTTTTTTCTAGCTGCTAAGGACTATTGTAGAGTTCTCTACAAGAACAGAGCTGGTAGGAAATGCGTGTGTGTGTGTGTGTGTGTGTGTGTGTGTGTGTTGCGTGTGCCTGTGGAGGCCAAAAGTTGCCATCAGCTTCTCCTTCTCTGTCTCTACCTTATTTTTTTGAGACAGGATTTCTCAGTAAACTTGGGGTTCATTGGCTGGACTGGCAGGGTAGAACCCTGGGGTCCTCCTGCCCCTGCCCCTCACCTAACCCCGTAGGTGTTACAAGCATGAACACATCCAGCCTTTTATATGGGTGCTAAGGACCCAAACTGGGGTCCTTGTGTTTGGGCAGCAAGCACTTAATCCAATAAGCAATTTCTCCAGGTCCTGCTTCTTTCTTAAAACTTTTTAAAAAAAGATTTATTTATTTTATGAATATGGGTGTTTTGTCTGTCTGTCTGTCTTTCTGTGTACCACATGCCTGGTGGTTGTGCAGTTGAGAAGTAGGCATCTGATCTCTGGAACTGGAGTTAGGGAAGGGTGTGAGACACTATTTGGGTGCTGGGAACCTAACCTGGCTTCCCTGCACGAGTACTAAGTGCAGTCAAATGCTGAACCATTCTCCAGCCCCCTCCTTTTAAAAAGACTATTTTTAAAATTTCCTTGCTTGTGTGTGTGTTGTGTTTTATTAAAAAAAGAAAGAAAGAGCTAGGATATGTTTGGTAGAGACCAAGGTATGGTGAGGTGGAAGGGCTGCCCCTGCTGGGCCATACTGAGGCATCCCTTCCCCCACACCCCGGGAAGTACCAACCATATGACCGATATAGCATAGAATAGAGTTTATTTAGGGCATGGAGAGGGGAGTTGATGGAGTAGAAGAAGAGAGAGAGAGACAGAGAGAGAGAGAGAGAGAGAGAGAGAGACAGAGACAGAGACAGAGACAGAGACAGACAGAGACAGACAGAGACAGACAGAGACAGACAGAGACAGACAGAGACAGACAGAGACAGACAGAGACAGACAGAGACAGACAGAGACAGGGGGGAGACAAACAGCCCCTTTATAGTGAGTCAGGCCTACCTGGTATTTGTCTATTTTATTGTTATTAATCCTTCCTAAGTTTAGACTTGATGACGTCTGTGGGTTCACTGTTCTTTGTGCTGCTTCCTTGGACTTTATTCTGCTGTGCTTTACATAATATCTGGAACTTGATGCTTAATGCATCAGAGTTTTATTTTCCTCTGTATAGTTTTTGTAATTCCCATTTTAACTACATCCCACACAGTTTAATTCGCAGAATTTTATCATTCATTTCTAAATGTGTCACAGTTTCTCCTTTGAGCCATTTGCTGTCTAAAAGTGCATTTTACGTTTCCCAAATGTGGATTCTTTAAAAGCTATATTGTGTTACTGATTATAAATTTCAGTGAAATGTATTAAGAGATGATGTTGGGACTTGACATACCTTATAATGTAGAGCAAGGTCAACTTTGAAAATACAGATTTTAAAAAACTTCTTATTGATTCTTTGTAAATTTCACATCATGTACCCCAATCCCACTTATCTCTCCATTCCTTCATATCTTCTGTCTACTCTTGCAACCTTTCCCCCAAAAGATAATAGAAATAAACAACAACAACAACAACAAAAATCTCATCATGGAAGCTGTAGTATGTCACAGTGGGTCACACACAATACCCTTTTGTCCACACATCTTGACTTGCAAATGTGCGTAGTGAATGGTTAGAGGACTCTAGCTTCTGCTACACTGTCAATACTAAATCCCGACCAGGATGTTTCTTGATATCCTGTTGTTTCCCTGTGTCGTGGAGATCCTGCAGCTTTGTTCTACAGGACCTGACCTCTCACGTGCTCTGACTGTTCACAGATGGGGCAGGTGTTGCAGTGGGTCAGCTCAAAGCCCTGGATCTGGCTCTGGGTGGTAGCTGAGTTAGTCAGCCAGCCAGTTCTCTTATACCCACACCACCAGGGTGTGCTCTCCCCTGGTAGCTCGCTCAATGCCACAGCCAGCACGGGCCAGGGCTAGTTTTCCTGTTCTTGCCCTCAGGTGGCTTGCCTGTATCTAAGCCACCAAGGCCAGCTCTCCTGTGCTGCCCTGGCATGGTGCTGGGCCCATGGCCTCTGGTTGTAATAATGAGCCACAGACATCAGCACGGACTCCTGTGGCAGCTCAGGCTAGGGCTTCACCATGGCCTCAGTCAGCAGGGCAGGCTGCTCCTCTCCGCCCTGAGTCTCCAGTACTGCCTCTTTTCATAGTGCTCAAGCCACTCCACACACAAGTGCTCACAGAGGCCAGGAAAGATGCTCTGGAACTGGAATTCTACTCATCTCAGTCAGTAAGCTGACCAGTGTAGGTGCTGGGAACTGAATGCCTTCGGCAAGTATTTCTAATGGCTGGGCTGCGTTTTCTGCCTCCAACCCCCAGTTTATCTTTCTGTTTTTTTTTTTTTTTTTTAAATTTGGTTTTTTCAAGACAGGGTTTCTCTGTATAGCCCTGGCTGTCCTGGAGCTCACTCTCTAGACCAGGCTGGCCTTAAACTCAGAAATCTGCCTGCCTCTGCCTCCCAGAGTGCTGGGATTACAGGCATGCGCCACCACTGCCCAGCCTTTCTGTTCTTTAAAGATTCAAATTTTTTCAGTGTGTCGTTTGTAAACAGCATACATACAGATTTTTTCCCTCTAGTCTGAAGGATTCTTGTCTCTTAAAAAATGATTTTGTGTTTTGAAATGTGCTCTGGAGCTTAGTGCGGTGGCTCACACCTGCTATCTCAGTACTTAGGAGGCAGGAGAATCACCATAAATTTAAGGCCTGCTTGGGCTACAGAGTGAGACCCTTTTTTTCAAAAGGATATAAGAAATAAGTAGTGCTATGATTGCTAGTGTATTTGAGGGAGATTTGATCTAACAGGGCAACACATACCCACTATCCCTGTGTTCTTCCTGGCTGACAACCATTTGCTTTGAGTGGTTTGGGGATGCCTGCCCGTCGCCCTGTATCTGTTGGTACTGAGAGGGCCACTGCTGCTCTACCTTCTCAATCTGAGTTTTCTGCATGGGCGCCATTTCACAGAGTGACATACAGTGGAGGGTGACACCCATTACCCCTGGGCGATTATTAATAGCATCCCTCTCTCCAAAAATATCCCGGTTAGCCTGCCACAGCAGGCCCCGGCCTCTAACTACAGCATACCTGAGTGGACTTTTATTCTTCCCTTCTGAAGACTCATTGTGCTTCTTGTAGCTCATGAGTCATGGTTTCTGGAGAGTTTGCTAAAAGCTTTTTTTTTTTTTTTTAAAACCTTAGGAAATGAGAAGTTAATAACTGTATCTTTGAGTTAATGCATTCTTTTTATCAAACTATCTGACTGACTCGGACTCTTTCAAGCTTGCATGGCTATTGTTGGGTCACATCAGATATGTAAGACTAACCATTTCGGAGTCCCGGTTCTCTGATGTTTGCCTCAACCCTTCGTATATTTGCTCTTATTGGCTATTATGTATGGAGTATATAAAACAAACCAGAGAGGTGACATATACATCTCAGGGAGCCTTCTCAGGGAGACAGAAGCAGGGAGATTGTGAGTTTTGAACCAGCCTGAGATTCATAGTGAGAACCTTACCTTCTTTAAAAAAAAAAAAAAAGTATGTAGAACAAACATCGAGTATAAAATATATTAAAGGATGGCGGTCCCAGCCTTCGGTTAAGAGAAGCAACCTCTAACATCCTGGACTTACCACTCTCCCTTTGGCCACTGTGTTAGTACAGGCTGTCCCATCCCCATGCTCTGCTGTTCTGAATTTAATGGTTCCTTTTCATCTTTGGGTAGTTTCACTACATGTACATGTGTTTTTAAAATACTCTCTTATTTAAATGGGTCTGCTTTCTAAGTGTAGCGAGGGGATGAGTGGACTCTGGTGACCTCCAGGGCCCCAGTGTGGAAGCCCCTTGCTGTCGATGTGCTGAGCTGCTGCTCGTTCGCGTCTGCCGCCCTGTGGTATTCAGTGTTTAGCCAGCTTAGCTCTAACCTGTTAATTAAGGGCCTTTGGACTTTTTTTTTACTTAAATTATATACTCAGATTTCTGAGTCACAGGGAGTGTGTGCATCACTCACTAGTCAGTACCTGGCAGTCAGAGCTGGTGCCACTCTGTAGCCTGTTACCCAGGTATAAGCTCCTTTTGCCTGGCATGCTCATTAACACTGGCTATTGTCAGTGCTGAAATTGTTGCCAGACTGGTAAGTGTGGCCTGGCATGGCGGTGTGTGCAGGTGTGTGCATACTGGCATTGAGACTTATACTTTTCCCTGCGCTCAGGAGGGTTGTCCTAGAACTTACTCTGTAGACCAGGCTGGCCTTGGACACAGAGATCTGCCTCCCGAGTTCTGGGATTAAAGGCATGCACCAATGCCTCATTATTTTTCATGATCTTTTCCTTTAAGAAACATCCCTTGTGTGCTTAATTTTCTCTCTTCTTTTGGCCCCTGAACCTTTCCTTACTTGGGCCATTAGCTCTGGGTTTCAAAGGAAATCAATTTCCCTACTTCCTTCTTACCTGCACGGGGAACTCTTCCAGACTCCAATGGGATGTAACGAACCTCAGATGGTACTGAACACTGCCCTGTACAGGGGACTGTGTCTCCTGTACCCACTCTTGCAGACTGAATGCTGTTCCCATCTCTCCCAAGTGCTTGCCTTGTGCTCTGAGATGGATGCGGATGCTGGCATAGATACCCTCTAACTCCTTCATAGATTTACCAGGGGTCCATCCTTACCGTAGACCTCAGCAACACCAGCTGACCTTTCTTTCTTTCCTTAGATGAGAACGGTCTTCACATTTTCACTTACAGGAAGCATGTCAGTTTTCTTTGGCAGACATGCTCTCGCTGCACATTGTTATCCCAGCCAGCATCACTGCTCTTCTGCTTTGAGGCCGTGATTAAGTAAAATACGGGTGGTTTTGCACAGCAGCACACTGATACTGTGACAGCCCATCTGATAAGCAAGATTCAGTGACTCACAGTCACGTAGCGTATGCAGACAGTGCTGTTACGATACAGAAAGGGATAAGAAAGCTCAGGATGGCTTGAGATCCTATCGCACCCCTCGGCAGAGCATGCCGCTTGACACGTCTGAATTGTTTCTCTCTGGAATCGTCTCTTTACTATTGTAGTTTTCTTACGTTTCGTTTGTATGTCTGTACACATGTGCACATGCCAGAGAGCACTACGGCAGTCAAGGGACAAATTGCAGGAATCAATTCTCTCCTTCCACCAGGTGGATTCTGTGTATCCGGTTCTCCTGGGTAGCCTCACTGCCCATAGTCACTGCACCACTTGGCTGGCTTCCCTATTTAATAGTTTAGAGCAGGCTTGACCATGGGTAGATGAAACTGTAGGATGGAAAACCACAGATGAGAGCAGTGGGGGTTGGGGGGGCGGGGACAATTGGATATTTTATCCTGATTTTTTATTTGTGTTTTCAGGTAAATGAGTGATATTTCTAAGACCATAACTTTGCTGTATGTTTTTTGCTTCTTAGTTTGACCCTTTTCCTGCGCTAACGTCTGACTAGGGAAGGTATTACTAATACTTAAACCTAGGGCCTTGAACATGGTAGGAGGCTCCTTATCCTTGAGCTACATCCCCAGACCTCTTTTATACTTAAAACATGTTTTGTGTGTGTACACATATGTGCATACGTGTGGGTGAATGCTTGGTGGAGACGTGTGCATGTGTGCTCACCCCTGCAGGCACGCGTGGAGGCCAGAGGCTGACATCAGGATGTTCTCCTTAGCCATACCCCCCTCCGCATTATTTTTTGAAACAATGTTTCTTCTCACTGAGTGGAGCTTAGCTATTGGTTAGACAGGCTGGCTAACAGTCCCTGGGACCCTCCTCTTTCTGCTCCCAGTGCTGGGTAACAGTTGTAAGTGCACGCTGCCATGCCTGGCTTTTACCTGGGTGGTGGTGTGTGAACTCAGGGCTTTAGCATGTGCAGCGAGCAGTTTACCCACTGAATTGTCTCTCCACCTTCCCTCCCCTCCTATTATTATTTTTGAGATAGAATGTCACTAAACTAGGCAGGCTGGACTTGAAGTCAGTCCATAACCCAGACAGGCCTTGAACACATGATCCTCGTGCCTCAGACTGACTCCGAGTGTCTGTGATTACAGACCCGTGTCCCCTGGCCTGGCTTGAAATGACTTCTTTGTTCTTCAGCTCTTTCTTTGTTTCTCCTGATGGTTGGGATCCTCGAACTTCTCAACCTTCCCTGGGTGCTCAGTACAGAGCCTCACGCACAGTAAGCTTTCAAGAAAAGTGGGTGGGAAGAGTGGAAAGAGTGAATCTGAGCAGTGGGGGAGCCTGGGACAGAAGCAGGAAGTGTCTGCAGTGTGCAGAAGACTGGTGCTGGTTTGGTGAATTCTAGGTGGGTACCACTTACTCTCAGCGCTTTCCACAGGTTAGCCCACATATATCACTCGAGGCAGAACCCTCTGGTGAGTGTTGGGCTGTGTGGCTACTTACACCTGCCATCCTTTTCTTCGGGTTCCTGGACACCGGAGCTACCAACCCCGGAGTTTCAAGTCCGGCGATCCCAGAGCAGTCCTGGGTAGAAGGCGGCGAAGTTGTAGGGGAGAGAGAGGGGAGGAGGAGAAGGGTGAGACCAACAAGGACAGAAATGCTCTCTGTGCTTCCGTGTGTCCTTTCATGTGACCTGCCATGCTGGGATCTCCACTGCTTCCCTTTTCTATATTAGATTTGAACTCTTGTAAGAGCTGGTTGCTCTAGCTTTGCTCCTCTCGCTGTCAAAGAACAGCAAATCTTGGCCTTAACTTGAGGCTTCTCCTGGTTGTTTGGGAGCTAGACAGAGTCTGGGCAGGGTAGACAGGCAGTGGAGAAAGCCCTGAGCTGGGAGCCAGGAGACGTTAGCTTCTGGTCAGGCACTGATCCTATAAATATATATATACATACACATCTACCTTCTTTGGACTCCATTTTACCTCTTGTAACTGAAAAGGATGACCTATACACCTTTCCAGCTATGGCGTCATGTGTGGCCCAGCTATGATGTCATCCATGACCCAGCTATGATACCATGTATAACCCAGCTATGATGTCACAGGTAGCCTGGCTATGATGTCATGAGTAGCCAAGCCATGACGTCATTCATGGCCCAGCTATGATGTCATATGTGGCCTAGCTATGATGTCATGCATGGCTCTTCCCTGTCTTTGTATATTTTCTTCCCCCATGTTCATGTTTTCTATGTGTGAATACCACTTCTGATCGCTGATCTTTTCCTTCTCTTTGAAGAATTCTTTGACTATTTCCTACAAGGTTGGTCTGAATTTGTATTTGATTTTCTGGTAAAGATTAATAAATGTTTTAACAGAAATGAAAACTGCATTTAAATATTTTTTTCCTGGACTTTTGATGGCTTGGCATATACCAACCATTTGGTCTTATCGGTTCTCTCCTTTCCCATTAGAGTCTTAGCCACTGTATTAATGAGCTTTGCGTTTCTGTAACAAAATACCCAAGTGATTAACTTATAAAGTTCAGGGGATCAAGTCTAAGATAGGCACTGGCTTTGAGGCTTGGGAGAGGCTGGAGCACAATGCAGAGTAAACTGCAAACAGATTGGTTCAGAAAGTAGGAAGAGACAGACTGGGGTCCGTAGACCCCTTCAAGAGCATGGCCCAGTGACGGAGGGATCTCCCCAACACCTACCTGTCCTACCTCTGTGCCTCCTTTGACACATGGGCCTTTGGGGGATGCTTATCCACTCTGTAGTGACTGTCACTCACAGACACCCCTCCTGATGGTCATATCCCTGTTCTATCTGATACTCAGTGTCGACTAACTGCAGGTTTTGCCTTTTGATATGTCTTATGATTCTTAGTTGCTGGACAGGATGTGCCCAGTCAAAGTAGCCTCGGGAAACCGGTATTTGGTGGCTTGGCTGAGGGGGGCGTTCTGCAGCCTTGTGCTTGGGTCTCAAGTCAGGTCATCTTGAATCCCTGGCTGTGACCTTAACCAATGCTCTGTTATGCTTCCCAATGCTCTGTTAACGTTATTCCCGAGATTGGGATAATGGCTGGCGACTAATGATTTTTTTCTCCCTTCTTTCTGATCAGTTGGGGTCTATAAAACCAAAAGAATATAGGAGATAATAAAAGTTTATTTTGATAGCAAGCTTTTGGTTTTCCATGCTGGGGATGGAAGCTAGGGTGACGTAGCTTCAAAGCATGTGCTCCAGCACTTAGCCACTGTGCTCCAGCACTTAGCCACTGTGCTCCAGCACTTAGCCACTGTGCTCCAGCACTTACACTGTGCTCCAGCACTTACACTGTGCTCCAGCACTTAGCCACTGTGCTCCAGCACTTAGCCACTGTGCTCCAGCACTTAGCCACTGTGCTCCAGCACTTAGCCACTGTGCTCCAGCACTTAGCCACTGTGCTCCAGCACTTACACTGTGCTCCAGCACTTAGCCACATGTGCTCCAGCACTTAGCCACTGTGCCAGCCCTGAGGTAGCTAAGAACAGCACTTTCTAGCATAATTATTTTCTCTTTTCTTTTCCTTTCTGTCTTTTCTTTTTGTAAAGATAGGGTTTCAATGTAGCCCTGGCTACCCTGGAACTCACTATATAGACTAGGCTGGCCTTGAATTCACAGAGATCTGTCTGCCTCTGCTTCTGAAGTGCTGGAATTAAAGGTGTGTGCCACTATACCCAGCCTGAAGATTATACACACACACACACACACACATATGCATACAATATATATTGTATATATACACAAATATATTATATATAATGTATATATAATATATATTATGTATGTGTGTATGTGTTGTATGTATGTGTATATATATATATATATATATATATATATATATATATATATATATAAAATGTATTTGTGTGTGCGTACACACAGACCAGGAAAGAACATCAGATCTTCTACATGTGGAGCTATAGGCAGTTGTGAGACACTGTATGGGTGCTGGGAACTAAATCTGGGTCCTCAGAGCAGCCAGTGCCCTTAATCTCTGCGCCAATTCTCCAGGCCCTTTTTGGCATATTTCATAGTGTCCACTTTCCTTCTCCCACCCCTAGAAGCTCAAAGGGATTTCACCTATGAGAACGTGCAGGAGTCCGAGAGCTTTCTGTTGACCAAGCCTCCTGGGGTCTCCATCCTCAGACTCATCCACATGAAGCAAGCAGCAAATTCCATCTTGTCCCACCCCAGAACTGTTTTTTGCAGAGTTGTCTGCACATGGGTTACTTGACAATTCTGGACCTATCTTTCTCTTCAATTTGGGGAGCTTCAGTTTGCCCTATGACATCATTTCTCATAGAATCAAAAAGAGTTGTTGGGTTTTTTATTTTTTTCATCTCTTCAGCTTTTTGCTCATGGTTAGGGCAGAAGGATCATGTCTGTGCTGAACTGAAAAACTGGAAGTCTCTCTGGTTATATAAACATGCTCCTACAAAGTCTTCATGTTAGTGGCAACCTCATCTCTTGCCTGCTGATGTGGAGGCTGTGTGTGGCTACCAGAGTGTGAGTGCCTTGATGCTAATACAACATGTATGCCTTTCCTTGTTACTGTGACAGAATACCCAAGAAGAGTAAGTTAAGGAATGGCTTCTTTTGTCCCACAGTTTAAGGTTACAGTCCATTACAATGGACTAGGCATGGTGGCATGCTTGAGGTAGCTGGTCACACTGCATCTGCAGTCAGGAAGCCGGGAACGGAACAAAGGTGTTCAGCTAACGTTTTTTATACATCTCAGGACCCCACCCACTGGATAGTGACCCCCACATTTAGGGTAACCTTTCCCATGTCAGTCAACCCAATCTAGAAACTGCCATTCAGACATGCCCAGAGGTTTGTTCCCTAGGAGATTCCAGAGCCTGTCAAGGAGGCAATATTAAGTATTACGTGAGGAATTAGAACCATGGGCCCTATGGGAGAATCAGGAGTTTGAAACCAACCTCAGCTATATAAGGAGTTTGAAGCCAGCCTGGGCTACATATCTCAAAAATAAACAATGTCAGACAGTGATGGCATGTACCTTTAATCCCAATACTCTAGAGACAGGAGCAAGCTGATCTCTGAATTCAAGACCTAGTTTACAGAGAGAGTTCCAGGACAGCCAGGGCTATACAGAGAGACCCTGTCTCTAAAACCCAAAAACAACCAAACAAAAAAGAGGGAAATAAATAAATAAATGTGGGCCTCAACTCCTAGAATGTAGGTGACATTTTGTAGAGTCCCCAGACAAGCCAAGGGTTGTATAATAAGGAAAGCTGCCCCTCTGTGAGGACAGTTTCTTATTACTCTCTTCTCTCCTCCTGTGGTGGGCTGTATCACTCTCACAATGGGAAACTGCCTTAAATATTACCTTAAACAGCATTCCATCTTGTACTAAGGAAAATGAGATGCTCAGATGGCTGTACGCCCATGTTCGGGCCCTCAAATGGGCTGGACACTATCCAGAGAAGGGGGTTGGTAATAACCTGAGGTCCTGAGCTGACCCAGAAGCCTCAGAGGCTCGATCAATCACTTCAAAGAATAATGGTGGGGTCACAGTGGCAGGCTGAGACTACACAGGGAAAGGGAATCCAAGGGTCAAGCCAGGAATCCTGGGGAGTCTTCCTTCACAGGAAGGAAATAATGGCTGGTGTGAGCTACGAGCCAAAGACCAGCTTGGGGAGTTCGGGAGCTACTTGTCACTTGCAGGATGATGAGCTCCCACTGGGGACAGTAGTGAGCTCTGCTGTGGGGCTGGAGTCTAGGGTCTCAGCCTGCCTTCCAGTCATTAAGGGAGGTAGAGGAGGAAGTGGAATTCATTCCTTCACAGGGCTAACATTAGAGAGTCTTGAAAGCAGGTTCAAGAACTGGATTCTGCACTTGTTGTGTGACTTTCAGTGACTCATGTTCCACCCCTCTGTGCCCCCCCACCCCGCCACACATACCCCCCCCCCCCACCCCGTTCTCTCATATTCTCATCTCAAGCTGTAGTAGAATCACAGCTTGGCTGTAGTTCATAAATGGGATAGTGTATAAAGAGCTGGGAGGCGGGCCTTCCACACAGCTGAAGCTTAGGAAATGGGGCGTGGCTTCACAGCAGCAGGGACTCCAGGGTCCTCCTCTGTGTGCTTAGCTCCCAGTTCACTCATTTCCTCAGGCCTCGCCAGTCTCACGTTTGGACTCTGGCATCCATTGGTCAAAAGTCATAGTCTGTATTTGGCAGAACTAATTTTATCCCAGATTACTGCTGACAGAGTCAACATCTCTCCCTCCTCCACGCCCGGGGCTCCTGGGAGGTGTGTGTTCTCCAGGCTGCCTGCTCTCTTAGCTCGGTTGCCTTGGCCTTCCTCCCCAGGCTGTGCCCAGAATGTAATAACAAATCCCCGTCTCCGGGCCAGCAGCTGGGTGCCCAGGAATTCAGGCCCAGCCTGGCTAGCGCTGTTCACCAGCACATCTGTTTCCAATCAGTATATAAAGCACATTCTTTCTGCTAGCAGGCAGGCGTGCAGGCCCTGAGCCTGGGGACCATGCTAATTGATTGCTAAATGATCTTGTCATTTCCAAAAGAGGTCTCTAGGCCTGCTCTTTGCCCTGCCTCTACTCCCCACAGGATGACAGCCTTAAGGATTAACTCATCAGCTGCCTCTGGCTGCAGAGAATCTCCCAAACCTCTAGTGTGGGAAGGCCCCAGAAGCCTCAGAGAAGGTCCTGACTGATGGCCCTTTGTTGAAGACTTGTGGTTCCAAAGACAGTGGCTGCCACAGGCACCAGCTGCCTCATTCCCCCTGATTGCACAAGGCCCAGACTACAGAAGAAAGAAACGAAGGGTTCAGGAGTATTGCATGGCTCTGGGTCACACAGAGTTTGTGGCAGAGATGCGGTGGTCATAAGCTCAGTTCTTGCTAGGTTGAAGTTTGGTCTTTAGTCTGGCCCATTAGCAATGTTTGGCCAGTGCAAGCATCAAGGCTGTCAGTGAGGAAGCAGACAGCACAGGATGACTTTCTAGACGTGGGACACACAAGCCATCTGTTCGTCTGTCCTGTCATGCTGAGTAATGAGCTGGAAGCTAGCACTGTTCACTTCACGAGCTAAGGACGTCAGCAGGCTTTCTTTCCTGACAGGAAGACCCTCATGTCCTGGCCTCTTTGCTACAAGGGCCTGGGATTCCCTGGTACTAGAGGAAAGACGTAGCCTCTGCGTTTCCTCATCTGTCTCTCCACGTTGAAGTCAGGGGCTATTGTCTTTCTGTCTCCAGATTGTGCTTACTTGTAGGCAGAAGGACTGAATGAGTGAGTGAGTAAATGAATGAGTGAGTGAATAAGTGAATGACTCGCGCCAACTGTTTCTGGGATCTCATTCACTGGTTTCTGGACACTTGAACAGTAAGAACAAGTTCCCGTTACGAAATCTTTCACCTTCTTGTGGTGATTTGAATATGCTTGGCCCAGGGGAAGAAGCATTATTAAGAGATGTCGCCTTGTTGGAGCAAGTGTGTCACTGTGAAGACGGGTTTTGAGGTCTCCTCCTATGCTCATGCTCCACCCAGTTCAGAGGAGACACTGCCCATCCCTCACCCTCACCCCCAGCCGACTCTGTGGACAGTCCTCTTCTGCTGCCTGAGGATCAGACTTAGCTCCTCCAGCGCCATGTCTGCCCGTGCACTACCATGCTTCCAGCCATGATGGTAATGGACTGAACCTCTGAAACTGTAAGCCATCTCTGGTTAAATGTTTGCCCTTATAAGAGTTGCCTTGGTATTAGTGTCTCTTTACAGCAATAAAACCCTAACTAAGACACTTCAGTTGCTGTGGCTGTCGCTGACAATGAAAGTGGATTGGAGTGTCCACCATGACTTCCTGAAGGGTCAGCAGCAGTCAAGGAAGTGTTTATGGCATACCTGTTGGATGGTCTATGTGGTAGTGCAGTGTTCCTTTGTTTTAATATTTATTTTTAGTGTCTTTTGCATGTACACAGTACAAGCACATGTATGTGAGTGCAGATTCCTGTGGAAGCCAGGGGTCTTGAATGCCCCTGGAGTTGCCAATAAAGCCCCAGCCTCTGAGATGAGTGAAGGACAGAGAGAGGAGAATATGGCATGCAAGGCTAGTGTCTGACCTGCATTGCCACCTCCACTTCCACTGTGACCTCAAGCAAGTCCCATTACCTGTCTGAGCCTCTGAGGCTTCCGTGAGGTCCTGCATACATGAGTGCTTAGGAGAACGGGGCAGGGAAACTCACACCTGCAATCCCAGCACCTCTGAAGGGCTGCCACAGGTTCAGCTAGCCTGGGCTAAGCAGTGACTTCATGCTAGCCTGGGGTATAGTGTGAGGAAAAAAAAGAGTGCTTTGGAACTGTAGGATTCTTTGAAAGTATTATTACCACTAAACACCTATGTGTTAGACCCAGCTGAGATTCCTGCAAAGCCAAGGCTTGCCTGGGTCTTCAAAGCCTCCTCTCTCTTTGTTCTTCAAGGCCAAGCTGCACCTGCTTCTTCTTGTGTCTTGTTTGTCTTTCTGGATAATTCTGAGGATGGTGGAGCCACACCCTCTTTAGGAATGAGTAACCAGGAGCTCCAAAAGGCTAGGTATCCTGTCCAAGGCTCCAGAGACAGTGCGAGTCAGGGTCTGTCCCTGAGCCCTGTTCCTGCCACTGTGTGCTTTGTTTTCAGGATGCACCTGCCTCCCAGGGGCTGGGCTGACACCCTCCGGCATTTGAGGACCATTGTATGCAATAAACAATGTCACTCAAGTTAATAGCTGTGGCAACCTCTTCCCTAGAATTTGATTTACTTTGGGACAGTGGGAAGTGTGCAACTAATGAGAGGAATTGGGAGATAATATGCCTTTCTAGAGAGGCGGAGTTATTTGTTATCTTTGTGGGGTGGGCAGTTCGCAGAGTCGCCAATAAGCCATGCTTATAAAATCATTTGAGGTTTGAGATTTTGCAAGCCTGTGTCAAGTGACTTTATGTGAGTAATCACCCTACTGTGTGTGTGTGTGGGAGGGGGAGTGTATGTGTAAGAGAGAAAAAGTGGGGGAAGGAGGGAGGACGGAGAGGAGGAAGAGTGGGGGTCGTGTGTAGCCCCAGCTGGACTCAGGCACTGAGATTACAGCTGTACACCACCAAGTTCAGTCCTATACAGTGCTGGGTATTAGACCCCAGGACTTTCTGCAAGCAAGGCAAGCACTCTACCAGGTGGACCACATTCCCAGCTGCCCAAGAATGATCTCCTTCAGTGCTGACCTCAGCCCTGTATGGCCAGCACTACTTTCATGTACAAACTGCAGACATAGAACCCAGGGGTCAGGATAAGCAGCTAGGGACTGGTGAGAGCAGAAGCTGAGCCCGGCAGTCAAGGTCCTCAGCCTGTCCACACACCACACCACACCACACCACACTGCGAGAGGACTGAGGGCCTCTAAGGCCATAGCCTCAGACTGGCTGAGCCCCATCCCTCTCTCCTTCTCCCTCCAGCTGGCCTCGCTCCCTCGTCTTGGAAGCTTCCTTCCCTTTCCACTCAGCTGGAGATGCTGGCGGAGTCCCAGTGGCCACATCCATGCCTGGTTTGTGCACTGGTCAGTGTCTCTGTTCCTCATTGCAGCCCCAGGCGGAGAAGGCGGGAGCTCATATCCACATGTCGAAGATTTATTTGGTGCTCTGATTTCTCCCCTTCTCTGCCTCTCACTGTTTATTGAAATAGTTCATAGGATACTGTTAAAGAGTAAAACAAAAGTCAATAGAAAAATATTTATGATCCGCGGCGGGCTTGCTGCCGCAGACTGATGCTTGGAGATGTAGCCTCAGGCTTGAGGGTGGCGGGAGGCAGGCGAAGGGGGGCTTTGCTCCTTGGCTACCTCTGTGAGTTTTCATCTGCCTCCCCAGTACCCCATCCCATTTTCCTCGCTGGTTTTGTGAGGCAATGCCTCTCCCTGGTGGGGTGGTTTGGGGACAGGTCTCGAGGGTCCTTCTCTGACCTGGTCCTCCACGTGTTTACACAGTCCTACATGCCATGCGCGCTCTGCGTCAGCTGGCCATCTCTGCACGTGCCTGACCCTTCGCAGCATCCAAGTATCTAGATGCAAAGTTTGCTCCGCTAGGCTATTTCTGTCATGAGTTTCAAACAGAATCACACATGTGTCCCTAACAGCTGTCTTTCCCAAACTTCATGCTGCTGGCTTCTTCGAGGAACTGGACTTTATTACTGTTACTCTTAACTCTTATTTGCCTCCAGTGCATGTGTCAGGCCTAGTGGGGCTGGGGATGCAATAAGCAAGGTGAAGGCCCAAGCAGGTCTCTAGCATTGGGAACCGAATTCCAAATGGACAAGAGAGGAACCCCAAGCAAACCCTGGGTGTCGGCTGCGGCTCAGAGTGATGCCTGGGCACAGAGGAAGCCATACTTGGGAGGGTAGCACCGGATTTTCACTGGAAGGCTGGTCCAAGTGAGGACATGGGGGTAGGGGAGAGAGGGTAGCTGAGACAGAGGCATGGGCCCACCAGGGCATCACAAGATCCAGCAGGTGATCTGGTTGTTGGGAGTGGGTCAGACTGCCTGGGCTCTAAGAAACCTTCCCAGTGTGCAGAGAGTCAGAGACATACACGGTTTTGTTGTTGCTTTTGTTTGTTTAAGACAGAGCTCACTGTATAACTCAGTCTGGCCTCTAACTTGTGATCCTCCTGCCTCAGCCCCCCAAGAGGCTGGAATTATGTGCTTTTCACCATGCCCAGTTCATGCACACATTTAAAAAGGAATTCAAATACAGTAAATACATTATGTTCATTGTTTGATTAAAATTATATTCATGGATTGGAGAGAGGGCTCAGAGGTTAAGAGCATTGACTGTTCTTCCAGAGGTCCTGAGTTCAATTCCCAGCAACCACTGGTGGCTCACAACCATCTGTAATGGGATCCAATACTCTCTTCTGGTGTGTCTGAAGATAGCAACAGTGTACTCACATACATGAAATATAATCTTTAAAAAATGTATTCATAAACATCCGTGTTATTGAATAGTCACTGATGCTAATTTATCTCACTGTATAACATGTCATCTTTTAAGAACATTTAAGATTTTAAAAATTATAATTTTATTGTGAGCATATAATGCTTTGTCTACATGTATGTCTGTGTACCATGACATGCCTGGTGTCTGTGGAGGCCAGAAGAAAGGGTCGGACCCCCTGAAACTGGAGTTAGAGATGGTTGAGTCCTGAGAATCAAACCCAGGTTCTCAGCAAGAGCACAAGTGTGGGTGGTGGTGACACACACCTTTAATCCCAGCACTTGGGAGCCAGAGGCAGGTGGATTTCTGAGTTCGAGGCCAGCCTGGTCTACAGAATTCTAGGACAGCCAGGGCTACACAGAGAAACCCTATCTCAAAAAAAACAAAAAACAAAACAACAACAACAACAACAACAAAAGTGTTCTTAACCACGGAGCCATCTTTCTAGCTCTGCATCCCATGCTTTTCCTGGTTGTTGAGACAGAGTCTCTCTATGTGGCCTTGGCTATCCTGGAGCTCTCTATGTAAACCTCTTTGTAAGCTCTCTGTGCTGCCTCTGCCTCCCCCGTGCTAGGATTAACAGTGTGTGCCGTTATGCCCAGCTTCCATTTCCTTAGAATGTTTTTTATTTTATTTTACATGTGTGTGTATGAACATGTATGTGTACAAAAGCCAGAGGAGGACATCGGGTGACCTGCTCTGTCCCTCACTGCCTTATTTATTCCCTTGAGTGAGAGTCTCTCATTGAACCTATCGCAAGGCTGGTGGCCAGGAAATGCCAGTTTGTTGTGGGAAATATTAAAAACAAACCACCATGTTCCCATGCCCCACCCAGCTGCTCTCTGCCTGCAAACTCTCCCGTGGGGCCAGAGCTCCCGAGGTCCCTTCACTTGTCACACCAGCCCCACGGGACAACCATCCACCGCGTGGTCAGCCGTCACAACACCCAGCAACTGGGTAGGAACAGAACTCTAGAAGCTTATAATTAACAAGTCAGATTTTCCCCGCAAATAAATCTTACTGGAAAGATGAAAAAAAAAAAAAAAAACCAAGTCAGATTTATTTTTTCGAGACAGGATTTCTCTGTGTAGCCCTGGCTGTCCTGGAACTCATTCTGTAGACCAGGCTGGCCTCGAACTCAGAAATCTGCCTGCCTCTGCCTCCCAGAGTGCTGGGATTACAGGCGTGTGCCACCACCGCCCAGCTTAACAAGTCAGATTTATATATCAATAAAGTCTCAACACATAAGGTGCCCACACAATAATTTCAGGGCCAATTGATAATGGTACAAGCTTCCCACCTAGATTAGACAAGTTATCCCAATTATTCTATTCTTTATGTTATCATATCTACCTGTGGCTATTTAAAGCCACACTGGTTCAGGATCTACTTCCTGTCCGTCTGCTTCCATCTTGGCTTCCCCTCTCCTCTCCTCTGTCCCTGCAACTCTTCCGCTCTACCTCCCTTTTCCCCGTCCAATCACAGGCCTCCCGCTCCACTAATATTTAATGTAATTGGACAGGGAAAATCCTGCCACACCGGTTGTCCTTAGCAGCATTAGTACTCAGCCATTAGTACTGGGGTTACAGACATACGTGTGTGTGTGTGTGTGTGTGTGTGTGTGGTGGGGGGCATGCTGTCTCTTTATGTGGGCTCTGGGGACTTGAACTTCTGTCCTCCTGATTGCACAGCACATGTTCTTTCCCCAGTTGCTGGTTGATTTCAACAAGTTATAGATATTCTCTCTCTCTCTCTCTCTCTCTCTCTCTCTCTCTCTCTCTCTCTCTCTCTGGACTTTTTCTCCACATTCTTAAGAAGAGGTCTAAGAGTTCTAATTTTAATAAAGAAGTATTGGTGTTAGGTCTGGTTCTACCTCCCATGCTCCACAAAATAAGACTCAGACTAAAATATATTTACAAATACCTTGGCCATATAGCTAGGGTCTTCTCTGACCACATCTAACTTAAAATATCCCATTGATTTTAGCCACGTTGCTGGGTTACCTAGGCTCAGGTATCATGCATCAGTCTTGTTACATCTTTCCAGTGAACCTCCCTGTGCCTGGCTCTGTCCCAGTATCATTTCTCTCCCCCAGATGCCCCACCTCTATTTCCTGTCTAAGCCATGGGCTTTGGGCTTTTGACAAGCAATGCATCTATACAATACACAAAATATTCTCTCTACATAGTTGATCTCCATGTTTCCTTTATGGGAAATGCACTTTTATGTCTCCACAGGTTATTTCTATACCCAGCCATCTTAAGTTCTCTCTGCATTACCTGCTGAAGGTGTGGCCTCTGACATTTAAGCTCTTACTATCCCTGAGACTGATTACTGTTGTCTTGGTTTTACTTGGCTAGTTTTGGTGCTGGGGACTGAACCTAGAGCATGCTAGGCATGCAGTCTACCACTGAGCTACTTTCTCAGACCCTGGAATTGATGTGTATGTGGATGAGGCAGGATTCCAGCTGTCACCTTCCTGCACAAAGGCTTGCCTGTCCCACCACTGTTTACCACAGGGCCTGCCCCTCCCCCTGCCTTGGGCCCGCCTCTGTTATATACCAGGTGTTCATTAAAGCATGATTACTTTGGACCCCTTCTTCTTGGTTGCTCACCGGTCCACCCTGAGATCACAGCACACAGCAGACTTATAGTAACTTTCTGTTTTGCCAACTGAATTCTCCAGCCTTCAGTCTATAAATTAAACTCGGGGAGCTGTTGAGTTTGCCAGCCCACAAACATGGTGGGTTTCTGTTTTGACTGGAATCTTTGTGAAAAATCGGCTTTAATGAGACGTGATTGGCTTACAGCATATAGCACAGATTTGAAGCGTACTATTCAGCGTTTTTTGACATATGTGTTTATCCATGAAACCAATACTCCAGTAAAGATGGCAGGCACAGCCAGTAGCAGGAATACTCTGCTCCTGTTTCAGTTAGCCACTCCTCTCCAAGGCACGCACACCAACTTCACTCCACAGTGATACTGAATTTCTTTTCGGGTGTATATTTTCATTCATATATCTTCCTGGTGAAATGTCTGTTTAAACCTGTTCAAACCACTCTTACCACCCCATCTCCCCCATGTTTTTGTTTTAGGACAAAGTGTCACTATTCACTATGTAGTAGGCTGACCTCAAGCTTGTGATCCTCCTGCCTCAGCTTTCAGAGTGCTAGCATTACGGGCACGGTCCATTCCACCTAGCCTGCTGTTGCTGTTCATTCTTAACTGCTTTATTGTTTTATTCTTGCAGTTTGAGAACTCTTTATGTTCTCGGGGGTTGGGGAGAGGGCTGCACCCCCCCACATCTCCCAGGACCATATGTGAAGTCAGAGGGTAACCTGGACCAGTTGACTCTCTCCTTCCACCATGCAGATCAGCATACCCACTGCAAACAGCTTCATCGAGGATGGTGCGTGTAGATTCCACGAACTCAGGTTGTCAGGCTTGGCGGCAAGTGCCTTTACCCACTGGGCCATCTCTCCAGCTCCTTTTTTAGTCCTTAAATGTCTCTCTATAGAGGCTTAGAATTAGGCCACAAGATATATATATATATATATATATACATACATACATACATAAATGGTATTTTTAAGAATACTTTTCAGAGCTGGAGTAATGGCTCAGTGGTTAAGAGCACTGACTGTTGTTCTGAAGGTCCTGAGTTCAAATCCCAGCAACTACATGGTGGCTCACAACCATCCATAATGAGATCTGACGCCCTCTTCTGGAGTGTCTAAAGGCAGCTACAGTGTACTTATAATAAATAAATCTTTAAAAAAGAAAAAAGAATACTTTTCTACATTTTCAGTTGCTAGATACACCACGGTGCGTACTCTTGATATGCATGGTTTGCATCTAGCAATATTGTCCCACATCACTTAAAGTTTGTTAAAGTTGCCTTTCTGCATGTCATGATATGTGTGCGGAGGTCAGAGGACAGATGATTTGTGGGAACTAATTTCTTCTTCCACAACATGGGTTCTGGATGTCCAACTGAGGCTGCTAGTGGCAAGCACACTCCCCCACTGACCTGTCTCACCAGCCCAACATGTTGTTTTGTTCCTTTTTGAAACAATTTAAGACTTTTCTTACACATGGATTTCGGGAATCGAGCTCAGGTTCCCATGCTTGCAAAGGAAACACTTTACTTTCTGAGCCCCCCCTCTGCTGGCCCTGCCCCCTCTCCCCCAACCTGCTCTAAATGCCAAACTGCTAGTGGACCATTGGTCCACTGTAGATCCTATAGGTTCTGTTCCTTTATATTTCTTTTTACTTATTTTTAAAGAGTGTCCCAGGCTAGCCTCCAAGTTGCTTTGTAGCCAAGGATGACCTTGAACTTCTGATCCTCCTGCTTCTTCCTCCCAGAATTCCAATTTATTGGGTGTTAGGGATCAAACTTTGGGGTCATTTATGCTGGGCAGCAACTGAACTACATCCTCAACTCCGCTTAGAATAACTTTTATGTTCTCTCAGATGCTGAGTCTACTAGGAGGGAAACCCGTCTTCTAGAAAAGAATATCCTGCCAGTTGGTAACGGGGGCCATCAGTCAGGAGGTGTCTGTGCTGTGTGACTGTCAGTTTGGCTCAGTGAATGGCCCTCCCCCTCATCTGTAGTCCCCAGAGCCTGCTTCAGTGAGGAACCATGTAGTTGGAGTCTAGAGCTGAGGGTCTGGCTCAGTGTGAGTTTGAGTCACTTCCTCAACCTCCCCAGGTCTGTTTCCATATCTGTAAAATGGGAAGTGCGAGGTTTACCCCCATAGGGTTTGTTGAGAGTTAAACGAAGTCACTTACATAAAAGAATGAAAGCCTAGTGGGGTGTTGGTGCATTCTGCATTAGGACCAGAATGCCATCTGTCTACAACACGGCCAACAAGAAGTGGTATGAACTGGATGGGTACATCCCAGGAGGGGGGAATGGGGGGGGAACAGGGCGGGGCTTCGGAGCGAGAGTCTACTCAAGGAGGGAAGGGCCTGGGGTCTGAGCCTGGGTGGTACAGCTCTGAGTTCATCTGTTCACTAGCCTTCAAATTGAGAGGCTGTCTTCCCATTGACGTTAGTCGGGCCATATGGTATTAGGCAAAACATACACCCACTTTAACTCTGTCCACAGCTATCATTAGGATCATGTCATGACTGAGGAATTATGGTTCAGATGTGCTAGAGAGCACGTCCACATGCTGACAGACAGATAATGCAGGGTCTCTCTAGCCCAAGCACCTCCTCCAGGAGGCAGTCCTGGGGCCTCAGCAAAAGGACCCTTGACTCTAGGAAGCCACTTTCCAGTGGCAAGCTTGTGACAGGCATTAGGCTTTTTCAGTAGAGTTGATTAAAAGAAACTTACATTTGTGTGTGCATGTTTATGTATCTGTGTGTGTGTCTGTCTGTCTGTGTACATACTCTGCAGCATGACTCTGACAGAGAACATCTTTTGGGAGCTGGTTCTTTCTTCCACCACATGGGTCCTAGGGACCAACCTCAGGTTGTGAGGCTTGGCATCAGACCCCTTTACCCACTGAGCCCTCTCACCAGCCTGTCTTCAGGGCTTTATCTTTGTGGATTTGATTCTTTCCTCCCTGCCTGGACCTCAGCCCTAACTCTGCCCTGCTAGCTACTTTAGAAAACCTGAGTTCCTGACTCACAGAGACCCGGAACCACTCTGACGTGGCAGTCACCCAGCTGCAGCTGTCACCCACAGACACTGCTTCGTGTGGACAGTATTCTGTAAGAGCAAGGATCCCAACCAGCTGGGGGTTGGGCTGGCTGCCCGGTTGCCTGGGGCAGCAGTGTAGACAGCTGCCAAGTCCAGCGATGGGTTTTGTGTAGCTGCCCTGCAAGCTGGGTGAACAGCTTGTCCCAGGTTTCCCAGGAAAGCCCTCGCCCTTGGGGCCGTCGGGTGGCTGCTCTCCCGTCTGCAAGTTAAGGCTTGTCTTTGCATTTGAGGGAGATGATAGGCAAGCCATGAGCTTGCTCTGTTTGCCCGGATCCCACCAGCTGACCTAGGGCTTACCAATTAGGCTAGGCTTGCTGGCCAGTGAGGCCCAGGAATCCCCCTGTCTCTGCCACCTCAGCTTTTTCTGTCCATTCTACACATTGAATTCTGGTTTTCATGATTTCGAGACAAGATCTTCACCAACTGTGCCATCTTCCCAGCCCTTCTTTCTCGTTTTTAATTGTATCTGTAATATGTGTCTTTCTTTTTCAGCACCTGTCTGCTCTGTCGCCTTGTCCCTTTCTCTTTCCCTTGTTTATCTGTCTAAGAGGTTACCCTAAGCCTGGCTCTTGTGAACAGCAGGCATTATGGCCAGCAGAGGCTGCTCAGGAATTCCAGGAGAGCAGGAAGGCCATGGCCTACAACTCCAGTCCCCAGCACTCGGGCAGCTGTGAGAAGTGGGAGGGTCCGTGTTGAGGGATAGCCAGCCACCATCATGGCCACCACAGACAGCTTGACAAAGCCTGGGCGTCTCTAAGATCCTGATAGAAGATAAACTCCCCAGAGGTGGCAAGCAGTCTCAGACTTTCAGCATCCCACTCAGGAGGTCTGAAAGGGTTGGACAGGTAGCAAAATAATTGTCCCCAGAGATATAAGCCTTCTAGTCGCCCTGAACCTCTGAGTCTGTGGCCTTCTGTGCTAAAGCAGACTTTACAGAGGCAAGAATATTAAACATCTTGACACAGGGCAAACATCCTGGGTTATCCAGGTGTTCCCTGGATCATGAGAGTTTTCATAAGGAGACAGGGAGTCAGAGGAGGAGGCAAATTTGACACTATAAGCAGAGATGGGAGCGATCTGCTACCAAGCCAAGAGGGGGCAGCCGCCTTGAGGCGGTAGTGGAGTCAAGAATCCTCCTCTGCTGACTCCAGCAGGAAGCTGCCCTTTAGCCACCTGATCCGGTAAGAGTCATTTCAGAAGGTCTGGTAACAACTCCTATAAGGGAATGTACTGACAGTGTCTTAAGTTACTGGGTGTGTGGTAACTTCATCTAAACTGGGTTTGCATAGCGTACAAACCAGCTGTTGTTGCTTCAGACTGCAAAAATAGGGTCTCTTTTAATGAAATGGGCCTCAGAGCCCCTGGCCTCAGTGCCTGGCACACGCATGCTCTGTGGAAGGGGCGCATTCCCATCCTGGTGCAGAGGATCCGTTCAGTTCAGTCTCTACAAGGGGCTTCTTGGTTTCCACCCTCCCTGTTCAAAACTGGTCCCTGCAGCACTGATACCTGGGAAATGGCACTTGAACCGCAGAATTCGGGCTCCTGCCCAGACACACACACATACACACACACACACACACACACACACACACACACACGCACACACACACACACACACATCATTTAGTTAAGTGCTCACAGGGCTCCTGCTGGTTCTCAGGCGCCTGGATGCTTGAAAGATGCCTTTTCGGCACACCTCAGAGAGAGCCCTTCCCCATTAGCCAGAGGAAACGGAAAGCCCGAGTGATTGCACATGGCTAGCGTGTGGCAGAATCCAGAGTTAAAGCCCCAGACCAGGGGCTTTTCCAGTAAGGGCTAGAGCAGAACAGCCCAGGAACATCGACCCCGAGACCTTGCTTCCTGCCCTGCTGTCCAGACGGTGCCCGTGCCCCTCATCCATTCCTTTTGTCCCTCGTTCCTTTAGTACTCCAGACTCAGGCCCTAGTGTACAGGAGAAAGTCTGGTTTCCACGGGGCATTTCCTAGCTGTCCCCACGCCCTGCAGAACAGCACAAACACTTAGGGGCATCTACTTCCATTTTTGACACCTGGCCACACCTCAGATTCCTTGAGTCAGATGGGGTGGGGCCTGGACTTTGAACATTTTGAAATCACCCCTGAGGTGGTTCTGTAGCAGTTACAGCTGTTCTGGAAGAATTTTAGGCGTGTCTGTGTACAAAGCAAAGCATACGATCAACCCTGGAGTGTGAAGCCTGGAGGTTCTGCCTCTGAAAAATGGAAGGCTTCACAGGGGGAATGGCTGGCATGGGTATTGAGGTATGTGTAGGAGTTCCCCCAGCACTAGAGTTTGGATGAGAATAGAAGCAGGTATTTTAGGTAAGGAAGCATTTTACACTACTAGGCAATAGGGCTGTACTGGGGAAACAATGTAGTGCGACTATGGGCTTGCACAGTCGCAGCACTCAGTAGGGCCTCTTGCTCTCACCTTTGCTTGAGGGACTCTTTTTTGGTCCTTGGTCATTTGTAGTCTCTGTACCCTTTACCTACATTTCCTCCCAAAGGCAGCAAACCCTGCCAGCATCCAAGGCTGGGGCGGGGGAAGGGGCCATGCGATGTCATTTAATCCAGAGCCCACTCAATCAATCTTTCTCCCCAGGGGATCAGACACGCAGGTGATGTGAACAGACGTAACCCAGAACCCATCAGAGAGATGCTAGCCATGCCTCTAGTCATGGCACGGAGGCTCAGCTGAGAGCTCTCTGAGAGGACGGCTGTGTCTGCGGCACTGTCTCTGGTGCCTAGGCCAGCAAAGGTCTTATAATCCGGCTTGAGCTCACACAGTGTCCAGCTTTGTTCACTGGACAAAAGTCACAGGATGGTGGCCCAGCCCTTTTTTCCTGTGCCTCTGCTTGCCTGTCTGCAGAAAGGGGGTCTTCACCTTGGAAACAATGCAGGTTTCTAAAACCCAGACGGGTTCTAACTGACAGCTGTCACTCGTCAGATCACCAGGCACAACGATTGTGTGTGACTGGCCAGCCAGAGCCCTCTCTGGAAAAGACAAGAGCTGGATTAGCCACGAGGAAGCTATTTCTTCTCTGGGCAAAGCTGTAAGGACAAAAGACTGGAGGCTTCCTGTCATCCTGTGCACCACCACCCTGAGCGAACGGAGCTGAGGCCAGAGCGGGGCCCTCTGACTGCGATGGAGACACACTGCTGGGCAGCAGAGGGAACCCGCATGCCAGAGACCTTGGCTTCTCCATTCCCTCCTTCCATAATGCTCTTTTTTGGAAAAATCCCAGAATAACTTTATTCTGTTTCCCAGTATAGTTCAATCCTCCCCCATCCCCCTTTTGTGACCACAGAGACTGATGGATCAAGTTTGCGTTGTCAACCCAAAGTGAGACTCGGGAAAATGAGAACAGCTCAAATTCAACCAGGGTGTGACAGATGGGCCTCTGCTTCTGGTAATCCCTGGAGGCTCCCTGGAGGACCTTCTGGCTCTGGATCAGCCGGGACAGGTGAGGGCAACAGAGGCCACAGCAGGATTCCAACTGAGGAGAGCTAGGATAGCAGTTATAGAGGAGGGGAACAAACAAACAGGGTCCTCAGAGAAGCCCCTTGAAGATAACTAGAAATGACTCACAGCACTGGGGCTGAGGAAACCAAATGCAGGAGGCTCGGGTGACAGGGACCTAGGAGCCAAGACCAGTCCCCAGGGCTGCTGCTGCTCCTATAGAGGAGCTGTGTCACGTGGCTCTGCAGGAAGGCTGACAGAAGCTGGACACAGGGACAGCAAGTTTCACTGTTGGGCTGTGCTGACAGGAATACAACCAGGGGTGTGTGTGTGTGGGGAAGACGGTACCTTTGCCTCTCCTGCAGGCGCATCTCCTGCCAGGGCCTTCCATGTGTAATGTCAGAAAGTCAGCTGGCAAAGGAGTCTGGGTAATTTGGCTGCAGAACTAAGCTGGAGAAAAGCTGGTAAGCTAATAAGGGGCTATGTCCTCTGTCCTTTGCACTCCAGCCAAGGGCCAAGCTGTCCCAAAGAAACACCCCAGTCTGTCACATGTGCCCTTCTCTGGGCCCAAAGCCTGCATGTTGGAACACCGTGTGAACTGAATACACCAGTCTGCCAGGCAGGGTCTGGCTGCCAGAGGAGGAGTGCCCTGGGCCCTCCCGCGAGAATTCTAACCTGTTTTGCCTGAGTCTTCTCCAAAAGGCTTGGCAAGTCTAGATGGCTGGTGTGGGGATGTCTTTGGACCATTGGCCTGTCCCTGTGATTACTGCACAGTCCTACCTGTCTGAAGTTAGCGGTACTCCAGTCTACTTAGACAAGGGCGCTGACTTCAAGGCCTGAGGAGAAGATGGCCGTAGGCTTGCGCTCCTTCCCGATGCCTCACCCCTTGTTTGGTACCAGAAGCCCTGTCAGTGCTGTGTCAGAATCCAGGCCTGAGAATCCTGTGTTCAGCAGCCATGGGCCGCGGGGGCTCCTGGAAGCTGTCAGACTCCTGCCCTATGTTGCTATTTCTGTGCCCTCTGCACTTTCCTGTAACATTTCCACTCCATAGCATCCCCCACCCCACCCCAAGACTTTCCTTTGCATAGACCGCTTTGCAGAAGATTCCATAGTTTCCAGTTTTCTGAATGAATATTTCCCTTTCATTCACAAAAAAAGTATTTTTGTGGCTATTTCATTTTGAATTAACAGTTATCTTTTTCTTGTTTTCCTCCCATGCTTTAAAGATACTCCTGTCTCTCTGATGAGTTATAGTAGATACTTATCTCATTGTTTCCTTGTACGAAATGTGCTACATTGTTGCTACCTGTTTTCACAATTTTGTCTTTATGTTTGGTTTTTGGTAGCCTGGTTATAGGCTTAGGTTCATAATGTGCACAGATCCTGCTTAGGGTTCCTTGGGATTCTTGAGTATATAAAATTTTCTTTCAACAAGTACTGGAAAAACTCAGCCATTGTGTTCTTTTGTTTGTTTTTGGTTTTGTTGTTAATTTTTATTTTTTATTTTTTCACTTTTTCACTTTACATCCTGCTCACTGCCCTCTCTGTGTCCCCTCACCCACAATCCTTTCCCCTCTCCCCTTCCCCTTCTCTGAGCAGACAGGGCCTTCCCTGGAAATCCCGCCCCGCGACCCCCCCCCCCCCCACCACACACACACATCAAGTCCTTGTGAGGCTAGGTGTATCCTCTCCCACAGAGGCCAGACAAGGCAGTCCAGCTAGAAGAACATGTCCCGAGTACAGGCCACAGCTTTTGGGATAGCCCTGGCTCCAGGTGTTCAGGATCCACATGAAGACCAAGCTACACATCTGCTACACTTGTGCAGGCTACATAGGTCAGCACCATGTTCTGAGATGTCCTCTGTGTACCTTCCTTCTTTCTGTTCCTTCTTAGACTTCTGTTATGAATACTCAGTTTCTGACAGTGTCTCACAAATCTCCAAAGCTCCTGCAAGCCATCGGTAGGATGCTGACTTCTGCTTCTTTATCATCTCTGATCACCTGATTTTGCTCAGAGATGGTCCAGCATGGACAACTCTAATCCCGTCCAGAGTTAGTACCTCTACATTTAGTTGTTTGAAAGATCAAAATTGATTGGCCCTTGGACAGTGTCTTAGCTGGGATCACTGTCTCTGTAATGAAACACCATGACCAGCAGCAGCTTGGGGAGGGAAGAGTTTGTTTGGCTTACACTTCCACATCATACTCTACCACTGAAGGAGGTCAGGACAGGAACTCAAGCAGGGTGGGAACCTGGACGCAGCAGCTGATGCGGAGCCTACTAGCTTGTTCCCCATGGCTTGCTCAGCCCACCAGCCCAGTGGTGGCCTCACTGAGGGCTGAGCCCTTCCCCACCAATCACTAATTAAGAAAATGACCCACAACCTTGTCTGTGGTTATAGAGGTATTTTCTCAAGTCATCTCTCAAATGACTCTAGCCTGTGTCAAGTTAACATAAAAGTCGTACAGACAGCCAATAAATTGGTTCCTCTTTGTCCAGGTGACTAGCTGTCAGCATATCTTATACATGGACAAGTAGTGGTGAGCCATGGTCACAAACATGACGACCCAGGGGTCACTAAATGAGCAGTTCCCAGAGAGGGAGTTGCAAACAGACAATCCAAAGCAGCTCTAGCCAGGACTGTGATGAGCAGGCTTGGGTCTTACACTTGCAGGTTACTAACCTACTGAGTGCCTGGATCCCAGAGATTTGGAGTCATGGGCAGCCTGGCCCCAGAGGACTTCTCATCTAGGGACTCAGGCCAGTCAGTGGCTATACAGGAGCCATCCTAATGGCTCAGGAGTCCCTAAAACTGTCATCTTAGTGTCTTAGTTAGAGGGTTTTACTGCTGTGAAGAAACAACATGACCAAGGCAACTCTTATACAGGAAAACATTTAACTGGGGATGGCTTATAGGTTCAGAGGTTCAGTCCATTATCATCAAGGCGGGAACAAGACAGCATCCAGGCAGGCATGGTGCCGGTGGAGCTGAGAGTTGTACATCTTCATCTGAAGGCTGCTAGGAGAAGACTGGCTTCCCTGATCCTCCAAAATGAGACCTGTTCAGTAGAGTTTTTCTGTACTCCGTTCTGCGTCTTCTGCCTTCTCCTCCTCAGAGCTGGGGTTACAGGTGTGAGCCACCACACAGGGCTTCCAGATAGGTTTGTGTGCGTGAGTGTGATCATTAAATGTCAACTGAAGCTTTAGGGTATTTTTGTTTGCAATATTTTCTATATTAACAACTAATATAATATGAACTAAATAAAAACCATAGTTAAATATTTGTAATATTATTTAATAGTTTGATAGTACTTTCTTAATCTTTTAATAAATGTATTAGAATATAGTTATATAATTTCCTCCCTTCTCATCCCTCCAATCCCTCCCAAATCCCCAACTCTTTCAAATTCATAGCCTTTGTTCTAATTATTCTTTAATTATTATTGCTACATATATATGAATACATATGTAAATGCAACCTGCCGAGTCTGTTTAGTGTTACCTATATGTATGTATGTTTAGGGCCGAACACTTGGGATCGGATAAGTATTTAGGAGACTCGTGTCTTGGGAAGACGAATTCTTCCTCCCCCAGTGGATCTTAATTGCCCATAGCTCTTAATCCAATGGTGGGGCCTGTGCACCCCCCTCCCCCATCCATGTTGACACGTCAGCTGGTGTTCAGGTCTTACTTAAGCAGTCACATTGTTTAGATCTCATGGGTATAGCTTACCTGTCTGCTGTAAGACACAATCTTACAGCAGACTTCTTAAGATTTATTTATTTCATGTATATGAGTACACTGTTGCTATCTTCAGACACACCAGAAGAGGGCATTGGTTCTCATTACAGATGGTTGTGAGCCACCATGTGGTTGCTGGGATTTAAGCTCAGGACTTCTGGAAGAGCAGTCAGTGCTCTTAACCACTGAGCCATCTCTCCAGCCCGAAGCAGACTTCTTGGTCATCTGGCTCTTAGAACTTTCCACCCCCTCTTGTGTAATGTTTCCCAAATCTTATATGTAAGGATTGTAAGGTAGACGCATTGGCTAGGGCTGGGCACTACACAGGTGTTCTCTGAATACGAGGCACTCGTGACTCTGTCATGGTCTGTCTACTGAGGAAAGAAGCTTCTTTGACAGGAGGTGAGAGCTGTACTTCTATCTGGAGATTTGGAGCTTCTAGGTTGGGTTTCTCCTTTAAATAATTTGTAAAGCATATACATGTATGTATTCAAGTGTGTGTGTGTGTGTGTGTGTGTGTTCGTGTTCATGTGCGTGTACAAGCCAGAGGTCAACCTTAAGTACTCTGCCCCAGGAACCACACACTGTGTTTTTTGAGAATAGAGCTCCCATTGAGATTTGGTGGGGCAGAGTGATCAGGCTGCTTGACAGACCACCCCACGAATCCGGCTCTCTCTGCCTCCCAGCATTGGGATTACAAGTGCATGCCACTAAGCCTGGTTCGCCCCGGCACCTCCACGGAGTCTGGGAAGCAATCACGTCCTCCTGGTTACATGGCAAAGCCCCTTCCCAGCTGGGCTCTCTTCCCAGGCCCAGATTGATTTTTGCTAAACTCTCAGCCTACAGGAGTTAACGCTGATAGAAATGATCTTCAGCTTATGGCCAAGTGACAGGGAACATAAGTCAGACAGGAAAGCATTGGAACCTACGGAGGTCAGTAACTGGTGGGACCCTTCGCTTCCCTGTCTCCGATACTGCCAGAAGACTCGGTCCTGGACCTGTCTCCCATTTGAATCCTCTGATACCCCCACCCTCCAGCACCCACCTTCCCCAGGTTGCTGCAGAGCCAGCAGGGGGTCTCTTGGGCTTATCACCACAACAAGCTGTCTCCATGGCAACAGACTCTCTCTGCACTGAGCATATTCATGGAGAAGCTAGAAGGAAAACAGCAGTTCCTTGTGACCTGACCTTTCCTTGGGGACTCCATAAGCTGAAAAGCCTTCTCCTTGCTGTTCTCCAGGAAAGAGCCTCAGAGAATCACAGTGTGAGGAGAAAAGAAACCTGAGGGTCTGATCACAGGGCTCACCACAACCGCTCTGCCTGGTAAGAGCAGGCTGGGGCTCCTTTCCACTCAGAGAAGCTCCTCAGAGGTCTGTGTTGTGCCGAGTTGTGTGGCTTCCCTCCACCCCTAGTCCATATACTCGGTGTAGCTCAAGTGAGGTCTTTAGGGAAGTGATTAAGCTTACAGAGGGAGGAGCTGATTTCATAGGACTGTAGTCTTCCTCAAAGAGAAAACTTTTTTTTCCCCTAGCCTGTGAGTGCCCAGCCAGGTGGTCGTCTGTTAGTCACCCTGATCTAGTCCTCAGGTTCTGCAGAAATACCCTGCATTGACGTGCCCTGGTCTGAGGCCTGAGCAGGCCAAGATGGTCAGGCTTCTTCGTGGTTGTATTCCCATTCAGAGTGTGTGTGTGTGTGGGGGGGTAAACGGGTGGGGGACCCCACCTGATATCCTTGTGAGGTACTGTCCTAAGTCCCTAGAAGAAACTGCCCTGGTTTTCTTCACCTGGCAGCAGGTTGGTTTGGCTTGATGTTGTGTGGCCCACACTGATCTGTCTGAGGGAAGTTAGATGCCTCAGGTGAAAGTAGGTTGTTCTGGGTGTGGACGATCGTGTGGATCAGGGTCTCATGGACCACTGGAAAGAATGGGGGAGGGCCTTGACCCTACCCTCATCCCAGCAGCTGCAGCCTACATTTGAAGCCTCTTCTCATTCTCCCTCCCCCATACCCTCCAGACTCCCCAAGTAGCTCAGAATGCCCCCAGTATGCCCTATTGGTCATTCTTCCATGCTAACATGTCTGCCCAACTGGAATTTATTTCCTCTCCTGTTCTCATGGCAAATGTCAGTCATCCTTCCAGTCCAGTCCCTCCTCGGGGTCTTCCTCCAGGAAGTCTCCTTTGAAACTCTGACGCCACTCCCTCGTGCACTCTGCATTTCTTTCTTTTCTTGTTTCCGAGATGCAGTTCCTGCTGACAGCAACTGAAGGCAGGAAGGGTTTGTTTCAGGCTCTCCAGTTGGAGGCTGCAGTTCTTCGTGGCAGAGAAATCACAGCGGTGGGGTTTGAACTAGGTCGTTAGTTTTGGAGTCAGGACGCAGAGGAAGATGAAGGGGGAGGGGATGTTCATCCTAGTTTCTTCTCTTTTACAATCTTTGTGCACATAGTTTCCGTGCACATCAGAAGACTGAATTTCCACTTGTCATTTGTCACTGTGTCTTCTGAGGACTGTCCCATCTCTACCTTTCACCCTGCCACAGGAGTGCTGAGACCTTGCTACTCTGTGTAGCTTCACACCGATCCTGGACACTCAAACCTAGGCCCCCGTGCTTGCATGACAAGCCCCTTTACCCACTGCTGGCTAGTTCTATGTCAAATTAGTACAAGCTAGAGTTGTCTGAGAGTTAGGAACCTCAATGAAGAAAGATGCCTCTATAGGCAGGACTGTAGGGAATTTTCTTGGTTAATGATTGATGGTGGAGGGCCCAGTCCATTGTGGAGGTTGCCACCCTTGGGCTGGTGGTGCTATAGGAAAGCAGGTTGACAAGTATCAAGCTAGTAGGCAGTCCTCCCCCATGGCCTCTGTGTCTGCTCCTGCCCCTAGGTTCCTAGCCCGCTTGAGTCCCTGTCCTAGCGTCTTCAGTGATGGACTGGCCCGTGGAATTTTTAAGTTGAAATAAACCTTTTTTTCCCCAGGTTGATTTTCGTCTTGATGTTTTATCATAGCAATAGAAACCTTACCTAAGGAAACTCTCCTTTTTATTTAGTCTGGGATCCCAGCTCATGGGTTGGAGCCACCCACATTTAGGGTGGGTCTCCCTATCTCAGCTAACCTAATCTAGACACTTACCCCCAGACAGAGAGGTTTGTCCCCCATGTGATCTTAGATCCTGTCCAATTGGTAATATGTATATGTCACACATACACACACACAAACACACACACACACACCAGATGCATATGTACTACATACATGTATTTATGTATTTATGCACCATATATTATATATGAATCTGGATAATTTAAGCCATAATATGACTCTATTAGAAGGATGCCAGTTTGTTCCTGGACTGACAGGAAACTGAGGAACCAGATCGGCTATGCAGCCAGCAGGTGCAAAATACTACGGGAGTTTCCCACAGAGCCTGCTAACAATAGTATCCATTTGGGCATTATAAATAGATATTATCAAGTAGGCAGATTCAAAACCACCGAATCTATGAGTCAACGAGGATTGAAGATACCTAGTTAAGATTGTCATCTTAAATACAATTTTATTATATATACATGACATATTTCCATGCCTGTGACTCTTGCTGCTATAAGGTTTCTCCTGTGAAGGGTTTCAGGAGACTGAATAACTGCTAGAGTAATAATCACCATGTTCCAATGTCCAGCTAGACCTTTACTTGATCCCATAGCAAGTGCCTTGAGAGCAAGAGGCATGGGGGAGAGGCAGGAGCACTTGGTCCCTCTGGCTGCTGAGTCATCTGCCAATAAGGACCTGCCATTGCTCCCTCGGTGAGTGTGAGGACCCCAGAGATGTCTGCTTGGAAGAAGCAACAGATCTAAGGCAAGGAAATCACAGGCCTGGAGCCCCAAAGGACTTGGTTAAGAATGAGGCTCCCCTGCTTGGGGTAAGAAATATGCTAATAGGCATGAAGACACTGACCACACCAAGCTGGTGGTCATGTGTGCAGCTCTGAACTCCAGAGAATGGACCACCTTTAATCAGTAAGGCTTAGCTGACCTGGCTACCTGGTAGGGGTGGGGGGGCGTGTCATTGTTCAGTAGGAGAACGCTTGCCTAGCACTCACAAGGCCTGTGTGGCATCTCCAAGACCACACCCAAAAAAAGCAGTACTTTGAGAGTATGTTTTTATATATTTTGTGAGTACTTTTCTGAATATATTCTGAGATCAAGTTCAACACCAATCACTTATGTATCGAGTCTCATGTGGCCGCTGGGTGTGAACCAATAGTAGATTAAGTTGTAGAAGTGACCCTGAAGCTTTGTCCCTCCAAGAAGCTTCTGTCCTGACTCAGCTGAGAGCCAGAGGTCAGGTTAAGGTGACCAAGCCTGACTCATCTGATCATTCACTTTGTGATGGACACTGTGGGACCACAGCAAGGAGTCCAACTGCTAGAACCCACAGTTGTGTAGGGGTGGCATAGATGAGAGTGGGGGCACAGATAAACGTGCTGTCTGCAGAGGCCAGAGCTGTTGTAGTAGCCAATTAATCGCTACTCAAAATTTGGGGACCAGCGGCGTACCATTTTGGGGACCAAATCCACAGCATTGAGCAAGAAAGCCATTAATTCTCAAGGGCAGAGTGTCTGGGTGCAGCTGAGACTGCAGGAGAGAGACTTCCTGGAGGAAGAGGCATGCGCAGGCTTTGAACTTTAGTGTCCTGGGGATTAGTGAGTTTTATGAGAACAACACAATAGGATTAAGCCACATCAATCAAAGTGGACTTGGCTTTGGCAGCCAGCCCTGTGGGTTTTGGTTTCGTTTGGAGGAAACGGCTTTTACTGAGAGCACTGCCCCTCCCCCATGATCTGCAAGGGATGGCTTAGACAGGCCCACGGGTGCTCACCGCTGGACCACACGATCCAGTGTGGGTGGGGCCTATGCTGTTCTTAGAGATGTGTTACCCAGTTGACTTGACTAATGTGTTCTCAGGGAAGTAAGCTGGTATGGGACAGTGGGGAAAAAAATCTCTTCCTGGTTGTACAACTGGAGGATCCTCTCCATTGGTGATACTTGTCCCTGAGGTGCTCTCTCGCACCTCAGTGATCAATCCTTCTCAGAAAGAAAGCTTGCTGGGCCAGGGCAGTGGTGGCGTACACCTTTAATCCCAGCACTTGGGAGGCAGAGGCTGGCGGATTTCTGAGTTCAAGGACAGCTTGGTCTACAGAGTGAGTTCCAGGACAGTCAGGGCTACACAGAGAAACCCTGTTTCATAAAAAACATAAATAAATAAATAAATAAATAAATAAATAAATAAATAAATGAAAGAAAGAAAGAAAGAAAGAAAGAAAGAAAGCTTGAGTAAGGGATAGGGTAGAAATCTTCCCATCCTTAGGAGGAGGTAACAGAAAATAGAGAAAAATGTCAATCTTAGCAACCTGATAGATTTTATGTAACAAAGAGGAAAAAGCTTCTCATTGACAAAAAAAAAATAGGGTAATTGGATGAAAACTGTACAACTCCATAATGCTTGGGTGGCACTGGAGGCCAGTGAGCTGTCCCCATAGAGGGACCAGCATGAAGGGACTGGAGGGCCTGCTCAGCTCCTGCTCTGTCTCAGGCCAGAATTCTGAGTGGCAGGAAGCCATGCTGACTTTCAAGCCTTCAGAAAGGCCACCACAGTCCTTAAGCCACTGGGTTGTCCCAGCAGCTTCCAAAGGGCAGGGAGGACCACTATAGTTCCGATGCCTATTTGATCTTTGAATGCTCAAAGGATTAAAGTAGTTTGCCAAGATCTATGCCTTTGGTCACTGCCTGAGCAGGGGGGACTGGGCTCTCCTGTTCAGCCAGCTGCTCCTGGGGAGAGAGATGAGGAAGGAAGTTCCTGCCCTGCCGGGCCATCTCTAGCTGTATCTTGCTTTCAGCGTGAGCAGCACATCTAAGTTAAGATGAGATAAAGGCTGAGAGGGGTGGGTGGGCGACACTTCTGCCCACGGCGCCAGAGTCTATAGTAGCCGCATTTCCAGAACTTGCCACGGTCCCTGGAAAGGCCGTGGGTCCTGAAGTAAACATACATAGATGTGTCCATAGTCGTCTCTGGGCAGAGCTGGCCCACGATCATGCCAGCTGGCTGGATGACAGGAGGGCAGACTGTTTGGCCTGGAGTCAGGCCAGTCTGACTGAAAGAGTCATGTCACTCTGCCCTGAAGCTTCGTGGTGTCACCCTGGATATTGCCACCAGCCCCCCTTCCTCACACCTCACCCCACCACAGCCATCTGCGACTGAGTGGATCTCTGCAACTTACAAGGTAATGGCACCCTGCCTGCAGCCTGGGTGAGGACATCATCACATGGCTGGCTGGGGGCTGCAGGAGGTGTGTGTACTACAGTCATCAAATGCAAAAGTCCAGGGACCGGAGAGATGGTTCAACAGTTAGGAGCGTGTACTACTCTTTCAGAGGACCTGAGTTTGATACTAGCACCCATATTAGTCAACTTACAATCACTTACAACTCCAGCTATATGGGTACACACACACATACACACACACACATACACACACACAATTTTTAAAAAGATTTAAGGAAGGAGTAAATGCATTAAAAAGCCATTGTAAGCTCAAGGACACAGTCATGGCCTTCAGGAAGTTTAGCTGTCACCTCTGGGAGATAGCTCTCTTGGGCAATCTGCCTACAGATTCTTCTTGTCCCAGGAACTGAAGGTCACGGCTGGCATTGACTGGCCTGGAGCCAGGGTCATTAAGTACCCCATAATGTGTAGGGTAACTCTTCACAACATGACAAGCTGCTTGAAATGCCAATGGCTTCGTCCAAGAAGACGCTGGTCAGAGGTTAGTCAGGCTACTCAGCTACCTGATGATGGGGTCCCTGTGCTCCCCACCCCCATGGCCAGTGCAGACTCTGAGGCCTAGGGAAATTGGGATCCTGGGATCTAACCCAAATCGTGAATTTCCTCTGCAAAGGGGCAAAGTGAGGCTTTCTGTTTAGGTGAATGTGGTAGGCAGGTGTGTGTGTGTGTGTGTGCGCGTGTGCGCGCGCATACAAGAAGATGAAAGACCACTTCAGAGTTGGTTCTTAATTTCTTCCTTGGCTTTCAAAACTGCTTCTTCCAGGTCCGGTGTGGTAAGCAGAGGTGGTGTTCACCAGGCTCCTGGGTGAATACAGCACCAGCTTCCAGACACACTGAAGATATGAGATGGTCTGGGTGGCAGGGCTCAGTTGTGGTTGTTGCAGAAACAGAGGGAGGAGAAAGCAGGGGGTGGGGAGAGGAGAGGGGTATCTTTGGATGTTTTCTCTTTCTTAAAGCAGCAGCTTAACAGCTTTGATGTAGGCTTTCTTGGGGGTGCAGGTCTCTGGGATTCATCCTCAGAAGCAGGCAGGCATAGGGGATGGTTGAGCACACTGGGACTCTACTTGGTGTGGACTGTACAAAAATCTCCCTTCTAATACTATACTTGGCAGCCTGAGACCTTTACCTGTATTGCCTATATACACAGTTTACCTCTCTGAACAGAGTGTCTAGGAACCTGTTAAGATCTCTGCCTACATCAAGCTGCATACACACTACTCTCTGGACAATGGAGTTAAGTTCCCCTTCTCCTTAACAACCATTAACAGATTATATCGAATCAGTACTCCAGTTATGTTCTGTATAAGGGTAAGGAGACCAGATCTGGCCTAGACTGGTTTTGGGTGTGGGCACCATAAGACAAATGGCATCCTCTCGGTGGTACCTTTTAGGAAGGATCTTCTATCTACCATCATGTGCTTTTGCATAATTGAGTGAGAGATGACTAAAGTCAGATGCATTATGAAAAAGAAACAGGAGTCATGGAAGGAAATTATGTAACCGGTCTGCCCATCAAAACAGAAAACTACTCAACACACATCCTTAGTAAGCTTTTAAAGGAACCCATAAAAAAAAAATCCCTGTGTACTCTCTAACTCCTGTGGTTTCTGTCACTCTTGACAGCATATCAACTATTCTGTGGCATTGCAAATCTGTGTCCCTTTCTTCTGCTCTTAAGCCGAGAAATGGGAAACTATGCAGACCCTAGCCACTTGGAACACCTCTGCATGATCAGCCCCTTCAGAGTAAACAGAGAACCCATCGGACTCCTCCAAGGCAGGCCTGGCTGCACATGCCTGGAAATCCAGCCCTGCAGACTGAGACAGACAGGTCTTACACTTGAGGCGAGTCTGGGCCACATAAAGAGATCCTGTCTAAAAATCAAACATCACAGATGATCAAAGTTCACACTGAAATGACCCTCCCCTAGAGACCAGCTTCTTTCATTTTTTTTCTTAAACTTTTGACTTGTGCATTTGTGTGTGAGGGTAGCTATCTGGGGCTAACTTTGCAGAGTCTGTTCTTCTCCTCCCCTTACAAGGGCTCTGGAGATTGAGCACAGGTTATCAGACTTCATGGTCAGGCAGCAGGCACCTTTCTGAGCCTTCTAACAGGTCTGGGAGCCCAGATTCTTAAATTAGATGTGGGAAATTAAAAAAAAAAACAGCTTGGCAACAATAATGGTTTTTGGCTGTGTATAGAACAAAATATTCATTTGAAACCAAATAGTAATGAGTCAGAAATGTTTCTGGAGGTGCTTGCCCATGTGACTTTGCAGTGTTTTTTTTTTGTTTGTTTGTTTGTTTTTGTTTTTGTTTTTTTAAGATTTATTTATTTATTATACACAGGTACACTGTAGCTGTTTTTCAGACACACCAGAAGAGGGCATCAAATCTCATTATAGATGGTTGTAAACCACTGTGTAGTTGCTGGAATTTGAACTCAGGACCTCTGGAAGAGCAGTCGATGCTCTTAACCCCTGAGCCACCTCAGCGAGCTCTTGCTGTGGTCCCAACTTGCTCAGGTCCCACTCACTGTTGCTGTCTATCAGACACCCCAGAAGAGAGGCATCAGATCTCATTATGGATGGTTGTGAGCCACCATGTGGTTGCTAGATTTGAACTCAAGACCTCCGGAAGAGGAGTCAGTACTCTTAACCACTGAACCATCTCGCCAAGCCCTGCAGCGCTTCTTCATAGTCCTTGGGGCTGAACTCCTAACATTCACATTCTATGAATGGCAGGATCCTTAAAACCACTCACTAAATGCTTCTAATGTTGCCCGGAACATCTAAGGTTAGAGACCACGCTATGACATGGACGACGCTGTTTTTTACTGTACATATAAAGTTTTCTTTTCTTGTGGGAATGCAATGGTTTAATTATGGAAAACAAAGTATCTCCCTGCTTTTCTACCTCATTCCTCGGGATATATCAAATTCATGTGTCTTTGTGTTGGATGTGTTCAAATGTTCGGTTTTAAAACTTGCTGTTTGAGTTGCTGGCTTTGAGCTTCAGAAGCATATTTAAAGAATTTTGGCTTGAGATTAGGACAGAATTTCCAACAATTTTCTCAAATGAAATGAAAACATGGCTTCTGCCATCTTGTATTATATATTTCTGTGTAAAGGCAATTCTTCACATTGACATGACAAAATCAAAGTATTGGTCAACTCCATAAACAGTGAAGATGCCCTGTGTCCTGGGGTATTGATATTTGGTCAATAGTTAATTCTTTTTGTAAAGAAGCAAGGACATATTAACTCATATACATTTGTTTTATCTTTAATAGTTAAGTTACATGTATACCAAAGCATTGTTTTAAAATGATTTGATATCAGTAAATGTTTGGTTTGTATACCTAATTTGCATACTTATATACCTAGGGTCATATAAAAATTACTCAGGCAAAAACAGGGAGTGAGAGATGTTAGAAGTCCTGCCCTGAAGGACCTAGGGGATCCAGCCTTGATAGTTCAGATTGCCACTCTTTAGGACTGGAGCAGTCCAGGGATGGCAGGAGTGGATGGGGTAGGGGTGGGCTCTACACCTCCTTTTCTGTGGATACTTGCCTGTCCTGCCTCAGGGTTTCCCCTTGGTCCTCCAGGGACCAAGTTCTTCAAGCATCGTCGGAACATTATAAGCTTTCTTAGTCAGATAAGGCTGCTGTAACAAACTATTCCAGGCTATGCAACTTATAGACAACAGAAATATATTCACAGCCCTAAAGGTGGAGAAGTCCAATATCAAAGTGCCTGCAGACTCGAGGTCTGAGGAGGGTGAGTTTCACTGGCTTGCAGAGAAAGCTTGGCATCTCACTCTGTTCCCCACACAGTAGAAAGTCTGAGGTGGTCTGCTTTATATAGGCTCTGCTTTGAGGCCCTGACTACCTCCTAAAGGCTATGGATATGTATGTGTGAAAAAGAGAGACAGAGGCAGGGCCAGATAGAGCTCAAGTCAAATAGAGATAGAGACAGAAACAGAGGGACAGAAAGACAGACAGACAGACAGGAGAAGAAAGTAAGAGAATAACATAATACAAACATCTAGGCCATAGCAAGCAACAGGCTTAAGACGCTTGAACCCAAGCAGGCCCCAGGACCTTGTACCTGCCTGAGCCAGGGAGTCAGGCAGCAGGACTACATGAACTTGCAGATACCATGGATCCAGTCTTGCCCTGATGCTGAGGCCACTGAGACTTGGCATTACCAGCCCCATGATCTTGGGCAGAGCATTGGCCTCCTGAAACTGAGATCAGGAGGTGAATCGCTCCCTCCTTTCCCTACCTCTTTTTTTCACTGTATTTTGTGAAGTATTTGCGTCGTGAGAGTAACCGATACCTTCACTCCCAACCCTGCTCTGCTAGCTCTCCACTTTACCTCTCTTGTTCTGCCTTCTCCCTGAGAGGAACATGAGCATAGAGCTTTGCCTGAGAGCTCTCGCTGGAGTTCCTTCTGCCCCCACCCTCTCCCTCTCCACAGCCCCTGGCATCCTGAATCCATTTTTTCTTCATTCGGCACATGTCCTGTTTTTGAAGCACATTCGTGTGGGGGGTTAGCATGGCTGTAATCTTTGCGCAGATAATACCGAGCCATGCATCAGGGCTGACCCTCCCCCCCCCCCCCCCCCCCCCCCCCCCCCCCCCCCCCGACACACACATTCTATTTGTTTGAGATTTGAGATTTATTCTGAGTGGCATCTATAGCCCATGATGATTATTATTCTGGTTCATGGAGTTTAACCCTAGAACATGAAAGACACACCCTCCACTACTGAGCCACAGCCCAGGCCCCTGACTTCTTAGTCTTATGAACTACCTAATATTGCATAGTGTGAGTCTTGCACAGTTTATTTAACCACATTCTTGTTAGTGGGCATTTGGGTTTTCGACACCACAGAGAACACTTTGGTAAGAACCTGCCTCACTGTGCCCCTGTGAGAGAACTTGTTTTGAATATAGCCATTGAATAGAACTGCTAGACTTTGGCCACCTATTGCTGTGTAGCTTTCAGTTTACAACAACATAAATCTACTACAGTTCCTGTGGGAGGTTCTGTCTCCTGAGGTGCCGACTGGACAACAGGACAGTTGACAGGTCCTATGGCTCTGCATGGCTAGCTGGGACTTCCTCGCAGCTTGGTGTCACGGAGGAGCACTCCAGACACGAAGGTGGAAGCTTTGGGTCTCTTGGTCTGGGCTGGAAGGTTGCGCAGCTCTGATCCCATCAATTCTTTCAGTCAAAACAAATGATTCAGGGGAAGCTCGGGTGTGTACAGTTCCTAGATAGAGATCAGCATCCGGTGTCTCTATCATTGGCCTTTTTTTTTTTTTTTGAGATTTATTTTTACTTATTCCTCTCTCTCTGGAGGGTGGGGGATGTTTGTGGAGGTTGGAAGATGGGAACAGATCCCCTGGGCTGGAGTTCAGCCCCTTCTTAATTGAGAATGTTTCAGTTCAGTGAGAGACACCACCCTCCCCCCACCTCCCCACTCCCCCGCCCCCCACCCCACCCCCCCTACCCCCCCCACCCCCGCCTTGAGGACTTGATTTCTCTCAGTTTGGTTAGACTGACTGGCCAGAAAGCCTCCAGATTCTGTCTCTGCCTCCCCAACACTGCGATGACAGACATGTCGCCATGATGGGCGATTTTTGTTCTCTTTGAGCCGAACTGAACTCAGGTCTGTCTTGCTGGTTGCTTAGAAAGTATTTACCTGGCTGTGACTGAGCAATCTCCCTACCCCACCTGGGCAGGTTTTAAATTCATACTTCTGGTATCTGAAATCCAAATACAAGTGCATGTCTAAATATACAAGGGGCCCCTCATACTTGGTGGTGTTGGGTTATGAAAAATTGTGTAGACTTAATAGGTGTGAGGCAGTTATCACAGCATTGTATAAAATTTCCATTTCCAAGTAAAGTTAAGACCCTGTTGCTGCCATTCGTTGGGCCATCTCCTCTACTGTTTGCATCTTAAAGTCTTTACCGATGTTTATCATTTATTCTTAGTTTTAAAGACAATATTACTTTTAATTACATCTCTGTGTGAGTGTGTACACATGAGTGCAGTTGCCCACTGACACCGGAGGCATCGGATCTCCTGGAGCTGAAGTTAGAGGCAGTTGCAAGCTTCCTGACTCGGATGTTGGAACCCGAACTCAGGTCCTCCGCAAGAGCTGCACTCCCTTGTAACCGCTGAGCCATCTCTCTGGCCCTCTTTACCCATTCCTAAGCTTGTTCATTCATATGACTTTGTAGGAGGGATTTTTAATATATTCTGGGTACTTCTTTCACGTTCTATAAATACTTCTCTAAAGAAGGCTGGGAGACAGAAGACATATGTAGAGTTAGTCAAAGAGCTGGGAAGTACAGGTGGTGGAGCACACCTTTAATCCCAGCACTCAGGAGGCAGAGGCAGGCAGACCTCTGTGAATTAGAGGCCAGCCTGGTCTAAGTTCCAGGACATCCAAGGCTAGACAGTGAAATGTGTCTAGAAAACATATAAGAACCAACCAACCCACAAACAAAAGAGCTGGGAAGTTCAGACAGCCAAAGCAGGGAGTTAGGAAGGTAAGTCATGACTGACATCTGGCCAAGTATGTACCAGAGGCTCCTGGGAGGGAGAGGAGGGGAGAGGGTCAAAGTGCTATAAGGTTTTTGATGCAGACTATGAGCTCAGTGTGCAAGGTGCTCACAGCCCAAAGCTGTGCAGAGGGCAAAGGTCTGTGGGCGTGTGTCCTGGCTCACACAGTCCTGCTTGCCGAGTGGAGTGGCTCAGGGTCATGTTGCAATGCTGCCTGCTAGGTGACCCAAATCAGCCCTGCAGGGCTGAGGGAGGAGGAGGAGGTACTAAGTAAACGGCCACTCCTGCCGTTGAGGTGGCTTGTTTCTGGCTCTCCACATGCCAGTTAGAGCCTCAAGGGGCCTGTAATTGAAGGCACTTCAGCATGTAATTCTGAGTCTCTGCTCCCAGGCTTGGCTGGACTGTGGGCAATGAGCCTATCTCTGAGGGCCTCATCAGGAGGCCTGGCATGGAGGGCAGGCGGGCTCTGAGCTGCTGGGCAGGGAATGGGCAGGCGGTAGAGCCAGAAGTAAGAGCAGTACTGATTGCCCCGGCTTCTTCTTGCCCCGGACACTGGAGCCAGCAGCATGCACACCACCATAAGGCCTAAGGGACAGGAACAAGGCTCCAGGACTGGAGGTGACAATCCCACTTTAAGATGTGAATAAAATGTTATATATAAATGTTCTCACTGTAGCATCACTCGGACAGTTTTAACTTACATGTATTTCTTTGGGGTTTTGGGGTGTGGCACATGCCACAGCTCTCCTGTAAAGCTCAGAGGACAAACTTTAAGAGACAGCTCTCTTCTTCCAGGGATCAAACTCAGGCTGTCAGACTTAGCAACAACCATCTTTACCTACAGGCTACCTTGTAGAGCTACCCTTCAGGTAATTTTAAAAGCTGTCCAATGGTGGAGGGCTTATTTAATTATGGCACATCTGTAAAATGGGGTGTCTGAAAGCTATATGAAACCCAGTGGAGACAGTTTACTGTTCACAGACTGCTGTGCTCCTTCCCTGTGTTTGGGTTTTTATTGTTGAGAAGAGATACCATGACCAAGGCAACTCTTATAAAGGACAACATTTAATTGGGGCTGGCTTACAGGTTCAGAGGTTCAGTCCATTAGCATCATGGCAGGAAGCATGGCAGTGTGCAGACAGACATGGTGTTGGAGGAGCAGAGAGTTCTACATCTGGATCCGAAGGCAGTTAGGAGAAGACTGGCTTCCAGGCAGCGAGGAGGAGGGTGTCAAAGTCCACCTCCACTGACACACTTCCTCAAACAAGGCCACACCTACTGCAACAAGCTCACACCTCCTAATAGTGCCACTCCCTGGGCCAAGCATATTCAAATCACCACATTCTACTCCCTGGCCCCCATAGGCTTGTTCAAAGACATGCATCTAGGGGGGCCATATGTAGCCATAGCATAACGCAAAATATATTTATTCCAACTTCAAAAGTCCCATAGTATATAATAGTCTCAATAATGTTAGAAGACAAAGTGCAAAGTCTCTTCTGAGACTCATCTAATCACTTAACTGTAATTCCCTATAGAATCAAAATCAAAAAGCAGATCACGTAACTCCAATATTACAGGATATACATTACCATTCTAAAATGTCATAGTGAAGAAATACTAAACTAAAGCAAGACCAAAATCAGCAGGGCAAACTCCAGACTTTGTCTGATGTTAAAGTGCTCTTCAGAGCTCCAGCTCCTTTCAACCTTGTTGACTACTGTTGGGAGATCTGGTATTCAGCAGTAACAAACTTTGTTCTCTTGGGTTGATTCCACTCCCTGTTATCACCTTTTCTTAGCAGGTATCCCACAGCTCTGGCATCTCTAACATCTTGGGGTCTCCAAGGCAACTTCAACTTCACAGCTCCTTGTTACAATGTTTGGGATCAACACATGATCTTCTGGGCTCCTCCAAAGGGCTTGGGGCACATCTCCATCTCTGACCTTGGTAGTACTCCAAGGCCAAAGAAGACCTTGGAGTGCTACAGAAGGCAGTTCTATTCCATTGCTGCTGCTGTTCTTGGTGATCATCCCATGGTACTGGCATCTCTAGTTCACTGGGATCTTCCACTGCAACTAGGCTTTACCAATAGTCTCTCATAGGCTTTCTTCATGGTGCCAAGACCTTTAGTCCTGGGCCAACAACTGCAACTGAAGCTGTACCTTCACCAATGGTTTTCCCTGGCTTCTCACTGTGCCAAGTCTCAGCTGCTCTCCATGACCCCCTCATGCCTTCAAAACCAGTTCAACTTGGGTGATTCTTACATGTCAAATCCTGCTTGGCTATGTAAGGGATGGAATGATATGGTCCCCACCTCCGGAGCAGAGCCAGTAAGGCATGGGCCTCCACCGATGCTGATGGTCATTGCTGTTGGCATAAGGCTTGTGTGTACAATAATACACATTTTCATGTTCTTCCTCCTAGGAATGTCCTCTCTGCCAAGGCTAATGACTCCATGATAATCAGAGACAGCATAAGCCCATAAGTCGAGGGTATGGCTAATGTCTCAACAAAATGGTAAATGCTGAGACTTTCAGGATAGCTTTCAAGGCAATGGGAAAGAACTCTAAAAACATGAGTTAAAAAATATGTAACTTTTTATTTATGCAAAATATAAGGTTATAATATGAGTTGAATAAGGAGCTTCGCAGATCTAAAAGAGCAGAGGCAGCTGCTCTGTGAGCCAGCTTGTCAGAAAGATACAAATGCAACAGATACAAAGGCAGGCAGATTCCTGAGCTCAAGATCCGCCTGGGACAAAGCTAATTTAGGTCCAGGTGTGGTTGGAATGGTAACCTCAGAAGGGGATCCCATCCAGCTAAGTTTGCAAAGGCAGGCAGATCTCTGAATTCTTTTGCAATGTTAAAAAAAATGTACTTGTTGTCCTTTTCCTAAGAGTCAAGGGGCTAAGGTCATGGAATGCTGATTCATGGAATGGTTAAGAGAGAACCTGGTGTAAATGACTGAACTGATAGGTAAACAAAAGACCAGGCTTTTGGTCTGCATGAGATGAGCTAACAGAGAGCAGTTCTTTTTTAGAATTTCTTTTCTATTAAGAGCTGAGCTGTCTGGAGATTTCTAGAGAGTGAATATAGCTCTTTTAGAATATTTCATAGCTCTTTTAGACTTATTTCTAAAAGGATTTCTGACCTTGATTGGAAATCCCAAGATTTACTTAGAGAGATAACACAGCTTTTTAAGAATGTTTTCTAGGAGCTATCCAGAGAGAACGTTGTCTGAAGAGCAAACACAGCTCTTTTAGAATGTTTTCTGACTTTCTGATTTTGATCAGAAAACCTAGGAATTACTTTTAGAATTTTTTTCTAACAGGATTTCTGACTGAGTTGGAAAATCCAAGAAATTTTATAGCAGTTTTTCTGACCTTAGTTGGAAAATCCATGAGCTATCCAGAGAGCTTTTAGAAACTTTTTCTAGCAAGAGAGAACTGTCTCTGCAGATGAAAAGAGTTATCTATATGGTCTAGGGAACCATCTCAAGCAGAACACAGGCCATCAGCTTAGGCCCATGATTTGACTTTGAGTTATTTGTTTTGCTGTTCCCAGAATACCCCTTCTCTCAGGAACTCCTTTCCAAGCTGAGGCTAGTCCTTGGCATTTACATCTTTCCAAATCCAGCTGCAACATGAGTTACAACCTTGGCTATCTCTGGAAAGCAGCTCCTTTGTGCTCTCAGAAAACACTTTCCAAAAGATTTCAGCAAAGTGATGCTGGTTCCCTCTTAATCATTGCTAATTTCTTAGTCCCAGTTAACTAGAATCAATTGTCCCAGTAGTCCCTTTTAATCTTGACTCTAAAGCCAGAGCCATTTGACCAAAGCAGCCAAGTTCTACTGCTTGCTGGGTCTGGAACATCCCACCCCCACCCCCTGCCTTTTCTATTACATCATCACCAGCTTTGTTTTCCATCTCCTTCAATGCCTAAGCATGGCTCTGTAGACTGACCTTGAACCCAGAGATCTGCATGCCCCTGTCTCCAGAATGCTGGAATTAAAGGTGTGCACCACCATGCCTGGACTTTAGCTCCCCTCCCCCCACTTGCTCTGTATCAGGCTGGCCTTGAACTCAGAGATCTGCTTGCCTCTGTCTCCTGGGATTGAAGGCATGTACCACCACGCCTAGAACTAAGCTTTTCATATAGATCTTAATCAAATCGAAATCCAAGAATAGTCATTATAACCCACCCCTTCTCAACTTGACACATAATCATTTCTCCTTATGCCCAAATGAAAACAATAATCAGGTCATAATAATGCATAACATGGTATAACTCTCCCTAATACAACTGCAAGTGATTGAATCTAGCTGGGTGGGATCTAGCCCCAAGGTCACCAACTCTCTTAATTCCATTTAATATCCTTGAACACAGGATTTAGCTTCATTCTGCTTCCTGTACCCCTTTATTCTTTGAACTGTGCATTTTGTATTTTTCCTTTCTAAGCTTGCTATGCTTGATCAAAATGCTCTTCACGAGAGTAAGCTGGGCTTCCTCCCCTCCCCCCAACTCCCTCCCCAGACAGGGTTTCTCTGTATAGCCCTGGCTGTCCTGGAACTCACTCTGTAGACCAGGCTGGCCTCGAACTCAGAAATCTGCCTGCCTCTGCCTCCCAGAGTGCTGGGATTACAGGCGTGCGCCACCACCACCTGGCTTATGCTGGGCTTTTTTGTCTTTTTTTTTTCTAAATTCTTTGTTTACATTCCAAACGCTTTCCCCTTTCCCAGTTCCCCCCAACCCATATGTCCCATAAGCCTTCTATACACTCATTCTCCAATCACCTCCCTCCTTTTTCTCTGTCCTGTTACTCCCCTACAATGCTGGACCGGGCCTTTCCAGGATCAGGGCCCTCTCCATACTTCTTCATGGGAGTCATTGATATGCTACTTGTGTCTTGGGTATTCATAGCTTCTGGGCTAGTTAATATCCACTTATCAGTGATTGCATTCCATGTATATTCTTTTGTGATTGGGTTACCTCACTTAGGATGATATTTTCCAGTTCCAACCATTTGCCTACAAATTTCATGAATTCATTGTTTTTAATTGCTGAGTAGTATTCCATTGTGTAAATATACCACATTTTCTGTATCTATTCCTCCATTGAGGGACATCTGGGTTCTTTCCAGTCAATGCAATTAATATAAATCTCTTTACTTTAGCCTCAGGCGGACTCTCCAGACTAGGTCAAAAAGCAGCAACATTCTTCACCAAAACATCATATTCAAATCACCCTCAGCCTCAACCTCTTCTACATTCCTACTAGGATGGCCCATTAAGTCCCACTAAAAGAAAAAAAAGCATTCCATTGCTTCCCAAATCCAAAGTCCCAAAGTCCACATTCCTCTAAACAAAAAACATGGTCAGGCCTAGCACTACAATATTCCAGTCCCTGGTACCAACTTCTGTCTTAGTTAGGGTTTCCATTACTGAGAAGAGACACTATGACCAAGGCAATTTTTATAAGGGACATTTAATTGGGGCTGGTTTACAGATTCAGTCCCTTATCATCATGGCAGGATGTATGGCGGTGTCGAGGCAGACATGGTGTTGGAGAAGGAGCCAAAAGTCATACAACTTGATCTGAAGGCAGTCAGGAGAGGACTGGCTTCCAGGCAGTTAGGAGGAGGGTCTCAAAACCCACAAAGTGACACACTTCCTCCAACGAGACCACACCTACTCCAACAAGGCCACACCTCTTAATAGTGTCACTCCCTGGGCCAAGCATATTCAAACCACCACATTCCCTAAATGTAATACCCACTTTACACACACACACACACACACACACACACACACACACACACACACACGCTCTTTAGTAAGATGATCCTCTCAAGCTAGTTGTAGTAATCCAAATACTTGGGAGGCAGAGGCAGGAAGATTAAGAGTTCTAAGACAGCTTAAACTATATAATAAGATTATACACACCTCCCCCACCCACCCAAAAGAAGCCAGGTGACACAGCTGTAGCTCCAGTACCTTAGCAGAACAGAAGTGAGGCAGGAGGTTCAAGGACAGCCCTAACTACATAGTAAGCCCTTCTCTTTTTAATTCCATTCATCTGTTCACTATTAGTAGAAAATAGCATCAAATGCTTTTAATCCATACATGTCTATTACTTAAAGTTTTACACAGAGGAAAAATAGCCATAACTAAATTATATGTCATTAAAGTCATCTTAATATTATCATCCAGACACTTTGTGTGTTTGTGTGTATGTGTGTGTGTGTGTTTATACATGGAGGCCAGAGGTCAGTGTCGGGTGTCTTCTTCAACCCCTCTACTTTACTTTATTCTTTGATACAGAGCCTCTTACTGATGCTGTGGATTGTCAGTAAGCAGCTAGAGGGGCTGACAGTGAGCCCTGAGGATCCTCCTCCCCAGTCCCAGGGTTTCAGGCATGTGGCACTGTCCTAGCTTCTACATGGGTGACAGGGATGCAACTCAGTCCCTCACATTCATGGGGCAAGCACTTTACCAGTCGAGCCATCTCTCCAGGCCCCTTTTCTGCACCTTTCTTTTTTATGTTGTTCATCTTTGCCTTAAGGATGAAAATATATAGAAAGTATTTACAGCAGGGAGCCAGAGATCTGGCTCAGCAGTTAGGAACACTGCTGCTCTCCCTGAGGACCTGGGTTTTGTTCCCAGAACTGACTCAGAAGCTCACAATCATCGTACCTCCAGTTCGGAGGGGATAGCCTTCTGGCCTTCATAGACACTGCACAAGTGTGATGCACAGGCAGACAGGTAGGCAACCATTCCCAATAAAAATAAACCTTTTTAAAAATGTATTTACAACATGCTGGTTGAGAACACAATACAAGCATACAAAAGTCTTTATTTCTGATTCTTAGTTTGTATGTGTGGGATGCATTTTTTAAAAAGTAAACAGTTGTACACAGCAGTCACTGTGACAAAATCATGCAATCTAAACAGATTCCTACACTTTGAGGCAATCCTCTGTACCAACTCATGGCCTCCCAAGATTAAATACTAACCTTTATTGTACTGGCAGATGACAGTTTAATAATTACTCTAGCCTGGCGGTGGTGGCGCACGCCTCTAATCCCAGCACTATGGAGGCAGAGGCAGGTGGATTTCTGAGTTCAAAGCCAGCCTGGTCTACAGAGTGAGTTCCAGGACAACCAGGGCTACACAGAGAAACCCTATCTCGGAAAAAAAAATTACTCTACAAAAAGGTTAACTATAACTATATTAGTCTCTCCTATATGTTTTAAAACAGACATTAAATAATGTCTTGGAATCTTTTTTTCACACAAATATATCTTGTTTATTTTTTTTAAATCAGAGTCCAGTCCCAAGCTGGACTCAATCTTCTGATATTCCTACTTCCAAAGCACTGGTATTATAGATATGTACTACCATGTCTGATGTGTATGGTGCTAAGGATATAACCTAGGGTTTTGGACATGCTAGGTAAGCTCTGTACCAACTGAGTTCATCCCTAGCCCCTTGCCCGACAGCATCTTAAGTCATCAGGACAATGTTTCTAATCTGGAAATAATGATCCTTATGGGGACTAGACACCTGGATTCTCATGTTTTCCTCTGAGAGTTTCTTTCCTCCCTGTCAACAGAATAGAAAATGAGCTAGTCCTTTGTTCCCTTAACAGGAGAGAAAGTCCCAGCATGTACAGGATAACCAGGATGTCTCCAGGGACAAACTGGCCACCGGTCTGCAGCCTACACGGAAAGTCCCCTTGAACCATGAGGAAGAGATTTCTTAATACAAACAAAACATCCTCATGACTAAAAGGCTCCAGACCCCACCAACCATACAGTCAAATGCCTGCTCTTGTCTCTGCCCTTCCAAGTAAGACTTGCACCTGAGAGCATTCTCATTGGATAATGCTCCCTGCACATCTGCCCTCAGACAGTCATCTCTACCATCAGCCTAAGCTAGTTGTTTGTGTCCTGGGTCAGAAACTCTACATTTGCAAGAGGAAACCCACCCGTGTATTCCTTTGTGTTTTCTCTCTTTGTTACTTTAATTAAAATCATTGTTACTATTATTGTGGGCATGCTAATAATATGTGGGTACGGAAACATAGATACCCCAGCACGTGTGTAGAGGTCAGAGGACAGCTTTCAGGAGCTGCTGGTTTCCTTTCTCTGTGGTAACCAGGGAAGGGACACAGGCAGACTGGTGTGTACAGTGAGTGCTTTATCTACTGAGCCCCCTTACCAGACACTAGGCTCAGAAGGTCCTTCCCTAACTGGCAAAAGATTTGTTTGGTTATTTACTTATTGGGTGGGTGTACATGTATGTATAAATGTGTGTGTTAGTAGGGCACACATGTGCCATGGCATTCACATGGAAATCAGAAGACATGCTCAGGGGAGTCAGCCCTCTCCCTCCACCTTGTTTTGAAGCCAGTTCTCTCATGTCTGTGGCTTCAGGTGCTGCGGATGTTAGTGTCTGGTCAGCTCTCCCTCAGTTTCCCTTCCTAGCTCACCACAGGACCACAGGTGCATGCCTTCACATTGGACTTTTTTTTTCCTCAAGATTTACTTATTTTTAAGTGTGACAGTTGCTCTGAGGAATGTCTGTGCACCACATGTATGCTGGTGTCCATGTGGGTCAAAAAGAGAAGTCAGATCCCAGAACTGGAGTTACAGAGAGTTGTGAGCTGCCTTGTGGGTGCTGGGGACTGAGCTGAGGACTTTTGCAAGAGCAGCGAGTGCTGTTAGACCCTGAGCCATCTCTCCAGCTCCATATCTGATGCCAGGCTTGTGCTGCAATCGCTTTACCCACAAAGCCACTTCCTCGGCCCAGAAACTCTTTTCCTAATCAAACAAATCTCTTAATGAACTGATGGAAGAATTATACAATAAAGTTATAACAAAAAATGAGAAGAAGTTTTTGAGGAGATACAGTGAGACTATTGAAAGATCTCTGAAGTCAGGCATAGGGGGACACACTGCAAGCTCAACGCTCAGAGGCAGAGCTGTCAAATTCAAGGCCACCCTTTGCTACATAGCCAGTTTGAAGGCAGCCTAGGATATGTGAGGTCTGCCACACAAAGATGCCTTCTGCTTTCAGGCATGCTGGTGCATACTCATGATCCCAGTGCACAGAAGACTGAGGCAGGAAAACCACAAATTCAAGACCAGATGGGGTTACAGAGTGAGATGGTCAGAAAAACAAAAGTGTTCTAAGATGTAAAACACTACACAAATTGGAATGTTAGAAACCTACCTTCCAAACTTGATTTGGAAAATCAAATTCATGGCCTGGGAGATGAAGAAACAAAATCAGCTCACGAGCAAAAACATTTGAAGGCCGAAGCTCCTGTATGCCACACTCTGGCTGTGTCTGCTCCCCAATTTTGGCCAGAGTCCTTAAAAATCAATTAATTCATTGAAAGGTTCCCAAATGACCCCAGTGGACACTTAAACCACTTTCTCTGCTTTGCTTGCTGAAGCACCCTTCTGTGCCGGGCACAGTCCACATCCCTCATGGGCTGGTTATTAATCCTCAGGTTGGAGCAGCCTTACTTCCTAGTCTCTACTGAAGTAGTAAATGTTAACCTCAAATGCGGAGAAGGGTCAATGAGATTGTTCAGTTGACGAAACATTGCCAGTGTATGTCTGATTGCTCAAGTTTAATCTCTGGAACCTTCTGAAAGAAGAGACCCAAGTCCTCAGATCTGCCCTCTGACCTCCACATGAACACCATGGCACACACATATCCCCACACTGCCTTGAAAAATGTAGGGGTACCTGGAGAAATAGCTCTGTGGTTAAAGAGCTTTTTGCTCTTGTAGAGGTTGGGGCAGTTTAATTGTACTTGGCCTGTGGGAAGTACTACTAATTGGAGGTGTGGCTTTGTTGGAATGGGTGTGGCCTTGTTGGAGGAAGTGTGTCACTGTATGTGGGGGTGGGGGACTTTGAGGGCTCCTAGTGTTCATGCTCTGCCTAGTGCGGAAGACTTGGTCTCTCCTAGCTGCAGTCACATCAAGGTGCAGAACACTACGTTTCTTCCCCAGAGCCGTGCCTGCCTGTATACTGCCATGCTTCCTGCCTGATGATAATGGACTGAACCTCTGAAACTCTAAGCCAGCCCTAATTAAATGTTTACTTTTCTAAAAGTTACCTTGGTCATGGTGTCACTCCATAGCAATACAACCTTAAGACAGAAGTCATAGAGTTCTGTTCTGTTTCTTACTGCCTGTTACTCCAGCTCCAGGACTCCAATGCTCTCTCTTCTGGCCTCCTCAGGCAATGGCACTCACATGCACATATCCACAAAGATACATACATACATACACACATACACATATACATACATAATTTAAAATAAATATTTTTTTAAAAAATGGGAATGGTTGGGACCATTGTGATTGCTACTCCTAAGGCAAGTGTGCAAGGGAACTGGGGATTCAACTCAGCCAGTAAAATGTGTGTGCTGTATAACTGAAGACCTGCATTCAATCCCCAGAATCCAATAAAAGACCCAGGCATAGTGGTACATGGCTGGCAAAACAGGCTTCCCGGGCCTTGCTGGCCGCCTGGGCTACTGCATCCAGCTCCAGGCCAGTGAGAGACCCTGTCTCAAAGTACAAGGTGGGTGATGACTGAGGACCAAGAGCTGAGGCTGACTCCTAGCATCCATACACATGCAACACAGACACACACACACACACACATACACACACACACACACACACACACATATGAAGAAAGCGAAAGTGGAAAGGAGTACTGGAAGGGGATTTACCCTACAAACAAGAGCTGAGTGTGAACCTGACTTCCCAATTCACACCTCTCTGGGACCCATTAAGTAACCAGTTAGTGCGCTCCTTTGGTGAGGAGGGACATTCGGAAGGGAGAGAGCCTTAGAGCCTGTCTTAGTCAGGGTTTCTATTCCTGCACAAACATCATGACCAAGAAGCAAGTTGGGGAGGAAAGGGTTTATTGAGCTTACACTTCCACCTTGCTGTTCATCACTGAAGGAAGTCAGGACTGGAACTCAAGCAGGTCAGGAAGCAGGAGCTGATGCAGAGGCCATGGAGGGATGTTACTTACTGGCTTGCTTCCCCTGACTTGCTCAGCTTGCTTTCTTTCAGAAGTCAAGACTACCAGCCCAGGGATGGCACCGCCCACAAGGGGCCCTCCCACCCTTGATCACTAATTGAGAAAATGCTTTACAGCTAGATCTCATGGAGGCATTTCCTCACCTGAAGCTCCTTTCTCTGTGTCAAGTTGACACACAAAACCAGCCAGTACAGAGCCCAAATGGATCCAAGCCAGACTCCTCTGGCTTGTGAGGCATCAAACAGCCACTTCACTCCCTTGGGCCTTGGGTTTATAACCATTCGGGCAAATTGTATTATTATGTTCAAGTATTTCCTGCCTCCCCCAAGAGGATTGTGCATCCCTACCTCATTACCCTGTCTGACCTTGTGGCTGATTTAGGCCAATGAGACGTGAACAGAGCTGGCAAGGGCCAGCTCTGGGCAGAAGCCGTACACTTTGGTGTACTTGAAGTGGCCAACAGCACAGAGTCTCCTGCAGTGGGGCTTCACAGACAAGCCTCCAGACTGCTATTGGGTGAAAACTTACCCACTGAGATGATCCGTTTGCTTTTTTGAATTGTGTTTTGTTTTTGAGACAATGTCTCACTATTTTACCCTGGCACTCGATGTGTAGATGAAGTTGGCCTTGAACTCACAGAGATTCTTCTGCTTCTGCCTTCCAAGTGTTGGGGATTAAAGGTGTGCACTCTCATGCCCAGAAACTGGGTTTTTGTTTGTCTGTGGTTGTTAAATAATAAAATATTAGCTTAGACAGAAGTTTCTTTTTTTTTTTTTTTTGAAGTTTCTTTTTCTTATACTTTATTTCTCTTATGAAGTTCAGAAGTTGATTTAGAGTGTCACAGAATTATCAGGCACATAGGATCTTGGCTCTGTCGTTTGTAGGGTGTCCTCACAATCCAGAGTACAGGAGGTCAATCCATGGTATCTGTGTTTCTGTAGACTGGAAGTGGAAGAAAACAAGGCTGGCCTTGTGAGTCAAGTATAACACGGGGGATGCAAAAGTGAGTAAAGGCAGCAGAGGAAGAGGAAGAAGAGGAACATAAAGCCAGTGGACCAAAGCAAATATCCCCTTATAGAGCACGTGGAAAGTAACGGTATAGACCTTCTCATGGGTGGACTTCTAGTGTCTTCACGGGCCTGGGGCTAGGAAAGGCTGAGACAGGGCCTGGGTTCCCAACTGCCTTCTCCAGAACATGAGGGTCAAGTTGGAGGTTGGTCCTCTGTGAGGAGAGCCTTGACCTTCCAAGCCAGGGCAGAGAGAACAAAGTCAGAGCTAGAAGCTCAATGGCAGGATTGTGCATCGTCAGGGCGGACCCACTAGATGCCAACCATCTAGCAGGAAACAAGAAAAGACTCCCTGTTTGTCACCTAAGAACCAGGTCAGGCCTTGGGTTGGTGGTGGCTCTGCTCTGTGAGATCTATTTACCAGAGTGAGATTAAAGCAGCAAGCTTTTGAAAGAATATTTTTACACAGGCACACACACATACAATACTGCGTGTGTGTGTGTGTGTGTGTGTGTGTGTGTGTGTGTGATCATGGCATGCATGTTGAAGTCAGAGGATAGCTTGAGGGCATCAGTTCTTTTGTTGCACCATATGGATCCTGGGGTTGAAACTCAGGTCATCAATCTTGGCAACAAAATACTTTGAGTCACTGAGCCATCTTGCCAGCTCAGAACACGTAGTCTTTAACTGTTTGTAAGGTTTCAAAGAGATGTCAAAACTGCCTTCACAGACATCTCCACCCTACTGTCACCATTCATTCTCTTTTCTTCCTCTCCTATATGTTTTTGAAGAGGCCCTCCCAATTAAAACAACTATATGTCCAAATGTGTGTGTGTGTGTGTGTGTGTATGCATGTATGCATGTGGGTGAGCATGGATGTGTATGTATCTATGTATGCTTGTGTATTCACGTGAATGTGTATACATACTCCTGTCTGTCTTTCACTTGGATTTTTCATACACCACTGTGATTTGGATACCACCCCCATCAGTGTAAGAATCAGCCTTCACTCTTTTTGGCAGCTTCCTATAATGGGAGTACCATTATATACTGGACCGTACTTTCTTTAACCAGTTCCTGATTGATGGATATTGGGTGGCTTTTAGATGTTGCTAGTACAAAGGATGTCATACCTAGTAGCTTTGTGTGTATACCTATTGTACCTTTTGTCATTTGTGACTTGGAGGTAGATCCTTAGAAGTAAAAAGGCTGGATCAAAGAACAATTATATGTGTGATTATACTTGACCTTATCAGACTCCCTCCAGAGAGGTGTGATTCTATTTCACCTCCCTTACCAACTAACACATGCAACAACAATGCCTTTCCCAGTTGCATGCTGTCTAGATGGAAGAATAGGCACATGGGGCATCTAACACTTAGCCCCAGTCACAGAGCTAGTAGAGATGGAAGTTAGACCAGCCAAGCAATGTGTCCCTCATAGACAGTAAGATGGGAACTGGAGGAAGTGTTACAGACCTCTAATCCCAGCACTTGGGAGGTAGAGGTGGGGTGATCAGAAGGCCTACCTTGGCCATGGTGAGTTTAAGGCCAACCTGAGCTATATGAGACCCTGTCTTAAAGAGGAAGAAGAGAAGTGGGGGGGGGGAGGGAAGGGGAAGAAGAGAAGAAGGCGTGGAAGAGGGGGAGAATGGTGACAGGTGGAGCCAGGCATGGTGGTGTGCACCTATAATCCCAGTACTCAGAGCCTAGGGCAGGAGAATCATGAGTTCGAGGTCAGCCTGGGCTGTTAGCAAGACTCTGTCTCAAGGGCACATGGCAGTGGCTTAAAGGACCCTCTGTCTACCTCCTGGGAGAGGAACCAGAGAGACAGCCCCCATCACCAGCATTCCAGCTCAGAAAAATCTGGGTTTCTATCCCAAGGGGCTGTGCCTCAAGGACCTCTGAGGAGTGGCTGTCACACTATCTGGTGACTCTATGTTAGAGATAGACATCCCTCCACCACGTGAGGTGTCATCTTGACAGAAGAGAGCTCAAGTCCTTTCTCCCTAGTTGAAGCATATGAAAAATGTGAATGCAAAAGAGGAGTGAAGGCCCTAGCTGTGGAGGGAGGCTCAGGCAAAGGCCCTGGCTGTGGACGGAGGTATGGGCTATCCCCAGCTGAGACAGTCATCAGGAGTAACAGGGGAGGGGGGGGGAATGGAGGGAGGTGCTTAACCATTTTCAGAGTCTTGATAAGATGTCTTAGCATCCTGTCCCTGTCCCTGTCTCCTTCTAGCTGAGGCTGCCTAAGGCCCTCCATCCAAATTGTTCATGGACCACCAAGGCCTGTGTGTTGTGTTTCCAAGCCCCTTCAGTGTAGAGAGGCTCCATTCCCAGGATACCTGCCAGCACTGTTGTATTACAAGGCCAGAACCTTTCTTGGGAAATTTTTTTAGTAGACTTCTTTCAAGCCAGGTAGGTGCCATTCCTACCTAGGGGATGACCCCTGGCTATTTTCAACCCCTGTCCCTTGAGTTGTGATCTATGTGTTGACGCAGAGGCCAGTGTCCTTTCAACTGTCCTCCCAAGCAGCCACCATCAATCAATTAAGTACATCTTGTGCAGGCCTTGTGGCCTTAGCCTTGTGACTCAGGCAGCCATTGTCCATTCATCAGACTGATAGGAGGACAGAAACCGTTTTCCAACTGGACTAGTCCATCGTGGGTATGAGGGAAAAAGAGTTAGTGACTAAAGTCAGGCAAGGGCACTGGCCTCTTGGTCTTGTGTAGTTCAGGAGTCTATTATCCAAGATGACTAGAGTTCTGAAATAACTGGGCATGAGAGCTTTTAAAAGCTCCAGGAGCTTAGTGTGGTGCAAAGTTGAAGAAGAAATCTGATTCAGGGCTTGGGAACCCATGTGGTCCTTTGACCTCTAGTGAGTCAGATCTTTAGGGAATGTGAGACTCAGACTGAAAAACCCATGAAACCTAGTCAGCTCTGAAAGTGGGAGGTGAGGAGGCACCCGGACTCAAACTCCTGGAGTTGGTGCAGAGATTTTTGTTCATCTCCCTGGCGCTTGCCTTTGATTCTTTAGTCTCCAGGTAATTACATAAATCCATCTCAAGAATGCATAAGAATACTACTGTCCTCAGGCCTGGCTCACACAAGGAAAGGGAACAGCAAGGAGGCAAAGTGGAGTGGAGAGAGAAGGATGAAATGAAAAGTATTTGTCTGTTTCAGACGAGCTATTTGCACTAATGTTCCGTTCTCTTGTTTGCTTGTCCTTCTGAGAGCTCAAGGACCTTTTACGGTGGAATGCTCGGGAGCTGTTCTCAGGGAGCTGATCAGCCTTGGGCAGCTGGAAACGCAAGCACAGAGCCCAGGCAGGGCTAAGAGTGCAGCGGGTGTGAGGCAGGAGGCCTGCTTTACCTCCCAGGGCCCTGCCTGGGAAGAGAGAGACAGGAACTCGAGGGCGAGTGGGGCTGAGGATGTACCCCAGTGGTTCAGCGCCTGCCAAGCATGTATACAGCATTTTTAAAAGATAAGGCACAAATATCTCAGCTTATGTCAGATCCCAGCAGGGTTCCACTGCTCACATCACAGTCATCAACACTCACATCAGGCCCTGCAAAGCACTGACAACACCTCCACTTTACAGGCGAATAAACTGAGGCACAGAGATATGGCTTCGTCTCTGGCTCTACCCAGGAACATTTCACTATAGTCTACAAGGAAATCAGTATCTGATCTACTTTCCAAATAACCAAGAAAAAAAAATAGGAGTAACATGCTGGATAGCGTGGTACACATATGAGATCTTAGGACTCAGAAGACTGAGGCAGCAGTCTCCATGAGTTCAAGGCCAGACCTTGTCTCAAACAAATACATAAATAGTCTGCCCTGTCAGAACATGGGGGTGAGGAAATACTTGGCATCAGATATGTGAAAAATCAGAATCTTTTCTCATTCATACATTTTAATGGAGAAGTAGCCTCGGGAATTAGAAATAGCAGATTCACCACTGGCATTGAGCTGTCCTTGAGCTAATGCAGAAGTGACTGGACAGCCCAGAACATGAAAGAAACGGATCTGGACTTGAGAGTAGTCCATGACCATGCACCAGAAACTTCCCAAAAACTGCATCGAATGGCCCAGCACCCTTGCTTCTAGGGGTGTGCCTTCTTGACATAGATGGAGAGGTAGGTGTTGTAGTTTGGATTTCATTGCTTTCAAGAGACACCATGACCAAGACAACTCTGATAAAGGACATTTAATTGGGGCTGGCTGACACTTATAGAGGTTCAGTCCTTTATCATCAAGGCAGGAAACATGGCAGCGTCCAGGCAGACAAGTGCTGGAGGAGCTGAGGGCTCACATCTTGATCCACAGGTAACCAGAAGGAGGCCCTCTCTTTCACATCCATCCTGTTTGTGTTTTTCTAAACTGACATTGGAATGGGGAAACAGTATTTTTTTTGTGTGTGGTGGACAGTTTTTAGGGCAGAGAATAAACACTCCCAGATTATTTTTTTCAAGCATGTTTCAGGTAAAAGCCTCTGACTGAAATCCTGAGGCTCCCGGCGGGACTTGACTGTGGGTTGAGGTTCTTCTTGGGTTGAGCTCTCCATCCAGAAGGCATGGAACTCCTGAGGAAGGGTGAGAAGGAGCCAAGTGCTCACAGCGCATGCCCAGAAACAGCGCTCAGGTCAGGGCACGCCCACGCCTGGAGGCCGCCTCAGGGGTCTGCTCCCTAACCGCACTGCCCCAGCTCCTGGTGAGAAGCAGACACAAGGCCCAGCAGGTGAGAACTGATTTTGATCTATGCCTTTGACCTTCGGCAGAACCCACATGTGTGTGCTGGAGTGACAAGAAAAAAGAAAAAAGGCTGGACTATTGGGATTATGTTTTTTTTTTATTCTTTATGTGGGTGCACACACAAACAACAGTAAGAATGTGGGGACAGAGGACAACTAGCAGGAGTCAGTTCTCCACGTGGGTCCCAGGGCTTGAACCTCAGCTTGGCAGCAAGCTCCTTTCCTGCTAAGCCATCCTGCTGACCCTCGATTCCTATTTTCATAGCGTGTATTCATTAATACAAAATGGCTGGATTCGCTAAAGGATTTTCATGTGTGTGGACCATGTGCTTCCCTCACACTTACCCTTTTGTCTATTGTCTATTCTCTTTATTTCTCTATCCCCCAGACCCCTTCCTCTCCATCCATATCTATATCTATATTCATTCTAGGCTCGGCATATAAGAGGAAACATTTGATGTTTGTCTTTCTGTGTCTGACCTAATTTATTCTTCTGTTCTTGAGAACTCTGCGTTCTCAATGCACTCATCAGCGAGTCTTGGCGTATCTCTCAGAACTTGTCCCTGACACTGGACACCTGTGATTTTTTTGTTTTTGTTTTTGTTTTTTTATTTATTTTATGTGAGTACACTGTTGCTGTCTTCAGACACCCCAGAAGAGGGCATAAGACCTCATTACAGATGGTTGTGAGCCACCATGTGGTTGCTGGGAATTGAACTCAGGACCTCTGGAAGAGTAGTCAGTGCTCTTAACTGCTGAGCCATCTCTCTAGCCCCCGACACCTGTGTTAATCCAGCTCTTGCTTAGCCCCCCAGTTGACTCTAGATAAGTGGTTTGATTTTTTTTTTCTGGACCTTGATTCTCCAAATCCTTCCAGGATTTCAGGATTTACCTAGTTTCTGTTTTAAAATGTGTGTATGTTAATATCCCTCTGGTAACTTCTTTCTCCCACTCCTCTGGTCTCTGGCGTCCAGCTCCCTGTCCATACTTGCTCGGGCTCTCTGAGGCACTCTCTAGCCTGGTCCCTGGCCCTCAGCGGACCAAGCTCTGTAAACTCCAAGGGTTGCTCCTAGGCTCCAACAAGCCTACAGCCAGCCCAGGGACTGGGGACTTGCTCTACACAGGTGGGGGAAGCTTTCAACTCGTTTTACTCCAGGAAAGCAGAACCCCAAGAAATGGGCTGTCAACCAGCCAGCAGCCAGCTAGCTAGTGAGAGGACAGCAGTCTGGGATTTTTTCCACCATTTACCTTGTGTTGAGTTCATGAAAATGATGTCACTGGATACCTTTCTAGTTGGTACAGGCACAAGGTCTCTGGGCCTGGACTCTGGCCCCACCTCAAAGGTTCTCCCTCTCCTTGCTCTGGTCAGCCTCTCCAGGGTGGGACAGCCATGGCGAGGGTAGGAAAGCCAGTCAGTGTCCTACCATAGCTCCCTCTACCAGTCCGCCAAGCTCAGCAACAGCAGCCCTCACAGGGAAGACTACACTGCCTGCCTCTGGTTTGTCCCTTCAGCCCCTCATACCCCTGCTTCCTTGGGCAGCGTTCGAAACAGTCTCCTGCCTAGAACCCTTGGCACCAGCTTTGAGTTCAGTATTGCACACTGGCCTGGGGATATGTCCACACTTCATCACTGACGGTGTGTCACCTGCCTAACAGCTCCATCTTCAGTGTCGCCCCTGAGGACCCCTCTTCTCTATTTACTGTCTCCTTCCCTTGAGGAGCCTTTCAGAGCCAGCCCCAGTCCCATGATATCCCCTTTGTGGTCTCATCATGTCTGTGCAGAAGAGAATGCATTTGATGCTGGGACTGTCATGTGTGCAAGCTTTGCAAGACCCAAAGGACCCTGAGGCTGGCAGCTCCCCCAGGAAGAGATGAGCATGGGGTTGGGTGGAAGGCTGAGGTGGTGACTGGGGAGGTATGGTAGCTTCTGGACAAGTGATAATACAGGTAAAAGGCGGGGACCTCTCAGAGAGCTGGGAGAGGCCCTTCTCAGGGAGGTGTCACAACAGTCAGACTATGCTAAGCCTCATTCTCTCTGCCACTGCCCCCTGTCTCTGTGGCTTGGGAACAAGTCTTTGAGTTCTTCAGCAGTTCTCGAAGTTAGCATGGTAAAGCAGGGAGGGGTTCCCTGACCCTTGGTCAGCAGACAGGAATAGGGGACCAGTGGGTGGTACTGTACCCCCTGATTAGTCACTTCCGTACCTCAGACAGGAAATTGGGACTGGGCCTACCCCACAGAAGACAAAGAAAGACATGCACCTCCTCCCACATTTTCCTGCTTGAAGAGGTCAGATTTCCAGTTTTCCCAGTGGTTCTTGGATGGCTTCAATTGGACTGGCCCCCGTAGGCCTGTTGGAAGTGTCTGCCACTTGTTTAATTGTGTCCCACCAGAAGGACATGTGGACAGGTCAGAGCTCCGGGCCTGGCTTCTTGTGTAGCAGCCCCCCGCTGCAGGCAGAACTCCTTTCAGAGAATGAGGGAGCCTCCGAGGAGTCCTGGGCAGGGGGTACTCTGCTGAGCTCCCAGTACATGCCGGGCTTGACGTGGGGACTTGAGTGACAGAGGGAGGAGACGCTCCCTCCTAGATCTCAAGAATCTAGCACAGTGAAAATCAGTTGCAGGCTCAGATAAGGGCTGAGGCAGCTGTGTAGACGGTGTACTAACAGGCCATGGCGTCAAATGAGCAACAGCCAAGGCCATGCACCTGGTCCCTCACAGCACTCCGCGTGCAACCAGCCTGTGTTTGACACGCTTATCCATAGGATATATGTATACAGGTGTCCAAAGTCAGGCAAGACCTTAAGCAAGCTGAACTTCAGTTCTGAGTCAATTGTGATCTCTGTTTAGGTGGACTTACATTAAAAGGCAGTTGTGAGGGGCCATTGATACAGTTCTGTCAGTAAAACATTTGCCACATAAGTATGACTCCCAGCACTGGGGAGGCAGAGACAAACACCCAAGACTCGCTAGCTAGCCAGCCCGCTGAGCCTCTGAAGAGCCTGGTCTACACAGTGAGCTCTGGGCCAGCCAGGGCTGTGTGGCGAGACCCCTGTCCTAAAGCATGTGAATGGCTCCTGAGAAGTGGCACACCTGGCCTCCAGATGCGTGTGTACACACAAACACCCGTACCCCCACACTACAGAAGCCTGCACGTGCATGCACACACAGAAAGGTGTTGCAAAACAAAGAGACTTCGTATGACAGTTCTCAAGCCATTGGGGAGTTTCCTAAGAGCAATTAGTTTGCCTGGGTAAAGGCAAGATGTTGGGAAGAGCAGGGTCTGTGACGCGAAGCAGCTCAGGATCCAATACACAGAGTGAATTCTCTGGGTTCTGAGGCTTCAGGCGCTAGCTTCACATAGCCTCGGTCAGGGTCTAGAACAATTCTTAACCTGTGGCCTTGACCCCTTTGGGGTCAAATATCCTGCATATCAGATATTTACATTATGATTCTTAGCAGTAATAAAATTATAGTTATGAAGTAGTGATGAAGTAATTGTATGGTTAGGAATTGTATTAAAGGGTCACAGCATCAGGAACACCGTTGAGAACCACTGATCTAGAAGGTCATTGTCCTGCTCATGAACAAGCCACTTAATGTGACTTGTGTGGCCGTACAGGCTCATTGCCCTGGCCTGACTAACACCGCCCTTCTGGCATGGAAAAGCTAGTTCTAGTCTGGAAGTCCCCCTCCTCCTCCAGAGGCCGGCTAGGGGATTGTGTGCAGCCTGTCTTGGTTCCTATTCCCCTCATGTGCTGGCACTGCTGGCCATTTCCTCCAGCCAGGCTGGGCCAGCAGTTGCACTACCTATAAATAGAAGAGTGAGATTCCTTGTAGCCTAGTGAATAGCGCTGACATCCTGCCTCAGTCTGACTAGCCCTGAGTCACAGGCCCTGCCCGAGGCCCACCCTGGCTGGCCAGGCCCACACCACTGACACGCCTCAGAGGAAACATTAGGGCTGCCTGAGCGTCCCTGGGGAGGCTGAGCCAGGCTTACAGAAATTCGACTGGCATTTCCTCCCTGTGAGATCTGCCAGGGCTACACTCCAGCTTGCTTGAGAGGGAACGAACCTGTAGAGGACCCGGTGTGTGAGAGCTACACAGAGGCGTCTGGCCTGAAGAACTAAGCAGGCCCTGCCATGCCTGAAATGGAGGGTGGCTTCTCAGAAGACTCTTCTATGACCCTCAATAAAGCTTTGCCTATGAAAAGCCCACATTTACCTTTCCCAGTCATGAATGGAAGCCAGGATGGCTCTGGCAGGCCACATGTCGGAAAGGGCAGGCGGGAAGCTGGACGGCATTTGTGTAGTGGGGTCCAGCTATCACGGCCATTCTCTTTGAGAGTGAGAGATCTGGACATGCTCACTGGCTGGACGAACCACAGTCCATCTGCGAGCATAAGATGGCAGAAGGTGCCTGGCAGGCTCTGGTAGACCAAAAGTCTCCTGAAGGACAGAGAGGTTGTTGGCAGGGGCAGCTAAGAGGACAGCCTGGGCCCATGGGGAACTCAACCCTAACTCCTCTGAGATATCCACCCAAGAGGTTCTTCCCTCTAGCCCCTCAGTTGCCTCACACATACACTCAAGCTCACTTAGAGGACGCTGCTTTTTTTTTTTTTTAATTCTTTCCTCACTGAATCTACTGGGTTCTAGATGTGGTCTATGAGAGTGGGGGGGGGTCAGTATTTACTCACCCTTAAATACGTGGTATAGATTGTCTTGTTGAATTGATGAAAGTAGAACAAGGAGCCAGGCAGTGGTGGCGCACGCCTGCAATCCCAGCACTTGGGAGGTAGAGGCAGTCGGATTTCTGAGTTCGAAGCCAGCCTGGTCTACAGAGTGAGTTCCAGGACAGCCAGGGCTATACAGAGAAACCCTGTCTCGAAAAACCAAAAAAAAAAAAAAAAAAAAAAAAAAAAAAAAAAGGAAAAAGAAAAAGAAAGTAGAACGAGGGGAAGGAATAAAGGGAGGGGAAAGGAAAAGGAAAGGAGGGCCTGTGCTTCCATGGGCATGTGGTGTCCTTATATAGCTTAAGAACTCTGAGCAGCTCACTCCCCCATGGTTACTGTCCAAATCCCACTCCCGCTGGGCACCGCCAGGGCAAGAAGCCCCAGCTGTTCCCTTGCATTCCTTGCATTTGACCCAGAAGGAGTGAGACAGTTTCTGACTCACACACAGGCATCTGTGATTTCTCAGTCCACAGGGACTAAGAAGGAAAACCTGCTCCTTCTCTGAAGGGAGAGGCACATTTCTACTCCATCTGCAAAGCTTTGCTAACTCTCTGCCTGCCACAGTGGATGCCCTGCCTCTGCTGAATGGGTTCATAGTCCGGACCAAACCCTGGGGCCACAGGGTATTTCTACGCTTCTCCAAATATATATACATACACATATGTGTGTGTGTGTGTATATATGTATGTATATATGTGTGTATATATATGTGTGTGTGTGTGTGTATATATATATATGTATATATATGTGTGTATATATATGTATATGTTTGTGTGTGTGTGTGTATATATATATATATATATGTCTTTGGGTCCAGAGGTGAGAGATCATCCCACTGAAATGTTTGGTTCCTCTCAGTCCCCAGTACTTGGATACCTTGCAAAATGCTAGGAACACTTCAAGAACCATTGTGATTTCATAGTTTCCTAAGACTGGAGTCAAGACATCATTCACAGCTTCCCGCCCATCTTCCAACTCGACTTATCAAGCAACGAGGGGTTTAACGAGTGTGGCAAAACTCTTAAAGACCCACAGTGGTCTACAAGTCAGGGATGGGTGGAAGCAAATAGCAGCCTTTTGGTTGCCAGGGTGACAGAGGCTGCTAATAGGCAGGGGTCTGAGAATATTACCCTGGATCATTGCTCCTCCCCAAAGATAAACAGTGCTCCTACATGGAGAGAGGCTGAGCTGCCTCCTGTTGGATAAAGAACCCAAGCCAAAGTCATGCAGCAGGCTGGACTCTCCAGTGCTCCCTCTGCAGAAGCACTGCTGGGAGCCGAGACTGAAAGCAGCCTGCTGGCCCTCCAGGTTCTTGGATCCTGGCCTGGCCCTGCTCTATCAGCACCAGAGAGGCTTTAAGAAGTGTGTCTATGAGTGCACTATAGTACTCACCAGTGGCTGCACCTTCTCCAGGCCATGCCGGTGGCCAGATGTCCTGACATGGCCCAGCATGTGCCTAAAGTGTGGGAGGGAAGAGCCTGAACTGTGGGCTAGGGCCAGAGCTATTCTACAATTACAGTGTCCGGAGCCATGAGCTCATCCAGACATGAAGAAAACTCTCTTTGATGGGAGCCTGGGCACCAGGGACTACAACCTCTGGGGCCCAGGCTGGCCAGACAAGGAAGGAGAGAGAGCTATGGCAACCCTAAGTCGGTGCGGCTAAGCTCCTACAGGCGTTCCTTCCTCAAAAGTCCCTCCCCCAGATACCTGCCACAGGCCACAGAGTTTTTTTTATTTTTATTTATTTTGAGACAGAGTCTAGTTGTGGAGCCCAGCTGGCCTCAAACTCTTTATTCTCTTTCTTTGGTCTCCTAAGTGCTACAGGCAGATGAGGAAGGTCCTTTTTAAAATCAGAAGCTTACATCCTAGTACATGAAAGGTCCCTAGCACTGTAAGCCCTGCCGTCCCCACCGCTCAGTGTGACAATCATCTGCACTCAGCCCATGCTTTCTTGCAGTGCCTCCTCCCCCCACATCCATCCTCGGTGCTGTTCTGAAACAAATCCCAGGCATGACATCATCTCATACATAAATATTTTGGTATGTGCCTCTATAAGGACTATTCTGGACAAAAACCTATCGGGAACCATTGTGACCCTGCCACTGCCCATTAAAACAATCAATCATCTTCAGTTTTAACAAATACTAATACGGTTGATGCACCATTTGTATTTATTTCCTAATCGTGTTTGTCGGTGTTGGTTCAGAACCAAACAAAGCCTGTGCGGTGCTACCGCTTAGTACATCTCTCGAGCCTCTTCTGGCCTCAAGGTTTTTCATTTTATCTTTGCTCGCAGTTTATTTACTAGGAGAAACTAGTCTGTCTCGTGGTGTCTGGCTGTGTCTGGACTCTGCTGATTGCTGCTCTGTGGTGTAGTTGAACAGGTCCCCTTTCCTCTGCTGCTCCTGTAAATGGGCACTTAGGCACAGAGGCAGGGTCAAGTGTATGCTTTAGTGTTTGTTTTGGCAAGACTATATCATTAGATGGCATTGAGTTCTGTCGGGAGACAACACACGGTGAACACTTTTCGTGTGTGTGTGTGTGTGTGTGTGTGTGTGTGTGACATCAACCATTGTTTGAGAGTATGTATTTGATATCTCTTGAGACAAGGTCTTGTTATACAAACTGATTCCTTAAAAACAAATTGCTGTCTGTGTACACACGTGACAGATGTAGCATGTATATATGAATACCTATGTGTGTGAATACCTGTTTGTATTTCTTGTTCTGAGACAAGCTCTCACCGAGTAACCCAGGCTAGCCTCCACCCTCCTAGAGCCTCTAAGTGCTGGGATTTCAGGCGTGGGTCACCACATCCATCTGAGAATTCACTCATTTTGCATCGATTGGTTGGAACCCAATAAAGCGCTGCCCTCCCCTCTTGCTGGTTACAAAAGGATTGTGGTTAATGGACACTTTCAAAGCTTCTCACCTTCCTCACTGGACCTCTAGGGTAAGTGGCTTAAAGCCGGCAGATTTCTCACCAAACACACACAGCAAGCTGGCTTTGCACGCATTCTGAGCTAGACTGTATCTATGTTACCGGGCATGCTGGTGGAGTCAAAGGCTCCGAATTCTTGGAACTAGGAACTCAGACTTGAGTGCAGGACCTGCCCATCATAATCCCTAAGACATAGACAGTTCCTGAGGACCTCAGCTTCTTTATAGTAGGGGATCCTCTCCTCTCCAGAACTAACACAGGTCCAAGCATTCCCATCATAACCACTTGGACCCAGGGCCCCTCACTTGGATTTTTCTGGATTCTCCAGCACCTCCCTGGGAACCCTGTCTTTTTTTCCTGGCTGACTCTGGAAAGGGCAGCATTCCTCAGAAGGTTCAGGCTTCTCCTAGCAAGATGTGAGCACAGGATGGCTACAGAATTTTTGAGGCTTTTGGTTAGATCTCCTCAGGAACTTCAAGGCAGTGGCAGCAAAGGATTCAGCCAGGCACAGGTTTGTTCAGAGCATGGGGCTTTGATTAACACTTCTCTTAGCCCCAGGAAACTGGTCCTGGGCATGCATGTGTTTGAAAGTACGTGGATGTGGTTCATCTAAGTCAATGTCTTAGTTACCATTCTATTGCTGTGAAGAGACCAAGGCAGATTACAGAAGAAAGCATTTCACTGGAGGCTTGCTTACAGTTTCAGAGGGTTAGTCCATGATCATCCTGGCAGGAAGCAGGCAGGCATGGCGATGGAGCAGTAGCTGAGAGCTTACATCCTGATCCAAAGGCAGCAGACAGAGATGGAGACTGGGCCTGCCATGGGTTTTTGAAACTTCAAATCCTAGCCCTAGTGACGGGCCTTCTCCAACAAGGTCAGATCGCCTCCAACAAGGCTATACCTTTCTAGTCTACCAACTGGGAACTAGACATCCAAATATATGAGCCTATGGGAGCCATTTTCATTCAAACAAAATCAACAACATTTGAATATGAAAGTTAACACATATCAGCCATATCCAACAAATGGAGATCAAAGCAGCTTCATCTAAAGGGAAAGTTTAGGCCACCGGTGGAGCTCAATGGTAGGGAATTTGCCCAGCAAGAATAAGGCCCTGTCTTCCCCCCTCCAGTATCTCCCCATGCATATACCCCTACACCCACACCCACATGCATACACACATGCATGCATGTACAAGAGCAGCAAAATAAAAAGGGAGTTTGCAGTGGATAATACCTGACCATCATAGCTGGGTTAAGTTGCTGTAGATGGAATCCAGGGTCTCTGGCATGCAAGGTGATGTTTAGCCTTGAGCTATATCCAAGCCTTTAGCTCTAGCCCAGCTTGCTTCTTCATGAGTTAACTTGTGACCAGTACTGTAAAGACTTTGGTTGAGCAGTGGAAGAGACAGTCACATGGAGAGATTAAAAAGTGACAAGGGCAGGCTATGACTAAGCAGAGGATTGACAGGGGTGCCTATAGCTCTTATCTTAAAAGGGCAGGACAAATGGTCTAAGGATGAATCAGCAGTCATGTAAACAGGAAAACAGGAAGGATATAGATTCCTAAGAACCCAGAAGATGAATGGAACAAGATGGAGCTGGTGTAGCAGCAGATGTGACCTAGGACTTGGGAGGGAGAGGAGAGAGGATCTGCAGTTCAGTCATCTGCAGCTGGATGTCGAGTTCAAGGCTAGTCTAGGCTGAATGGGATCTGTCTCAAAACCAGAGGAGGAACAGGGGAGGGCTATAAAGGAGCTAGATTCTCATGATTCTCACCATGGATGCTGGTCTAAAGTTAGACGTCAAGGTGGACAGGTGCATCATTAACTTGAGTCATGGAGCACACAGGAAGTAGGCCAAACAGTTTATTCTCAGTGAAGTCGGGGTGAAAAGTGAACAGATCAGGAGTCTGGTCTCCTATCTGATTTCTCAGCACCTTCCTGTATTATCTTAATAATCACTCAAAGGTTAAGTGGGGGCGGTACTCTATTGCCCCAAATAAGCCGTCACAGGGTGTCTTAGGGTTACTATTGATGAAACACCATGACCAAAATCAAGTTGGGGAGGAAAAGGTTCATTTTGCTTATGATTCCACATCACTGTTCATCACTGAAGCAATTCAAACAGGGAGGAACCCGGAGGCAGGAGCTGATACAGAGACGGTGGAGGAGTGCTGCTTACTAGCTTGCTCTCCATGGCTTGCTCTGTCTGCTTTCTTAACCCCAGGACTAGCAGCCCAGGGGTGGCCCCTCCCACATTAATCACTAACTGGGACAATGCTCTACAGGCATGGCTACTAATTGGGAAAATACGGCTTCAATATATGGAGGCATTTTCTCAACTGAGGTTCCTCTCTCAAGTAACTCTAGCCTGTGTCAAGCTGACATAAAACTGGCACAGAAAGGGAAGGGGCTGATCTCAGCTGGTAGCCACAGGGGCTCATTTTCTCACGTGGCTCCTGGTAGCTGGAATCTGATACCTCCAGCTTAAAGATCTACAAGGATGATTTGGAATATTGTGTTTGGATCATGATCAGACCTTGAACCAATCAGGGTAGGCTAGATCTGGCTTCAGGAAGATCATGTAACCATTTAGTTTTCAGGACAGTTAAGTTATTCCAGGACCAGAGTACAGTAAAAAAAAAAAAAAAAAAAAAAAAAAAAAAGGCTGTGGTCCTATGAACTGGCTCAGCAGCCAAGGGAGCCTGCCTTGAAAGCCCAGAGATCTGAGTTCAATCCCCAGAACCCATGCAAAAGTGGAAGGGAAAACTGACTTCATAAATTTGCTCTCTGACCTCCACATGTTACTGCAGTAAGTTTCTCCTGGACAATAACAAAGACCACATTACTGATGGTGCAGGGCAGTAATCTTACCTATTCAGATGGCTGGGGCAGGAGGAGCACAAGTCCAAAGCTTGCCTGGGTTTTGGAGTAAAGTCAAGGTGGGCTTGGGCAACTGAGACCTGGGCTGAAAACAAAACAAATTTAAGGTGTAAGGAGTAACTCAGTGCTTGCCTACCACATGCAAGACCCTGGGTTCAATTCCCAGTACAGGCACACACACACACACACACACACACACACACACACAGAGAGAGAGAGAGAGAGAGAGAGAGAGAGAGAGAGAGAGAGAGAGAGATATGTTCCTGGTACTCACCATCATCATCCTTGGTATCAAGTGCAAAGTGTTAGATGTATTGATATAAATGAAGGCAACATGGAGCTGTGACTGGGAGGGAAGATGCCACCTGAAACAGCTCAACAGTTTCAAGGGCCCCTCTCCACTCCAGGCTCCCGAGTACTGCAGAACAGTAGAGTCGTATCCCCTTTCTGTCCATGAGGGACCTAAGCCTATTTCTCCATCAGACACTCCAAGAGAGAGATTTCAGGCTGGCTTACTCAGACTTCAGTAAGCTAAGTACAGATCTTGGCACACAGTTGGTATTTCCCTCGGTCCCAGGGCCTCGTAGGGCCCCGCCACCGACACCCTGCCTTCCTTTTGGCCACAGCTAAGCCACATTCGCTGCAGCCTGCTTAGGATCAAGCTACCTCTTTGGAGATGCTTCATTATCTGATCTGTAGAAGGATATCAGAGTTATCCAAACACCTAAAATCTCCTGTCAACTGAGCCAAAACTGTCATCTTCCTCACAGCAAGATCACAAGTTCCTTGAAAGCAGAAAGGGGCCCTGTACTCCAGAGACCAGGCACGATAATGGGGAATTGTAAAACTGAATGTATGAACAGATGGAGTGGTATAGGAGGCCCTAGACTGAGAACTTTCAAATAAAATTTTCATGAAAACATCATGAGACCAGTTTACCACCACAGACTCCTAGAAGCCACTCCAGTAAGCTCAGGGGTCAGCCAAGGACACGCAGAGAAGGCAAAATGGCCTCTGTACACGGAGACTGGAAGGCAGGACACACCAGAGGAGAAAAATGGGCAATGGTCCTTCCTTGCTTGAGCACGTTTGTTAACCAACTGCCATGCAGCAGGAAGGCCAGACACCCCACCCTACCCCCACGCCCCAGAGCTGATGTTCAGGGCCTTACATGTGAAAGGGAGATTGCCCCTGAGGAGCCTCTCTGACTTTTCAGCACATTTTTCTGAAGCTCTTTTCCAAGCCCACCCCATATTCATCACTTCAGCTGCATCAGCCATCCATACCTGGGTTCCCTGTGGCAGTTCTGCGACCTCAGACAAGTCTTTCTACCTTCACAAACCCATTCCCTCAACTGGAGAATGAACCTGCAGTCTACACGCAAGCATACACCCAAAACATGATACTTGAACATTCAAAACAGTTTTATTCAGAACAACCAAAATCTGGCAACAGCCATCATCCTCAAGATGGCTAAACAAATGCCCATCCTGCAAAGGAGTGGCTGACCCCCTACTGTACACACTAAGAGAAGGTAGACACGCAATACCACGCGGCCAAAGAATTGCTAGAAAGACAGGTGAGCGGTAGGCCAAGGTGGGAGAACTGGCCATCAAAGGGATGAATGGAGCTGCTCAGGGCGGGTGAGAAATATTCCAACCTGATGGTGAGAGATACAAGGGCGTGTGCTCCTGAAGAGACACTCGGTGTTTTCTTTCTTCTCTGTTGGCTTCATCCTCGCATGCGTACCTATTTGGACGCCAGCAATTCTGAGCTGACATCCTGTCAACTGAGCAACTCCTGAGAAAAGAAGCAGTGGAAATCCCATGGTGGGAAAACTCGGCGGTCTGTTCCCAGGCCTGGAACACAATGCTTACCTCTAAAGCCGGGGAGGGAGGTGGAGGCAGGGGGCTGGCCATACCTGAATCCTGGTGAAACAGAGCAAAGGGTGACCTTTTGGAGGAACAATATATCATCAGAAAGATGGAAACCTGACAGCTGCCTGTCCCTCCATCCAGGGCTGCTCACAGCACAGGAGTCAAACAGGAAAGCAGATGGGCATGGAGGCAAACACTTTAATGCTAGCACTCTGGAGATGGAGCTAAAAGGATTATGAGTTCAAGACCAGGCTGGGCTGTATAATAAATAAGGCTGGAAACATGCCTCAGTGGTAGAGTTCTTGTCTAGTATGTCTTAAGTCCTGAATTCAAACTTCAGAACCAAAAAAACACCAAAAGGAGGGGTAAGGGGGTCAGAGGAAATACTGCTTCTTTGCAGTCCTGCAAAACAGAAAACCACTGGGTACCTGCCCCCAAAACATCTGACAGGGGAGGGGGAGCTGCGCAGAGGCCCCGGGTCTAAGCCAGAGCCCACAGCTGTCAGCATCTTAACTTGAAACTCCCCCAAGGATGGATACCTCCTCCTGCTCTGGACTTCAGTGGCCCAAACCTCAGGGAACCCAGGACAGAGGCAAGGCCTGCAGCTCAATCCAGAGCCATCCAACTGAGCTCAGGCCAGAGGCCAAAGAAACAACTGTCAGGAGATGTCACCCTTGCAGGATCAACAGCAGAAGACAGTAACTACCATGTGAAGACCCAAATGTCACCTCAGTGTCAGGCAATGTAACTACCTTCCAAGGGGTCAGCTTCCCCGCTGAAGACGTGACTGCTCCCGGCTCAAGGGTCCTCCTGGAAGGGAAAAGGCAGGCAGAAACTGTCAGATCTGTGTGTAAAATAGAGATTCCAGAGAGAACTCCTGTTGCTATCAAATAGGCAACAGGCACAGAGAGGATGCCAGCCTTCCCAAGGTGGCCTGCCTTGATCTGACCCCAGTAACCTGAGCTCAGAGCTCTTGGTTCCACTGTGGCAGGGGTTTGTGACCCAGGTAGGACAAAGATACTGAGGGTCACATCCCACTGAGGTGCCGGCCAAGTCAGCCTGTGTAGCCGTCCTGCTTTCTGAAAAGCAGGCTTCATGGATACCACTGCCAAGAGTATGCACTCTGCTGCAGAAAGGGATGGGCAGAGAAAAGGGCATGAGCCAGACTGAGGAGGGGGAGGAGTCTGTGCCAAGCTCGGCAAGAATGGCTCTATCACTTGTCCCCACCCCCACCCCCTCCAAAGGAAGCCTGAGGGCCTGGCCCAGAGCCCAGAGGCTCCAGGAAAAGAGAGTTCTCAACTCCCATCCGCCAATTCCAAGGCAGGCAGGCTGGCTGGCTGGCTCTGCCGACTTGCAGGAAAACAGCTACCGACTTCCTGGGGCCAACAGTGGAGCCTGGGTCAGCTCACTGTGCTGACGGCCAGCTCAGCTCAGCTCAGGCTGTGCTTCCAGGGCTGACTTGGCAGAGGAGGAGAGGCAGTTTGCCAAAAACCATGGCACCCCAGTAGCAGGGGCTGTCCCTCCACACAGGCCCTAAGCATGGCTTCGTTCCTTCCTGGCTATCCCTCAGCAGAGAAGTGGCAGTCTTAGCCCCGTCACCCTGAGGCAGATGACTAGAGTCCAGGCAATGCCTGTCTATAAAAGGGGCTTACCTGTGCCCTACTTAGACCTTGGATTAGAGGTACTGTGACAGACTGAATGGCCAGTGAGGGTCAGGCCAGTAGACACTTGCCATCTGGAAGCTAATGGGAGTGACCCACCCTGCTGTGGGTCAGACACCTGCCCCCACCCACCTCTGGATACAAGTTGCTATTAAATAGGGGGCTGGAGAGATGGCTCAGTGGTTAAAAGCACTTGCTGCTCTTTCAGAGGACCTGTGTTCGGTTTCCAGCACCCACACTGTGCAGCTTACAACCACCTATAACTCCAATTCTAGAGGGACTTGACAGTCTCTTCTGGCATCTCTGGGTACCAGCATGCACACAGTTCACCTACGGGCAAACACATGCACCCAAAACTACACTGTTTCTTATATACTAACAGTGAATACCTCTGTTCTGATGAGCGTCGCTCATCTTGGGAGTCAGATTGGAGATGTGAATCCCAGCTCTGCCATTTCCTGTACTGTCCTCAGTAAGTTCCCTGGTTACCTTTGCCTGCCAGAGGCAAATGGCCCCCTCGTCCAAAGGGCTCTCTGACTTTTGTTCCCTCTTGTGAGCCTGGAGCCTGACGGTTCCAGGTTCCTCTCGATTCCCGCAACTCTGACCTAGACTGTATCAACAGACATCCGGAACTCAGGCCTTTAACACTCCTCAAGTGATTCAAGGGTCAAAAGGCCGGACAGAGCTGTCAAGGACATCTGCTCTGAGGTTTCCATCCCCTCCAGCAAGCTCTCTCCAGTTCCTGGCTGGAAGGCAGTAAGTGGCAGACATCTTCATATCCTCCCTGGAAAAAAACGAAAGAAATCCGGGCTCCTGAAGGGACAGGCCTGTAGCTCACCGGGTGAGAGGCCTGGCTCCTGTGTAAAGTCGCCCTCTGACTCAGTGGACAAAAGTGCTGGCCCTGAAAGATGGACGGAGCAGAGTTCAATCCCTGGAACCCATATGAAGGTGGAAAACCTAACAACTAACAGAACAGTACATTTTAAAAAGATGCCATCGAGAAGGCTCCACAAATAAACGGAGCTTGATGCCCGGAGACCTGCAGCCAGCCCTCAGACTGACACGCGTGCACGTGGCACGGGGCCCTCCCCTCCAAAAGTCGCCATCCTGTTAATGGAGTGTGGCCAGAAGAAAAGTGTGAAGGCCTGGCTCACAACAGACAGTTCCTGGGTGTGTGTTTGTGAATCTCATTCTTCCTTTGATATAACGCTCAACAGCAGTTGAGAGCAATTCTATTTGGAAGGGAAAAAAAAAAAAACAAACAGTCATCAGTTTGCTTTTTAGGAACTAATGTATTAGGCCAGGCATAGTAGCACTTACCTTTAGTCCCAGCTTAGGAAGCAGAGGAGGGGGATCTCTTGTGAGTTCTCCTGGTGTGTGTGTGCGTGCGTGTGTGTGCGTGTGTGTGTGTGTGTGTGTAGGGGGAGGGGGTGGGGCTAGACTGGGTGGCTGGCCAGGCCCAGGGAACCGGCTGTCCACCTGAGCGCAAACAGGTAAGCCACCACCTGCCCCGGCTGAAAGGCTTTGGTAAAGGAGGAGGACCACAGGAAGGAACCAGGAGGTTTGAGGCAGGGTTAGGAAAGGGCAGAGGGGCCCCAGGGGAGGGTAGTGACTGAAGTTAGCAAAAGCCAGCAAAACTGTGTGGATGGATGGACAGACGGACGGACAGACAGGTATGCATGCTGCTTAGCAGCTCCTATCCACACCCAGAGGCCCCCAAGTCAAAATACAGGTAGGATGGGGCTGGGAAAGGTGGGGGCACGGACTGAGCATGGGGGTGTTGTCTGGAGTAACAAGGATGGAGAAGAAGCAAATTCTGGGGTCATAGATGAGAAATGGCCAGATCAAAGGAGCTGCTGGCTCTCAGAGAGTCTTCAATTGAAGCTTACACCAAAACAAAAACAAGCTCCTGTCCCACTTCTCAGGAAATGGGAATAGAGGAACCTGGGAGCCAGCTACCCCTTTCTCTCAGATGAAACAGGGAGACCCAGGACTGCGCCCCCCCCAGTCCTCCCTCACCCCATGCCAACCCTCCCCCAAAAGAAGTTGTGAACATACATGCAAATTAATGTGTGAGCCACTTTAACTGTTTCGACAACCAGCACATGTCCACCCTGCCGTATGGCGGGTACCCTGCAATCTAAGAACAGGAAGGCTCTTCCATCCTGGAAGGGCCAGAAGGGTAAGGGCCAGGTTCGTGGCCCGGCTGCTCCGATGCACACTGCAAGAACAATAAGGATTTTTAGGGGCATTATGACTGAGTCAGGAAACACAGCTGCCCCTGAAAGTCCCTCATTTTTCTTGCTGTCCTCGAACACTCTCCAAGTGAGATGGCCGGCCATCCAGCCTATGTGAGGTGAGACATTCATCCCTTACCCAGTCCTGACCCATCGCCCCGCCCCACCCCGCCCCAGGCAGGCAGGCAATCCAGAACCCAGCTGGTGCATTCAGCCACAGCGACCCACAGAAGTGAACTAAGGAGTATAGTTCATTTTGCCCCCAGGTGGGACAGGGATCCACCCTGCTGCAACTGGTCCGGGGGTGGGGGTGGTGGGGGGTGGTGGTGAGGGGTCAAGTGAGGGTCTCAGGTCTAATGTGGCTCAAGAAGGGAAGAGGGGCCTCTAGTCTATTCATGACAGGATCCCTGTGGAGCCAGCCCTGATTCTGATAAGAAAACCAGCCCAGCCTGGAAACCTAGAGCCAGCACTGCCCCCTCTTTCCACCCCTGGGGAAGAAAAATAAATGTAAGGGTGTAAGTCTGAGAAAGTCGAGCCAGTTAGAAAAGCAGAGGAGAGCCCAACTTTCTAACAGCACCCTGGCCTGGGGTACCCTACAAAGAGGGCAGAAGGAAACGTTTCCCATCATGACACCCATTAAAAAGCAAACCAAAAGAAACCAAGTCAGGCAAGATGGTACACTCCTGTTATCCTGACATTTGGGAGGTAAGTACAGGAGTAGCCTTGGCTACATGGTGAGCTGAAAGCTAACCTGGGCTACATGAGAAACTACTGTCTTAAAATCAGACCCACCAGCCAGGGCTCAGTGGTTTGCTGTGCAATCTAGACTTGAGAGCCCAGCGTCCATGGAACAAGTCAGACATCCCATAGACAACGGTGACTCCAGTTCAAGGGTTCCTCCTTGCCACCAGATGTGCGCATACACACACACACACACACACACACACACACAATCTGAGGCTGCAATGAGATGGCTTCTCTGGCATGGAATCCAGTAGGACTGATAGCGATGGCATCTCACCACAGGTTGACCATCCGAGTACCACGAGCGGCTGTGAGTGGAGAGACAGCAGCGGCAGGGTGGAGTGGGCGCAGCGTGAACCTGGAGACCAGGCTGGCCCTCGACTTCTCTGTTGTACCCTGCCCCGCCTTTCACATACAGTCCAGAGCTTCAGGTCTATCCTCCTATGCCTTTCTACTGAAACTGAGCAAAGACAGATTTCTGGAATGTTCCACAAGGTTTTTATTTTGTTTTAGGTTTTAAACCATCAAACTAACTCAGTGGGGAATTGTAAGCTTTAAAAGAATGTCAGGGTACAGAGGTGTCAGAAAATGGCAAAATGGAAGGACCAATAACTATTTTTTTCCTTGTAGGAAAATGGAAAAAACAAAATGAAAAACTTTTCTGGGCCAGTGAGACGGCTCGACCAGTAAAAGTGCTTGTAGCACAAGGCTGGTGACCCGACTTCAACGCCCAGATCCCACAGTGGAAGGAGACTGCGGAAACCCGCCTTCTGCCTTCCTCACGTCTGCATAGCAAGCACAAGCACTTAGATGCACTCTCGTTCAGCGACTCCCTCCCACCACACACCCCAAAACAAAATCTTAACAAGATCTTCCAGACTCTGGGATCTTACTCAGGATCCTGTCAATGGGATGATGTCACCTGTTTCAGGCCTGGGTGAGCCACCTGGCAACAGAGGGTTAATTCGAAGTACCAGGCTGCCAGATGTCCCTCAACAGAGGAATGGATACAGAAACTGTGGTATATATACACAATGGAGTACTATTCAGCTATTAAAAATAATGAATTCATGAAATTCTTAGGCAAATGGATGGAACTAGAAAGTGTCATCCTGAGTGAGGTAACCCAATCACAAAAGAACACACATGGTATATATACTCACTGATAAGTGATGTTAGCCCAAAAACTCAAAATAAACAGGTTACAATTCACCCAGCACAGGAAGCTCAAGAAGAAGGAGGACTTAAATGAGGGTACTTTGGTTCCTCTGAGAAAGGGAACAAAATACTCACAGGAGCAATAAAGGAGACAAAGTGTGGAGCAGAGACTGAAGGCCACCCAGAGACTGCCCTATCTGGGGATCCTTCCTATAAACAGTCACCAAACCCTGACACTACTATGGATGGCAAGAAGTACATACCAAAAGGAGCATGCCATGGTTGTCTCTGAAGGGGCCCTGCCAGAGCTTTACAAATACAGAGGCAGATGCTAACAGCCAACCATTGGTCTGGGCATGGGGTCCCCAATGGAGGAGCTGGAGGGTGGTCCAGAGGAGCTGAAGGGGTTTACAGCCCCATGGGAAGAACAACAACGTTGGCCACCCAGAAGCCCCAGGACTCCCAGGGACTAAACCATCAAACAAAGGGGCACACATGGTTCCAGCCAAAAATGTGGCAGAGGTATGCCTTGTCGGCATCAGTGGGAGGAGTGGTCCTTGGTCAGATTAAGGCTCAATAGATGCTCCAACAAAGGGAAATCGAGGTGGGGGTGGGGTGGGAGTAGGTCAGGTGAAGGGGCATATATGAGGAGGAAGGGCTAGGAGGAGGGGTTGGGGGTCTTTGGGGAGGGGGAAATCAGGAAAGGTTTTACCATTGGAAATGTAAATGAAGATAATATTCAATAAATAAAATTAAAAAAACAAACCTGGAAGACCTGAACAGACCCCATTCCACTGGTCTTTCACTGAAAGCCATTGTCAATAGGACACTTGGTTCCTGGTGCCAGGCCAATCTACCCAGGTTCCCCAAAAGGCTAGAATCTACTCCACTGACACTGGGAGTGGGACTTGTCCAGTTAAGACTGTCTTAACTATGGGGCCATGAGCCCTGTCTAGCATTCCTCTCAGAATACTACAGCATCCCTGAGGAAGACAGAGACTCGAGGCCAAGGCTTTCTCAATGTGTGACTGAAAACAATTTCCCTACCTGGCTGTCTTTCATGTCGTGTCAACAGGAGTAATAAGCCTTCCTGTGCAAGGCAATGTGAGGATAGAAAGAACCCAAGTAGACAAAGTGATTGGCAGATTCCACAAGTACAGTCCACTCCAGCCGAGTGCTGTGAGAACTCATGCCCTCTAAGAGGCCTGTGAATAGGGGTCAGGTGTGCCTTACCGTTCCCCAGCGCTAACAATACATCTTCCTCCCCAGGCTCCAGGTCCCTTTCCACTCGTACTAAGAGAAATGAGCTCAGCTCCAGTTTTGCATAACTGTACCTAACACTTGCCCAGAGCCTCCTGCCCTGACCAAGATCACAGCCATGTAAGCTAAAATCCAACACCAGGACCCACATCACCCACACCTCCGTGGCCGTGTCCTGTTTTGTCTGCTAAGCAACCTGTCTCCAGAGCTCCTGCTGTGTCACCTGCTGCACAGGTGTGGCCCCTCCTACTAGCTACATAGGCCTACTAGGGTACTTCACTCCTGGAAGTTTAGGGTTGAGCTTGTGAGAATGGGGTCTACCCATCTGGAGGACCCCCCCCCCAAAAAAAAGATTTTAGTGCAAAGGACTCCGAATTCTGCTCTCACTGGAATGGTTCAGACAAGACTGGCTGTCATCACCATCCTCTTTCCTGGGCCCCAAGGCTTAGCTCAGCTCTTCTGGGTGACCTTTCCTGACCTCAGTCCATCCCTGGGGTAGAATATTGTCCTGCTCCACTGCCTCGGCACACACATCATGCTGTGTAACACTATGCCACCTCACCTCATGGTCCACCCCATCTGAAAATGGTGCCGAAGTGCTTTTATCACTTTCTCAGAGCAGGTCTGGAATTAATTCTCCTTGGCAACAGTCTCCCTGGCAATTCGTATTCCTCACCATTTTGGTGCAGGAGCTCAAAACTGAGGTGGGATCTGACCCCTGGCAGGGGTCAGAGGAGCACCTCCCTGCTACCCTAGGTGATGCTTTTAGCCACTGGCAAACCCTGGCCACCCAACCCAGTGTTGCCAGGCTTCCCAGAGCCCTTACTCTGTGCAGGCCCGTGATGGGCATATGCTTTTGGCCGAATTGGCCCACGCCTTTCTTCTAGGGCTGATGAGCCACCAAGGCTTACCAGGGAGCTGGGGAAGGGAGGTTCCCATCAAACAGAATCCCTAAAATAGCCAGTTGCCCGCAAAGCCATGATAGGAGGAAAAGAAAAGCCGACTAGGTATCAGCCCTTGTTTGGAATGTGCTTTGGAGGGAAGCTGTGTACGAGCCCCGCCCTAGCTGGAAAGTGGTCCAGGAGGGAGGCACCAGGCCCAGAGAGTCATGCGGGGAGCCCGGCCTACAGAGAGAAGCCACTGGGGCAAGGGCTTGCCCTACGCAGCCAGGTTTGCAGGTCAGGGGCCATCGCCCGCAGGATTTGGTTCTCCTTCCAGTGATCTCAATGAGTCAGTTCCAGGGCAGCAGGCTGTGGGTCGGAGGACAGAGGCTCTGCTGGATTTCATCCTGGGCTGCACTGAAAAGCCCTTTTGGTCTTTCTGGCCTATGATGAACAAGCCAGGAGATCTACAAGTCACTTGGCAAAGCTGCTTGCTGGGTTTACCATAACCAATCTCTCTCTGCCAGAAATTCTTTTGGTAAGAACATTCACTTCCAGGGGCTTGGTTCCTCCTCGGCCCCCCAGCACCAGCACTATGTGGTCTATATGGCTGGCACATCATGGGGCACACAGCGCCTAGAGGGCGGATACCCAGGTGCCCCTCAGTACTACTGGAACTGGGCCTAGATGTACTTTCCATATAAATACATGTATCTGCTCCCAAGACCAGTGCACATCCCTTCACTCATGTTTGCAGACCAGTGAGAGGACACTACGGAGGGATGCACTATTCTGACCACTCCTTACACGGGCTACCTAGGGATCCAAACTTTGTGCAAAAGTGCATCTCCCTCTGAGCCATCTGTTTTTATGTCAGTAGAGGATAGGTATGCACTTCCTGTGGCTACTATGAGACCACAGTAGCATGACAGACCAGAGGCACTCCTCCATCTCCCTGGGTCAATCATCTGTCTGAAGCTGATGATACCATAGGACGAAATGTGTGTGCCACACCTAACCTGCTAGATGTCGTCACTTAGCAGTAGCACGTGTGGAGGATGGGTTCTTCGTTTTCTAAGATCACGGGCCGCTGGAAGCTGCAGCTCATGGCCACTAGCCAGCATAGTGAGAGAGATTCACACAGCGTATTGTCAGCCCAGGAAAAGGTCAAAATTCTCAGGGCAGGGCTGGAGAGAAGGCTCAGCAGTGAAGAGCACTTGTTCTTGGAAGGGGACCCGGGTTAGGTTCCCAGCACCCACATGGCAACAGGGGGGTCTGATGTGCTCTTCTGGCCTCTGTGGCACAAAGCACATACATGGAACACATATGGGCATTCACAAATACATATAAAAAACATTTTTAAAGAACCAAACTCCTAAAAAAAAAAAAAAGTCAGGGTTTCTCTATGTAAGAGTCCTGTATGTCCCAGAACTTTGTAGACCAGGATGGCCTTGAACTCAAGAGATCCGCCCGCCTCTTTCACCTGAGTGCTAGAATTTGCATCACTACACCTGGAAAAAAAAAAAAGGAAAATTCTGTAGATTTCAGCAAATGCTTATTGAGCCAAGTGACACAGCTTAGTGGTCCAGACCCACCTACCTTACCACATACAATGCCCAAGTTGGATGAAGCAAACAGACAGACAGACAGATACATAATAAGTTTATTATTCCCACACATTTTGTAAGGTTCAGAAATCCTAAGTTGAACCATTGTTAAGACAGAGACTTCAGAGCTGGAGAAATGGCTCAGCGGTTAAAAATACTGACTGTTCTTCCAGAGGTTCTGAGTTCAATTCCCAGCAACCACATGGTGGCTCACAACCATCTGTAATGGGCTCTGATAACCTCTTCTGGTGTTTGGAGAGAGTGACAGTGTACCCACATACATAAATTCAACAAATAAATTTTAAAAAAAGATAGAGACCTCCTTAGTTATAAGACATGAATAAAAAAAATGCTCCGGCCTGCTTCTGAGTCACAGTTGCTCACATGCACCCGTCAGTGTTGGCTACATATAAAAGACACGTAAGCAAAGCCTGCTGAGTGAGCTTGTAAGGCCTATGACAAACAGCTGGAAGAGCTGTGTGGCAAAGTCCAGCCACTGCCACTGGAAGAAATGTGGTGATTTGGGCAGCTCGCCTGCAAGCTGGCTGCCTCCTACCATAGCCAGAAAAGAACCCTAGAAAGTGGACTCTCCCCAGCTCTGAGCACACCACTGATGTCGCCTTAATTAAGTGGACACTACAGTAAGAGTCACCATCTCTTACCCTGGTCTCTCAGGCCAGATGTGCTTGTGACCAGTCCAGGACACCTATGCCATACACTAGGCAGCACCGCAGGGGGGCAACGACTGTAATCAAACATGTTAATACCTCTGCAATGACCCTTATGAATATTCACACACACACACCCCCCCCACGATAGATAAATACAGACTGATAGTGTCAGGTTGGTTTGGTTCAAGTTTTCCCAAAGATTTAGTTACAAAAGGTGAGAGCTGGGGTTTTCAAAGTTCTGTGAGGTTCAGAATTTGGGAGATAGGGTGCAGGCCTGTGGCAGCAGCGGCAGCTACGAAGTGCAGAGGACACTGTGTCTGGACTTCACGTTCCTGGCCTTGGCTGGGCAGCACTCTGACCTTGGCCACATGGCCTTTGTTGCAAGTAGACACAAGAAAGCAAACACGAGGCTTTCGGGAACCACATACAGGATGAATACACACCGCTAGGCATCCTTTCCCTCCAAAACCCAGCTACTAATGTGGCTAAAAGCAGAGACAGTTGCAGTTAGAATCATCAGAGGGAGTGGAGTCGTGAATGACTAGCTCCCCTACTCGGGTGACAAGGACAAACTCCTCTGGTCCCTGCTGCTGTCTGAGGGGCAGACTTGATGGGTGGGGTCTATCAGGAGCAGGAGTGGGTAGAAGCTGAAACTTTAAAGACCACATTCTTGGTTTTCCCTTGTGTACTTCTTCAGAGCCTCCCTGTGGCCAAAGTTCCATTTGGAAACCTAAATGATTTATCTCATCACAACTTCCTAGAAGCTAATTAGAAAAAAAAATGTGCTAATTGGATAAGCTGGTTTCAGATGTTCTAATTATATTCCTTGGTGGGAGGGGTATAATTTATAATAAAAATATAAAATATAACAGGAATTCTTCCAAAAGTATAAATCATCCAGAAAGTCTAAGGTATACATTTCCAAAAATAATCTTAAAGTAGATTAAGAATTGTTTTTTTAATTTTAGTGTGTGTATGTGCATCCACACACACCTTTAGGGCAAAGAACAAATCACAGGAATTAGTTCTCTCCTTCCCCCATGTGGGTCCTGGGAATCAAACTCAGGTCCTCAGGTTTAGGAGCAAGCACCTTTACCTGCTGAGCCATTTTGTCAGCCCAAACTAGGAATATTTATTATAATGTGTCCCGCTATACAAAGACAACCCATCTCCTAGAAAATGGACAGCTCTTCCCCACTATAAGATGTCTAAAGAGACTGTGGGGGGTGGCTCCCACCCGACCTGGAATTAAATGAATTTTCTCTGTTTAATGCAACCCAGTTTCAGCATTCTGAAATGTCAAGCCCTCTTTCTTAAGACTGCTCCTACAAGAGACTACGAGCAATTTCCTCATCGCCTAAGATTTCTAAACCCCAAATTGGGAAAGAAGTTCTTGATTCCATTGGTGATTTCTACCTCACCCTGGCACTGGGCAGATCTGTGGGAGTACTTTTACTCCCTGATTGGGAAACACTTTGGGTCTGGCTGAGAACCGCTCTGGGGACAAGATGGCCAAGGAGATAGCAGGGGTAGGGGACTGGGGGGATGGAGGTGGGGGTCTGCCTGGGAGAGCATACCCTTTAAACACACCATGTTCTGGGTCAGATGTTCTGTTAGTGTTGGCAGAGGCCTGGCACACCTGCCTGATAAACCCAATGCTACTGGGGAACTCCAGGCTATATTTAGTCAAGGCTAGCTGCCCCAGTCACCTGCTACAGTAGTGCTTACAGCCCAGTGGTGTGGTAAAGGTCCATCAGGGCATTGCAGAAAGGAAGAGGGCACCTTCTCTGCCTCTCTGCAGCATGCGTGTTCATTGGGCAAACATGGACATTGAAGGGGCAACCTGAGGCTCACACACACTGCTTGGGCAAGCAACATGGGGCAGCCCAGAGCAACAAGGTGGGAGCAACAAGGGCCAGGCACAAGAGTTTCACTTTCTGGGTTTTAAACCTAAGTTACCTCTCACCCTGAAGGGAGAAAACATCTTTTGAATGACAAGAGAGAAAATCCTCAGAGACATTCAACACTGTCCCAGCATCACTTTTTTCTTTCTTGCTGGAGATACTGTTTCTCTCTGAAGACACTGACAGGACTTTGGTGAAAAAAAAAAACTTCACGTACGTAACTTCAGTCCCCTGGGCTGCCTGCCTCTAATATGATTACACATTAAATGTAATAAATGGAGCAAAGTGGTATTATTTTTCTGGGAAAAACCAACATCATAAAAGAGTCTTTATTGAATCAGAGGCCCATGAACTGTTCTCTTGCCTAATTATGGCTCCAAGAGAATGAGGCTGGGTTTCCAGGCAGGGCTCTCACAAGTCTCCAGCCCAAAGAGCAATGGGATATTTGTCACAACTTGTCTAATTACAACAAAATCCACCAAGAGGACAGACAGGGAGCATGCCAGGGGAGGTTGGCAGCAGCCCCTCCCCCACCCGCAGCTGGCGAGGAGAGACTGGCTTTCTAGCTACTTCTATTTTCAGAGGCTGACCCCTGCTCCACTCCCACCCCTCACATCCAAGTTAGGATCCCAAGACCCCTTTCCTAGCTTTCTGGCTCTGCCCCCTCCAAGCCTGTCTACAGAAAAGAGCTATTGTGGAAACGGGATCTTTTGCCAGATGTTTCAACACTCAAAATCTGGCCAAGGTTACCGTGAGTACACACACACACACACACACACACACACACACACACACACACACACACACAGACCTGGCCAAAGACGAACACTTGCCGCCACCAGAGTCAGGAGGAGAGTGTGAGGGTGGGTGAGTGGATGTGTCCTGGGGTCTGGGAAGGGCTCACACACACACACACACACACACACACACGCCAACCAGGCAGAGCTAGTGGACTGCTGGCTTCTTGTAGCTATGGAGGGGTCTGGCCAGGAACGCAGGACTCCCAACATCCTGCTTATCCTTAAGTCCTACTTACGAGTATCTGTTGCTCTCAAGCTTCCCAGAGCAACAGCGCGCTCCTGGCCAGCCAGCGTTACACAGTGAGACCCTGTCCCGAACAAACAGAAGCAAAACTGTCCAAAAGCAAAGACAGAATTTCTTCCTGCCTCTATGTACTGAAGCCCACAGCAGCCAAGTCAATGGTAAGGGGTCGGACACCAGCCTGCCCCTCCCGTAGACCTGTCTCCTCCAACAGTCTCCAGGAGTGAGCACTGGACTCCTCTGGAAAAGTGGGCACTTCCAGCCCCGCCACCCCAACCAGCTGGTTGCAGGTAAATCTCTCTGGCAAAGGCTTTTCTTCCAGACGTTTCTCTACAGATATCAAGTCAGCAAGCAGGCTTGCCAGCCTCTGGCTGTCCTATCTTGACCTTACCAGAGTGAGCACATGGGCCCCACAAGGCCAGGGGTGAACTCTGGTATCACTTGGGACCAGCCTCCACGTCCTACCTCCACCTTGTGCCTGGCATTCCCACCGGCTTTCTGTTCGTTTTTCATAATGCCCCACAAAGCAGGTTTGGATGGAGTCAGAAAACTGAGTCTTGGGAGGTATTACCAGCCCAATCCAGCCAGTGTCTATAATGGCCCAAATCTAGACAGTCGGTGCCTTCTCCCCAGAGCCGTCTGCAGCAGCAGAATGGGTCCCTGGCAGCCTTCTGGGAAGCAAAATGCTACCAGCAAGTGGACACCACACCCTTTCTCTTGTTTTCAGAGGATCAGGAGGAAGAAGGGAAAAGGTAAAGGGCTATTTTTTTTAAAGTATTTATTATTGGTGTGTGTGTGTGTATGTGCACATGTAAAATGCAGGTGTGTCCATGCAGCAGCACACACATGGAGGTCAGAGGATGACATTCGGGAGTCAATTCTCTCCTTCCACCATCGGAAGGATTAAAACACCACTGTCAGGCATGCCCAGCTGTGATTTTACCCAGTGAGCCATCTTGCCCACCCAGGAGGGTTATTTCTCATGCATGTGCTTAGGAGATTGGGATTTTAGCTTCTAAGAAAGAGAAGCCAGTGCTTACCCTTGACTGTCCCCTCCCCAGGGCAAGAGACCCAGGAGAGGAAGCGGTTTGCAGGCGCATGGACCACAAAGTCTTCCTAGATCCAAACTTTACAGCTGCACATCTCCAAATTCCTCCCACACTTCCGCACGCAGCCCATCCCCCCTCTCCTCTGTCACATCCTCTCTCAGGAGGGCTGAGACCACAAGGGGTTGTAGTGTGTCCATTCCAGTTCCTACCGGGCAGAAAAGGTGTTTCCAGGCCCCAGGATGGCAAGACTGAAATCAAAATCGCAGGCCAGCTGGTCCCACAGGGTACCTTCATTTCCTCAGTCCTCCTGGGCAGCCAACACAGGGGGCTGGCTGCACAGGGATTTCCAAATTCCCCAGTTGCCCAGATCATGCCAAAAGGAGGGAGGGCACACCCATAGCGGGTGAGAAGTCGTCTGTCCGTTTGTTCTGCACGGGGCCAGTTAAGGCAACTAGAGACTTTAGTACTAAAGATGACAGTTAGTCGTCCACCTTAGAAATTCTAAATAAAAGCATTGCTGTGCTGTAAGAAACTACAGGCTCATGAAGTTCGGATTTCCCCCGATCTGATGATAATCTCAGCTTGGCAAACTATTTTGTCCCCTGTAGAGTATGCTGAACGTGCCAGTAAGGCGATAAAACCGGCCTGGAGCCACCAGAAAAATTGAGGTGTCTTTTCCTGGGACTTTTCATGACTTGGCCTAGGGTCAGGGGTGGAGGGTCTTCAAGCTGCCCAGGCTGATCGCTCTGCAGAACAGTGCCAAGTGGCCAGCGCACATCTGCAAGCCCGGGTTCCTTTGAGGTCTGCACTGGCTAATTCAGCCCTCGAAGCTCCTGTGCTATATAGCTCAGGCTTGCCGGCTCCCCACCTGGGAGCTACACCCAGAAGGCCAGGGACCCTGGGAGACCCTGGGAGAGGCCCTTCTTCTACTCTGGGTCTCAGCCTCCGCCCTTCCTCTCATATGCTCTCAAAGTCCGTGTGAGCAGAGGGGGACCGACCAGCATCCCCACAGATGCTCCAGGAAGCACCAAATAGCAAACAGAGCTGGAAAGACTAAAGTCAAGTCGTCTGGTAATTTGATTTTGATCCTTGAGATCCACGTGGTAGAAGGTATACATGCATATACATGTATATGTATACAGGTATACATGCATATACAGACCCATGCATATACATACATAGATAGATAAATAAACAAAATATGCTGAACATTTCTAAAAACAACAACAAAGGAGCAAGCCTGAGGCAGGAGAAGGGCTCCAGATATTTCCCCCAGCTTTCAATCACGGAGCCACCATTCCTGGTGTTCTTCCCCAAGTACATCAAATGACTTCTCCAAGGCCATATGTGTCAGCAAACAGCAGTCAGTATGAGAATCTGCCAGGTTCAAAAGCATAAGGTCTTAGTCACACTGCACCCTTCTCAACCAACAGATCTAAAAAAGGAGATTCAAATATGAGTGGGACACATGGCCGTACCACCATGAACACATCCAGACTCACACACACACACACACACACACACACACACACACACAGAGAGAGAGAGAGAGAGAGAGAGAGAGAGAGAGAAGCGTGGATCTCTCATGCCTCACCTCACCCTCCCAAAGTAAAAATCATAACCCTTGACTCACAAGGAGAAACTGGGGAAGAGGCAAGTCACCTAGCCAAGCCACCCTGCCTACAGAGGGATCAGAACTGGAGCCCCAATACACCCAAACCCACCATGTGCCTTGGTGGCCTTTGGAAATTAACATGACCCCTCCCCTCCTGCTATAATACTCTTGTAGGGACTTATCACAGACCAGGAGCTCCGTGCTTTTGTGCAAAAGTCCTGACACTAGCCAAATATTTACCAGCCTTCCAGAGGGCAGCACAGCAGCCGGAGAGGGGGGTCAACCCAGTGAGGTAAGGAGGACCAAGCAGTTGCTAGATAAAGGGAGTGCAGGCATGGAAGCAGAGTGCCCCTACCCTGGAGAACTTGACAACTTCACTTTGGACAAAGAGGCAATGAAGACACACTCAGAGGCCAGTGGGGCAGAAAGCTACGAAACATGCCAGGCATTTCTAAACATTAGCCTTCTCAGGCTGGAGATGCAACTTAGCAGTTATGGGCACCAGCTGTCCTTCCTGGCACCCCCAAAGCAGCTCCCAATCATGTGTACCTCCAGACACACCCTCTTATGGACTCCTTGGGACCAGGCATGCGTGTGATGCAGACATACATGTGGACAAAACACCTATGCACGTAAAATAAACAACAACAACAAAAACCTTTCAGAGTTGCCAGGACTTGAAGGTAGAGAGCAGAGGACTAGCTTCTTCCAATATTACTTTATCATTCCTATCCTGCTAGGCAAAAATTGATCTTTAATCTTTAATAAGTTGAGATTTTATTAAAAAAAAAAAAAAAACCTAGGAGGGTGAGGTTAATTATTCACAGGGTTGCAATTTACTTAAGAGCTGAGGGAGTGAATGTTTCCTTCCAGCAAGCAGTACCTGAATTCACACGGGTCTCCCTGGAGGTCTGGCTAAAATCCTTTCCCTCCTGTTAGTTTTCCACCTTGCCCTTAGCAGCTTCCTGAAGAAGGTTCCAGCACAAACAAGCCCGACCATCCAGTCACATCCTCTGGAGAAGCCTTAGGGTGCTCGTCTTCCGAGGACGGAGGAGGGTGAGGGGCTGGAGCAGGAAGGCGGTGTCTGCCAGGAGACAGGCAGAGCTAAAAAGTCCTCAACCCAAGCACTCACTTTCGCATTTGCTTATTTAAAAGCAGAAATAAGCTGCTGGAGGATAGGCTAACCCAGCCTAATGCCTATCTCAGTCAATGTTTCTTCCTTCCTTTCTTTCTTAAATAAGAAAAGCAAAATTAAACTCTTCACTTCCCCTAAGGCAATGAAGGGCCAAATCATTACCCCCCAAAAATCCCTAACACCTGGCCATAGCCATGGCCATAACTAGATCTTCAGGCTCTGGGTGCTGGGAGCTCTAGGTTCCCAGTGACTTATGTCCCAGATTCCCAAGTTTGGCCCCTCCAGGGTGGGTGCAAACAGCCAGTGCCACAGGCTTTCTGCACCACTTGGCTCTAGCTCACGTCTGTGGATGGTTTATGACCACACAATACTATGGAGATTTCCACTTCATTTACTTTTTGGTACTGATGTTGGGGGCTGGGACAACAGGATAAGCTGTTTTTTCCAGCCTGATTCTGCACCCCAAAGAAAGCATTTTTCTTAATTAGGAACGAGGCCTCCAGAAGTGCCTGCGGTCCACTCCCTAAACAGTTTTGTCTCAAAATGGTCATCTGTCGAGACAGTAGGAAATCTACACCGTGGTCAAGGAAACTCTTCTCTTCCATTCTTCAGGTATCAGCCTACAACTCCATCAACTAGAGATCAAAGCTCAGGCTATGATCAACACCACATTTCTGAGACTTCTCTCCACACCTGGCTCCCTCTCCAGTCCCTCCAGGGACAGGGACTGCAGCCTGGGTGTGATTTGTACAGGGACTTCTTTGCACGTGGTCCACAGGCACGGAGAGCCTATGGGAAAAATACGGCTCATATGATCTTTGTACAACTTTTGTACAAAGTGGTGGGCCAATCTATTTTCTCCTTCTCCAGCCTCCAAGATTCTAGAAACCTCTCTCTTTCTTAATGCCAGGAAGAACGGGGCCAGGGGTGCCCTATTGGTCAGCCTGCCCTTCATACACAGAGTTCAAGTCTTCTAAGTGCATGCTCCTAAACATTGTTTTTCAAGCTGGCCAACAACCACACAACACAAAATGACAAAAGGGGCCAAGTTCAGGAACTTGAGATTTCAGGGCTTTGTGTGGAATTTTGTGTGGTGGTGGGAGGTGGTAAGCAAAGTTTTAAGAGCAATAGAACCTAAGGGAGGGGGGTTTCAGCATAAAACTTGATGGAGATCAGTAATGAGTTATGAAAGGGCAAAAGACTAGTTAGAGAAATGTCCACAGACTCCATTTAAGACGTGGAGTTGGGAGGCGTGGGCCCCCGCACCGAGGCCGCCTCCCCAGGAGCAAGTCCAGAAATCAGGCTCTATCTTCCCCACCCCCAAACTCAAGGTTGGCGCCATACAGCAAGGCTGGCCGGTCCCGAAGAAAAAAAGCTCTTTCTTGCCCGACCCCAGGACATTCAAGCACATCGCGATTTCTCTACCGAAGCAAGATTCCCCCGAAACCGCACAGACATCCCGCAGCACACTTTCCCGTCGGTTCCACCCTGATGGACATGGGAGGTGGGGGCCCAGCCGGAGCGCACGAGGACCAAGAAGGGGCGGGCTTCGAGCGGCGAGGAGCGTGGAGAAAATGCCGGTCTTGGGGACCGAGGACTGGGACTTTGTAGGCCAGTTGAACTGACACCCTCATCTTGCCCGCAAAGACCCAGCTCTCAGCTCCCGTCCTCTTGGAGTTCGGGATGCCGTGCGCCCCCCGACGGGCTACCCGGGGCAAGAGTCCCGCCGCCCGCTCTTGGCACTGCAGAAGCTCCGGGACACTTTCGCAAAGAAGCCACCTGCCCCTCCGGGCCTCGGCCCCGAGGGCTCCGAAACCAGCCCTCGAAGGGTTACACGACGCGCGGCGCACGCCGCCCGAGAGGCTGGAGACGCCGGCAGTGAGCGCTCCCGGCCGCCCCCCACCCCAAAGTCACCCTAGCGCAAGGGCTGCAAGCCGAGAAACTTGCTAGCGCCCACACGCCATGCCGGTGGGGCCCAGCTGTTCGCCGCACGGTTACCTGCGCTCAGCCCGGCGAGGCGGGACCGAGCCGCGGCGACCCAGGCTGCTTCCTCCCGCACCGCGGCCGCAGCCCGGGCGGCGTACCCCAATGTTCCCGCAGCTTCGTGCGCTCCCGGCCAAGGGTCCCCGGCCTCTCCAGACCTGCTCCGGGACCTGGAGATCGCCGCAGGGTCCCCCGCCGCGCCCCGGAAGACGTGTGCGCTACTGCGGGGCCCCTCGAAAGTTGCGGGGTTCCTCTCGCTTGCTCTCTCGGCGCGATCTGGCTCCACGTGCTGGTGACACATCAGGAAGGCTGCGCGCCCCGCGGCTCCCGGAGGACCCACACGGCCAGCGCCCGCCCAGCGCAGCCTCCTCGAGCCCAGCCGACCGCGCTCCGCCCAGGCCCGCCCTCCGCCCGCCTCTCACCGGCGCCGCCCCCGGCCGAGACGCCCGCTCCCGCTCACAATTGGGGCGGGAAGACCCTGGAGCGGGCTGAGTGTCCCTCTCCAGAATCGCCCGGAGCAGAGGATCTGGGCCGCTCGACTCAACAGTCTCAAGTGCCTTCCACCCAGTCACGCAGTCCTTCCTGTCCCCCGAGCCTCAGTAATTTTCCCTTTTCCTCCTCTGACCGGTCCGATCTGCTGCCGGGGCTTCCTCTCGCGAACACTGGCACCGGGAGCCCCCTGCCGGCCGCCCTGCTCTCGGACTGCCCGCCCGTCGCGGAGCAGCACCCTACAGCGGGCCTCGACCTCCCCACCCGCTACCTAGGCCAGGTCTGCCATCGAGGGCGTCTTGGCAACCCCAGGAGATGATACATTTAAAGTACCCAGTGTAGTTCCCGGGGAGAAAACCTCTTGAAAACCTGGGTTCCTTTAAGGGTGGGACAGAGGAGCTACCCAAAACTGGTGAAGACCTGACCTGTTTCTCTCTCTCCTCCTCCTCTGCTGGCGCGCAAAGGGTTAATTAGATGTGGACCATCCGCGGGCGTCTCTACCAAAATAAATCAGCAGAAGATTGGTTCCAGGGGCCATAGAGAAGCCCAAATAACCACTGAGACTGAGTTCCATAACCATCTTCAGGTGGAGGCTTGCAATCATTTACTTAAAATGCCGCTACACTTCTGCTATTAGACATTGGCTCCGTTCCTATCTTCTCTTTCCTGGCCCCACTATCCAATGAATGCTTTAAATCCTATGGCGGGGCTGAGCGCTTTCTCTGCACGCGGCACGTGGCCCCGCTTAGGACAGACAGACGCTGAGGCAGAAGGCTCCAAGACCTTACAGGGGATGAGTGCAGGTTTCAGGCTTCTGTAATACCTACTATTTCGGAGGCCAGGAGTTGAGCGACAGAAACGAAGAAGATACCCCGATACCCTGATGTGGCTGGTGATGCCGCCTGGGCTCCTCCCTCCCCCTTTTATTGCTGTCTGACAAACCCTTGGATCTGTGAGATTCGGGAGCCTAGAGGAGCCAGCATCCTGGGGGGATAAAAGAACAGGAAAGTGACAGGTTTACCCAGGCACTGAATCGGGGAGAAGCCCTCCAGAGATTAGCCCCCTGCTATCCCCTGCCCACATCAAAGGACATAGCTGGGGAGGGGGGCTAATCCCATCAATGGAATCAAAGGTAGACAGAAAAGGAAATTCTGAAAATTTGGGGTAGCCACCCGGGAGGTTGCAAGGCCATATTACACAAGAGGGACAGTTACTAGGCCTTCTCCTTACATGACAAGCGCCTCCTCTCCATCACTAGACAGACATCACTGCCTGTCTATAAACAGGCAGAATCCCTGGCTTCTTGGGGAGGCCTGTAGGGAAGTTTCCCACGGGCACTGGTCAAGCCAGACATTGGCACTGGTCCTGCCTCCAGGGCCAGAAAGGGACCCAGAGAAGGTAGGGAGTCCTGAAAGGCTGTCACAGTCTGCTGGCTCCATCTTACAAGGGCTCCTGATGCCCCAGCACCTCCCAAGGCTGTGCTCATGTGGGATACAGAGAGGAAGGAGCAGTTCCCAAACCCTGAGAGGTTAGTAAAAGAAAGAGCAGCTAACTGTTTAAAATCTAATTGTTATTGCTGTCACCTGGTGTCCAGAGAGAACAAAGAGTTACGAAGAACCTATGGCCATGGGCAGCATGGAGTGCGCACACGCGCGCGCGCGCGTGCGCACACGCGCGCGCGCGCGTGCGCGCGCGCGCACACACACACACACACACACACACACACACACTTCTCTTGGCCCAGATAATTTTATGAGGGAGAAACACCCGGAATGGACTGTTAACTGCAGGAAACGCCACTAGGATGACCAGGTTCGTCTACAGTTGAACCTGTTTCACTCCCCCACTGCCCACGAAGACTTCCACATGTAAATTCCTCCCTGTGGACTTCGGTTTCCACACTGGCAAGCTGAGAAGTGACTTCTCCCCCCTGAATTCTCCCAGCTTGACTGGACCCAGCTGCAGGAAGGGAGAGGTCATTAGCACTGACCGCCGCCACTTGATTTCACTGACCTTTGTCCACGCAATATCGCTGCTGACCTGGGGTAGAGTCGCCCTACACAGCAGTCTCTGAATGACTTTCTATGGGCAGAGTAAGCGTTTGGAAGGTCCCAGCGGCCTTGGTTGAGGGCCAAGCTTTTGGCCAGAGTTTTACAAATCTCTGTTTTGCTCTGCTATTTAGGATAGACTTTTTTGTTTTTATTGGGAATGGAACCAAGGGTCTCGCTCATGGCAGGCCAAGAGATCTAGCACTGAGCTATAGTTTTGACCCTTAAACTTTTTTTTTTTTTTTTTTTTTTGAGACAGGGTCTAAGTAAATGCTTTGAGCATTTTTCTGTAGCCCAGGCAGTCTGGAACATTTAATCTTTCTGCTTCAGCTTCCTGAGTAATTGGAATTACAAGCCTGTGCCACTAGGTCTCCCGGAGCCTCCCCTCCACCCCCCACCCCCACCCCGTGTGTGTGTGTGTGTGTGTGTGTGTGTGTGTGTCTGTCTGTCACTGTCACCTATTACTTTTTAGGAAGGGTATACAACTATTCACAAGACTAGCCTCTATCAGAGCTACCTGGTCTAAAGTTCAGCTCACATCCAATGATTGGGGGGGGGGGGGTTGTCCTGTTCACACTTGCTTCCAGCTGTTCCCAAGCATAGGATGAGAACCTGTGTCTGGGCCTCTGGGGAATGCAGCCTTTGACAATGTGTTCACATCTCCTCTTAGGATAGTGTGACTGATTCGGATGATTTAGGGAACTACCTGTTTTCCTGTTGTGAAGCGTTGTCTATGAGACTAATACAGTGCCTGCCTGGCTCACAACTAGCAAAGGAATAGATGCAAAAGTCAAGTAACAGGAGAGCGAGCTTTTCTAAGAAACTTCTGCTCATCTTGTGGAGGGATAAATCTGGGGGCTGGAGATGGAGCCCAGGATATAGACATGTCAAACATGCATAAAAGACCGATCCCCAATCCCACATAAAACCAGCAGTGGCACTCCTGTGTGTCCATAGTCCCAGTACTCTGGAGGTGGAGACAAAGAAGGTCATGAGTTCAAGGTCAGTCTGCCTCAGGCTCAAGGATAGCTTGGGATACAGGAGTCCCTGACTCAAAAACAAACCATAAAGGACTTTGGGTAACCTTGAAACAATTCTCTTCTCTTGTCATTTTGGAGACTGTGAAATGACCTGATTGGCCAGTCGCTTTAGGTTAGCTTTTGTCTCCAAGGACAGGCTTGGACCTTCAGAGTTTGCTACTATAACCATCCATAAAGAATAATTATATCTTTACTCAAAAATATATTTGTCCTGTAGGTTGTGGGGGTTGTCCAAAAGGGGACGAAAAGTACCTCTGCCTCCTTACACAAATGTTAGATTCTGGTATTTCTGGATCAAAGATGGAAGGGATGGAGACAATCATGGTGGCACATGTCTGAAACTAGGGGCTGACAGAGGCAGGAGAAAAATCCCACTGGTTGAAAATCCCACAATGGAATTTGATGCCCTCTTCTGGGCAGATAGAACACTCATATACATAAAGTAAATAAATCTTAATATGTTTTTTAAATAGGCAAACAGATGCAAAAAAATGGGGAGGAAAAGGAGATTCATTGAGAGCTCAGGCCAGTTAGACCCCAAGTCAACAAAATAAACGATTAATACAGAAGCAGAGAAAATGGCTACTCGTGTTTAGACAGTGGTGACTGGAAAGGGGACACGTAAAGAGACTTCTAGAGTATCTGCTGAAGGTCTTTGAATGGGTAGGGACCCCATGAAACTCAACATTCACCTGACTTGAGTAGTTTAGGAATCTGGATGTTTTGTACAGTGTAAGATTTCAGAAGACATCTCTCCAGGGCCAGGGTATTGGGGTAAAGCTCACAGCAGAAGGCATAAGAGGCACAGTTGCTAAATTCTGCTTTTTAGTCAGATAGTATTCTCTCACAGGAAGGAAGAGGGCTGGCAGTAAATTGTGTTGCTTTAAGTTTCTTGGAGGTCAAGTTACACACAAATCATTTTGGCTGCACTGTGGCTCCCAGTGCAGTACAAACACTGTGGTTTGTTCTAGATCCTGGCTGTGTCAGAGAGAGGACTGGAAGAGGAACCTGCAGCTCTGGTCCTGCTATCAGGATTTTGACTGGATTTTGGGGGTGGGGGAGGAGTCACATAATTCTTACTATGGGCTCACAGTGGCTAAACCTGGTGGGGCAGGGGGCCATCATAGAGAGGTTGTAGAGTCCTTGAGGTCCCTGACTTGGCTATAGCTCTCAGGCAGGAACTGAGAATCTCAGGCCACAAAGCATTTAGAAAAGCCTTTTTCCTTTCCTTTCTTGACAGGGTCTCAAGTAGCTTGGGCTGGTCTCAAACTTCCTATGTGGTTAAGGATGACCTTGAACTTGTGATATCCCTGCTGCCACCTCTGCACAGCTAGAATTACAGGTGTGCACCATCGTGCTGGGTTTATGGGGTCCTAGGGATCAAATTCAGGGCTTTGTGCATGCTAGGCAAGCACTACCAAGGAGTCCCCTCCCCAGTCCTGGGAAGCATTGCTTAGCTTTGGAGTTTAGCAACTGAAGCCATGGGAGCCCAGAGTCTGAGGGATTCATGCAGGTCATGCTGTAAACCCCGCAAGGTGTCTCCTCTCTGTACGTGCCTTCCAGGACCCCAGACTGGCTAGACACTTCAGGGTAATTGCAAGATTCTCTGGTCCCTGCCTTGCTTTAGCTAGCCTCTGACCTCACAGACCTGGGATCCCTGGGATCCCTGGGATCGGTGCTTGACTCCTGCCTCTGCTCTTCACCTTTGGGGAAGTTTTCGCTTCCCCAGTATCTCTATGTTAACCCTTTCTGTACCTGGATCCTCTTCTGTTGACTTTGATTTGTCTCATCCATGGGGGTTGGGGCAGAATTCTCCGTACCAGCTACTACAGAAAAGAGGAGCCCAGCCTAGGGATGCTTTCTCACCAGGAATGCACAGGGAAGGGCCAGAGTCAAGGCTAGATCTGAGAGTATGAGGCTCCTGCCCCTATCCTATCCCTAAGGTCTAGACCTTCAGGCCACGGTGTTGTCAGAAACAAATCCTCTCTGTGTGTAGTAACAATTTTATGATGGCACTGACGCCTTCCAAAGCCAAGGGTTTCTCTTTCAGGTATTAGGCTCTTATGGTAAATATCTATATATCCTCAGATCACCCCATGATCATCTAAGAAACAAGACCTGGGGAATGAAATACAATTTAAGTTGGAGGGGGGATGGGCAGGAGGGGACGTGGCAGAGGGAGGAGCCACATTAACAGAAGTATGAGTTAGAAAAGAAGAGATGGAGTTCTATTCATGAAACCAGAGTGGTATGTTAAGTGTTATAATTGAAAATTACAGGACCCAGCATAATAACTCACAGCTTTACTCTTACGCTTGGGAGGCGGAGGTGAGTGGACAGTTCAAAGCCAGCCTGGTCTACATAGGGAGTTCCAGGATAGTTAGAGCTACATTGCTATATGGTTAGACACTATCTCTAAAACAAAAACATCCAACCAACCAATCAAACAAAGAAGAAAACAACGAAAACTCACTCCCTTTAGTATAGTTTTGAAGAGAGAAGCTAGTTGATGGTGAGCCACCTCAGTAATCCCAGCACGACTAGGGAGACCATATCCTAAAACAACAGAAGACTTGGAAGTGTCACAACTATGTGGGGCCTGACACAGAACGTCAAGGCTAAGGAAGGTATGGGCGCCCGTGGAGGGCGGGGGCGGGGGGTGGGGAACAGTAATGCAGTTGGCTGGGCAGAGAAAGCGGCGACACGTACGTACGTTGTAGGGAAGGAAAGCTCACAGAGAAGGCACGCCTTCGCTGCGCGATCCAGACCAGAGTTGTAGGGTCAGATGCAGGGAGTTCAGCAGCTGTGCGGGCCCCGGGAAAGAGTTCTTGTGTTCTGGGAACGAACAGGTAGAGGAGGGGCAGAAAGACTTACGACGAACTTTAATAAAAAAAAAAAAAAAAAAAAAAAAAAAAAAAAAGAAGCGCGTTGGAGCTGAAAACTCGGGAAGGATAACAATGCTTCGCTCCTAAACGTAGGCACGGACGGGGTTCGAACCCGCGATCTTCGGTTTACGAGACCGACGCCTTACCACTTGGCCACCGCGCCTGACAGCCAAGCGGCTGGTGGAAGCTCTCAGTGGAGGGGAGGTGGTGCGGGTGGGGAGGCGGGCAGGCCCCGCCCCTCGCTCAGGCCCCCCGCCCCTTGCTCAGGCCCCGCCTCTGCTCAAAGCCCGCCCACCGAGAGGCTCTGACTGACGCGTCACGGCCTCCTTCCGCTCGGGTTAGCGGGTAGCGCTGCTAGCGGGCGTTCGGGCACCCTGCGGACGCGGGAAAGCCTCGGCGGCCGCGGAGCCATCGCCTCCCCGCTCGGCTCGGGCCTCACACAGCCGGGAGAGGCCGCAGAGATGTGCGTGAGGCCCGGCATGATCGTGAACAACTGCGCGCCCACCGGAGCGGGGGACCAGCCTGTGGTCGGCGGGGACCCGGCACTGCGCGGAGGCCCGGGCGAATAACAGATGCCAAGAGGGCGATGCCGGAGGGGGACACTACCGAGACGGAGGGAGGGCATCAGAGGGAGACCGGGATCGAGGGACAAACGGTTTTGCTCAGTTCTAGGCAAGGGATGGATGAGTGGTTGGGGTGCTTCTACCACAGTCTCCTTGGTCCTCCATTTTGTTGACGTCGTCATATATGACTGGAGACAGAGACTCCCAGGCTGACTTCAGACTCTCTGTCACGGAGTTTACTGTGATCCTTCCTCCTCCATCTCCCAAGGGTTGGGATTTCAGGCGGGGGCCACTAGGCCCTATTTACCGGATGCTGGGGATCGAACCCAGGATTTTGTCCGTGCTAAACCTAACAGAGCCACATTCCTAGTTCCTAGATCTATAATTTAAAATTTTAATAAAAAAAAAAGTCTTTAAAGTTTTAGTAAGAAAATTAGGTCTCTGAATCCTATGGCCACGGCATCTGTTCCAGGAGGGAGGGGAGGGTGGCCCTCCTCTTGTTGCAGGACTGTGATGCCAACTGGGCAGTAAGGTCCCACTTACCAGTCTTATGTACACTCTTGTAAGTAGGCTACCACAGCCTAGGGAAGGAAACACCCTCCAGAGGGCTCATGCTATATTGCCCGCGCTGTATAACTAGTAAGTTCATCTTTATGGGTTGAACTTTTTTTTAAAGGTTTATTATATATAAACAGCGTTCTGTCTGCATGTCTGCAGACCAGAGGGGGCATCAGATCCCATTAAGGATGCTTGTGAGCCACCACGTAGTTGCTGGGAATTAAACTCAGGACCTCCAGAAGAGACGACAGTGAGCACTCTTATCCTCTAAGATATCTTTCTCCAGTCCCCTAGAACCCTTTTTCTTTTTTAAATGTAAAATCGGGGAGATCTGTAAATCCTAAGGATATCTTTGTGGATGTATGTTAAGAACACAGATTTGTCCTATTAAGTTTACATACATGGTCAACTGGACGTAAGTACCTTGTATGACACAGCACTACAGATCTTTTTGTTTCTTCGCTGCTGGGACTGGACTGAACTCTGGGTCTCCTGAATGGTAGACAAGTGTCCGCCGCCACTAACCTTTATCCTCCAGCACCCTCCCCATTTTTAGAATCTTACTTTGTGTGTGAGGGTTTTACTTGCAGGCATGTATGTGCACCAAGTGTATGCCTGGTGCTGGCAGAGGTCAGAGGAGGGCATGGGATCCCCTAACACTAGTCATGGATGGTTGTGTGCCCCCCACTTTGGGTGAGTGCCCTGAAATAAACTCAGGTCCTCTCCATGAGGAATAAGTGTTTTTCTCCAAGTTCATTCATTCATTCTTTTTTAAAAAATAAATCTTTTTCAAAGATCTTATTTTTTTTTTATGTATATGAGTACACTGTAGCTGTCTTCAGACACCCCAGAAGAGGGCATTAGATCCCATTACAGATGGTTGTGAGCCACCATGTGGGTGCTGGCATTTGACCTCAGGACCTCTGGAAGGGCAGTCATTGCTCCTAACCACAGAGCCATCTCTCCAGCCCTCTCTCTACTCTCTCTTCTGAGCCAGGGTCTTGCCAAGTTGCCCAGGCCTGGACTCTTTAACCCCAGGACTTGTGATCCAGTCTGCCCTTCAGGAAGGGTGACCGCTTCATTTTAGACAACCGACATCCTGCCCGTTAGACACTTTATCTCTTCTCCACAGGTCTCTGACAACCATCATTCTTTCTGCTTCTAAGAGGTTCACAACCTTAGATCCTTCATGTCTGAGAAATGATGTGGTGTGTCTGGTGGGGACCAACTTTCTTCAGCCCCTCAGCTTCCATGTTGTAACTTCAGAAGGGTGTCCTGGCTTTGTAGACTGAACGTTGTTCTCTCACAGGCTTGTGCCACATTCTCTTTACTTTCCTGTCACTGCCTGGTTGTCAATAACAGGGCAGCGAGAGGAGTGAGCAGGTTGACTTGAGGTACACGCTCAGAAGCGCCACTGTGGGTTTTGTAGTAATTTTAAATTTTTTGTTTGCTTTGAGGCAGAGTCTGTCTTTGAAGCCCTGGCTAGCCCACAACTCATGATTTGTAGAACAGAGTGGCCTTGACTGACTGAGGTCTGCTGCCTTTGCCTTCCACATGCTGGGTCTGACGGTGTGCTCCACCGAGCCGGGCGCTCCACCCAGCTGGGCTTGTTTTCAAAGGGACCTGCAGTTTCTCTCTTGGCTCCAGCATTTGGAATTCCCACCACAGCACGCAAGCACCTCTTTGCCGCTTTATCATTTTCTTGGCTGTGAATAGTGGCCATCCTCTACTGCTGATTACTGACATGACATCTATTCCTGGGCTTGCTGGCCATTTGTGTGTCTTTGGAGAAGTGGATTATTTGTTCTTTTTGTTGCAGTTTAAAACATGGATATTAGCTTCCTTTTAATCTGCTGAGTGACTTTTTGTATATGAAGCAAGGGAAGGATCCAGTCTAGCCTTCAAGGGACATAGTAGAGAGGTGAGCCAGACACAGCCTGTAGCTGAACTCAGGCTGGGAAAACTGAGGCGTGCACTCTGCAGACCACGGCGGTGATAGAGCTACCACGCTGCGGGCAGTCGCACACAGTGCCTTTCCATTCTAGGTTTGTGGTTGGGTTCCTCATGGTGTAGAAAAGACTGCAGAGGTACTGGGTACAGACATACAAGAAGAGCCATGCCCAGCGTCCCTACTGCCACTATTGGATTTCAGTTTCTTCCTCCACAAGGTAGCCATGAATTCTGTCCCTGCATGAACCAAAAATAGAACAGGGTGCTGGGCACAGCAGCACATGCCTGTAATCCTAGCACTCCGGAGGTTGAGGCAAGAGGAATTCAAGACCAGTAAGGGCTATTTGAGACTCTCAAAAAATGGAAACAGCCTAGAGATGGTTCAGCGAGGAAAGGCACCAGATGCCAGGCCTGAGTCCGCAGTGGAGAGAGCCACCTCCCGCAAGCTGTTCTGGGCCTCCACAGACATGCATGGCATGCACGCCCTGCACATGTGCACACAAAATATATAAAAGTGTACATCAAAAGGCTGCTTCAGTTTTCACTGCTAAGGTTAGAGCCAGAGTGGGAAAAGCCAGCCAAGATCCCTTTCCCTTTGGTACTGTAGCAACCTGACACTTTTCCTGTTGATCAAATTTCCCAGACACCACAAAGCTTGAAATAAGTCTGTGAATACTGGGGCAGCTGCAGGGTGCCACTTGCAACTTTTGGAGTGTCGGCAGTGTGCTTTCACGTGTCTCGTCAGATTGTGTCCACACCATGCGTAGGACTGCTTATTCCCTCTGGCCTGGCTACTTTACGGTATCCAGTCTTGTCTTTTTTTGCTATGAGGGGAAAGAGGGGCTCTTGGGAGTATCAGAATCGAGAGATTAACCATTTAGGCCTCCCCGGGAGACTGAGAGAAGACAGAATCCTCTGAGTGTCAACCACAGCTGTAGCAGGCTATGGGTGTCGTCTCTGAACGTGAGCCTGCAGTGACAGTGAGGGCGGCCCATGGACTGCCTAGGACCATGGCTCCTGGACAGTAAACTCAGCTTGGATCAGTAAGACACTGTGGGGACCAGCTCTGCTCAGGTGGGTTCCCTTAGAGACAGGTGTATCTCCTGAGGGGAAACTGGCAAAGCTGTCTCAAGCTCCGCACAGCTGCTCTTCCTAGTTCTGCGGACCATCCGGCTCCCCCTTGGGTCAACACAGTCTCCAAGGCACTGTGTCATCCTATAGCCTGAGGATATATAGCCGATATAACTGCTAAGTGGGCAGTTAGCATTACTGTGCTCTTTAGGGTAAGTATCAAAACCTCAAATCCTGAGTGAGTGCCCTGTTAATGTGAGGACCTGAGTTCAAATCCCAAGAACCCTGTAAAGCCGGACAGTAGTGTTTGTAATGCCAGCACTGCTACAGGAAGAAGGAAGGCAGAGAGGAATCCTGGAAGCTTGTGGGCCTGGTGTACGCAGGAGTTAACAAAGAAACATCTCAAGCAAGGCGAAAATGAAGACTAATACCCAAGCTTGTCCTGACCTCCATATTTGCAACACGGCATATGTCTGCCTCTGCTATATAACACACGCACACATATAAACACACCAAGGAAAAACTCCAATACTTTTCAATTTTTATTATTTATTGTAGGGTTGAAACAAGGTCTATGTAACTTCAGTTGACTTCAAACTCACTATGCAGACTGGGCTGGCCTTGAACTCACAGAGATCAACCTGCCTCTGCCTCTTGGTATTGGCATTAAAGTTGTGCATCACCATGCCTGGCTCTTTTCTTTCTTTCTTTCTTTCTTTTTTTAAATTAAACACAAAAGTCACATTTGCAATGCCATGGTGCTCAAGTCAAAAAAAAAAAAAAATCTTAAGACACTAAAGTTAGCTTATAAACCTGGGACTCCAACCACGACCCAGGGCTGACAAGGGTGGGAAGAGTAAGGAAAGTCCCTGCAGCCCAATGCCAGTCTCCTGGTAGCTGCCAGGCAGCACACGCCAGAGCTGCGAGGCCTATGGCCCAGTTTATCCTGAAAACTTGGTCAGCTGCTGACCCCGTCAACCCACCCAGGCAGCCAGGCCAAGTTGCAGTGGGCCCAGACTTCTCCCGCTCCTCCTGAGGGAGCCCCAGGTGGAGTTTGCCACCTCTCCACTCTCGCTCCTAGGTGCCTACCCCTCCCACCTCAGCCTCTTGGACAACCCTGTTAGGGGGAGGTGCCCTGAGTTCGGGGTTCCACATATGCCATGCCTTCTCCTCGGGGCCTCTCCAAGACAGTAAACCCTCCTCTCACTTGAACAGGTCAAGGCCTGCTCTGTGATGAGTCTCCATGTTAGCAGAGCCTGAACTCTGGGTGGCTGGAGAGCTGGGCTCCTGGGGTGGTTCAGTGTTCTCAGCTGGTGGTAAGCCAACCTTCCAAGAGCACTTCAACACTACCTGGCACCATGTAAGCCAGTACATCCCCTGTGTGTGCCCAGAATTTGTGAGTCCTGTGCTGTTGATAAAATTGCAAACCATGGACTGAAAAGAGATTTGTCGATCGTGGACTGGAGAGATAACTCAGTGGTTAAGAACACTGGTCATTCTTCCGGAGCACCTGTAGGCTTGGGTATCTGCCGGCAGCCCTGGAACCAGGAGCAGGTGCTATAAACCCCACTGGAGTCTTCCAGGGCTAGGTACAAGGACTGGGCCAAAGCAGTATGATGTCCCACTGGATCCCCATGGGCTGCAAAGGACCATCAAGCAAGCTGGACTTGAGACAACAGAAAAATGGAGAAATATAAGGGGACATGACGGAAAGAAGTCCCTTATCACCAGATCTAGTCTGTATATTGTCTGCGAGATAAAAACACTACTGACAGGTGAGATTGCAGCCTACCTGTGTGGTCTGTGAACTTTATCACAGGCCCCTCTCCCCCTTAAACCCAAGCAACACACTCCAAAAACCACCGCACCATTTCACTTGCAAAAGGAGAATTTTTTTAAAAATACCAGAGGGAGGTATTGTGTTATTTTATGGTTCTACTGCAACTGATTAACTTTTTTTTTGAAGATTTATTTATTTGAGTAAACTGTCTCTGTCTTCAGACACACCAGAAGATTGCATCAAATCCCAATATAGATGGTTGTGAGCCACCATATGGTTGCTGGGAATTGGACTCAGGACCTCTGGAAGAGCAGTCAGTGCTCTTAACCACTGAGCCATCTCTCCAGCCCTGCAAAAGGAGAATTTTGGAGAAATCCATTAACCAATTTATAAACAGTTTTTGCTGTTTGAAATTGGATCACATTCCTTTAATCCCAGCACTATCAGCCAGGCGTGGTGGCGCACACCTGTAATCCCAGCACTTGGGAGGCAGAGGCAGTCGGATTTCTGAATTTGAGGCCAGCCTGGTCTACAGGTGAGTCTCAGGACAGCCAGGACTACACAGAGAACCCTGTCTCGAAAACCAAAACAAAAAACAAATCCCAGCACTCTTAAGCCAGAGGCCAACAGACCTCTCTGAGCTTGAGGCCAGTCTGGTCTACCTAGTGAGCTCCAGGCCAGTCAGAGATAGAGAAACCCTGTCTCAAAAAATAAAATTTGTTTTAGTTTGAGAGACAATCCCACTATGTAGAGATCCTGCTGCCTGTGAACTCACATAGATCTGCCTTTGCCTCCCAGGAGCTGAAATTAAAGACCTGTGCTACATCCAGCCTACACTTAATTTATACACTGAATCTACTTGTTCAGTACACTGAGCATTGTAACCACATATATGGTAAGACACTCTAGTCCCATCCCATGCACTTTCCCTGAATGTCGAGGCTGTCTCACGCATGTTTAGAGCTCCGACCGCCATGCCTATTTAATGAGCCCAGCTCAGCCTCATATGGCCTCATCCTGAGATTCTTTTCTGTCTAGTAGTTGAGAAGCTAGCTCCACCTGAGTGGAGGTCCAGAGGAAGCAAACTCAAGCTCCAGGGGCCAGGGTCAGGCTGCTAGACTGGCCACACGAGAGGACCCAGTGAACATGGGTGGCAGGGGTGAGGGTGGAGGGGTTCATTTTCAGCTGTGTTGACTCCCCTGCCTTCCAGCACTGTAGTACAGGTGACAGTTTCTTCAGTGGGGGCGGGAGGGTGTGAGTTGCAGCTTCTAAAGATAATGGACCTGTGAACTGAATGTGACGTTATTTGGGACCATGCAGATGTAATGTAGTTCAGCTCAGCTCACTGGATTATCTGAGCTGGAATTTATTCAAGTTAAACCCAAGTCATTGGGTTTTCCTGTATCGCTGTAAATCTGGAGGCCCTGGGTTGGTAAGAAAAGACTACACTGAGGAGACAGACTAGGTACAAAACCTCTGCACTTGACAGTGCTTCCCTGTGGGCCCAGGACACAGGTGAACCTGTGCAGTGCATCGCTACCCATCTGCCCCAGAGCACCCACGGCGCGGGGCCTACCTGGAGACGACACATGGGCCAAGATACCTGGTCTGCGTGACCTCTGAAGCTCTTCATCCTTGAACACATATAGGATAAAGGGTAGAAATCTGGGGGCCCCCCCAACTACACAATCATGTGCAGCCATGATAATCAAGGACACAGGAATTCATCTTAGGAAATGAAAGCAGTTCTAGTGGGGACCTGACTCTGGTAGAATGGATGATATAGAAGGAGGATGACCCAGGACCCCTTAAGCCCTCTAAGACCCTTGCTAAGAAAGAACATGGCTGCAAGAGTTTTCAGTCTGAGGCTGAACTGGGGATAACACTGGAGCTTCTGTGAATCACACATATCTCTAGACAAAGCAGGCCAGGATTGACTGGACCCAGATCCTGCTTTAACCTTCCTCTAGAGGGCAGCAGTAGCCACCTCAGTTATTGCACACCATAAAGACGCTGTTTTTCCTACAGAAAATGTCACCCTGAGGCCAGGACACAAGCCTGCCTTTCTCCCCCTCTGCCTCCACCCCCTCTCCCATTTCCCTGCGGAAGTTCACACAAGTCAGGCACAAAAAGCCAATTTTTTATTTACATTGTGGTCTGTACATTACAGTTCCTTGGAAGGTGCCCACCACTGAAAGCCTGTTTCTGGAGACAACAGAGTGGAAACAAACAGTTCAGGGCCTGGGCTGCACCCCATCCTCCTCTCCCTGGGGCCCAAAGTGGAAGCCTCTTCCCAACCCCAAAGCTAAGGCCATTTGCAATTACTGGCTTCTGGGGCAAAGCCCCAGATGTAGTCCCTGGAAAGTCAGAACCTATCTCCTATAGCTTCTCCCACCTGGGCCCCAGAAGGCCCTGCCCCACAACATGAGAAGTAGAAGCTGGGAGCTGACAACAGGCCGCGAGTCCTCAGCACACTCTGTCCGGTGCAGACATTAGTCTGGTGATTAATGGCACTCTGGTCTGAGCACCAGCAGACAAGGAAGGGCTGGACAGGTAGTGAGAGCAGGCAGGGACAGCAGCAAATGACTTCCTTCAGCACACATCAGGGGAAACACGAGAGGCCATGGCCCTGAACCCAGATGTATTGCCAAGCACTGGAAACCACATGGCCGGGGCTTCCTCCAGAAGCGCCATGCACAGAGCTTTGCAGACCTGCAACCTCCCTGCTGGGGCCAGTGCCTCACGTTAAAGGAAAGCGGTCTTTTTATAATAAATATCTGAATCCATGAGGAAGAGGTCTGTGGGAGAGGCTGGTCTGCACAAAGCTACCCTTGTCTGGGATGCAGGGCTTCTACACTAGCTGCAGGTACACAGGCGATTAAGTGGTCCCTATGCTTAAGACTGTAACAAACTCCTGTACAAAAGTTACCAAGTCAACAGAGCTGGGGGGCTATGGGAAATCAAGGCCTGGTGGGGTAAAGTGTTTGCCAGCTGGCCTCAGGAAAGGCATGTGGCTGCACACGTGAACACACAGGACTGGGGGAGGTGGGGTAAGGGGATGTACAAAAGGGGGCAGTGGGTAACAGTGAATCCTGTGTGGTGGTAACAAGGAAAAAAGGCACAAGGACCCCAAACCATGCAGACAGGAAACAGTGCAGGACACGGTAAAGCAGTCCCAAGAGACAAGGCCATCAGAACACAGGCTTGTAGGACAGGTGGCCGGGGATGCTGCCCTCTAGAAGGTACCCCAGAAATACACATCCCTACAATACAGTCATGATAGGAAAAAGAGGCGCCCACAAGGAAGGGACACGGAAGCTATCAGTTCAATAGGGTATCAAGGCCTGCCACCTTGCTATGCTTTCAGAAACAAAGCCTTTTCCAGAAGAGTCTATTTTCTTAGCCGAGCAGCTAAAAGATGGCAGAGTTGCAGAGCTCTCCCTCCCTCCCCAAAGGTGCTACCTCCTCTTTTCCCCGGGGCACATCCATTGCAAGTACAATCTGTCAGGGTGAAAGTCAGGACATCATGGTCCTGTGAAGATCTGGCTGCTCTAACCTGAGGCCCCTCGGCAAGTGCATGCTAGTGATACCAGCCTGAGGAGCCACCACAGAGGGAAGCCCTTGGGCCCCAGTGAGGGGTGGGTAGACTGGGGATAACAGGCAGCACTGAGGCCCTAAAGAGCTTCACCTGGACCTCTACAGAATCACTGGACATCCTGGTGACTACCCTAAATCTTTCCCAGGTCCCATCAGTCATGTCTAGACAGGTGTAGATTTGCCAATGGCCCTCAGATGAGTGAAGTCCTCCTGATCCCTTGGGCCTTGCTGTAGAGTCTCCGGATCCCCTACACAGCCCGATACGTACCAACAGCCCTTGGACCATCAGAACCAATAAGGACCACAGCTCAGGACTAACTAGATATCGGACTATTACCTCGAGTTCTCCGGAGTGTGGGTTGGGTGCTGCTTTGGCACTGACAGGGGACCAACTGGGACACCCTCAGAAAATGGACAAAACATACAGAGGCAAGTGGCCCGGGCATCTGAGGCTGCTTTCACGGTCCAGCCCTTCCCTGCCCACCTGCCTCCACTTCCCGATGGGCCTACGCCCAGTCATATGCCAGCACTTGTATCCTGTCCCTCTAGGATAAGACTTGCAGAGCAGTGGGAGTGGCTGGACGCTCTCTCAGTGGCATAAGTACCCATCCTCTGGGCCATCGGCATGCTTCTCCAGCCCTGCTGGAACTCAGCAGACATTTCACACGCTTTAGGAGCCTCCGCCTTGAGTTGTGCATGAACAACACTTGGGAAGGTCGTTGGAGATATGGGTGCTCGGCCATGGAAGTCAGAGTTGGTCCTGTCATCAATGTCTTTCCATGCTGCTGGGGACTGAACCCCTCGCCAGGCACTCCACCTCCGTGCCACACTCCCAGGCCACCCAGCATCAGATGTGCGACACCAGCACACAGCCAACCTGGCCGACTCAGGCTCAAGGCCCGGGGTTCTGCTTGGTCCTTGAGCTCCGTGGTTTTAGTATATCAGACATAAAATTTTCGAAAGGAACTTCCTTCGTAGAATCTCAAAGAAAACTACTGGTCTAAAAGAAAATTGGGCTAATTCAAAACTAAAAGTAAACAACCCAGGAAGACAGTAGCTCATTATGTTTGGCTCCCAATGGAATATAAGGACAGCTAAGTGTCACAAGAAAGGTGCATCCCCCACACGGCCCCCAACCTACCTTGATCTTAGCAAGTTCCTGCTGACCCTTCCCTGAGGAAGTTGTCTAACTTGGAAAGAGCAACACCGACTTCATGGAGACCTAACTAAATGAGCATCACCTGAGACATTCTCAAAACCTTCCGAGGCCTGGGCCACACCTGAGCCAATGGTTAGAACTTATGAGGATTGGGATGTTAAAAAGCTTCCTAACCACCAAGGAAGGCATGGTACATCGTGATTCTAAAACCTCCTGTTTATCTGAAACCCAAATCTAACTGGACACCAAGTCGAACATCTAGATGCATGAAAGTCAAGCAGGAGCTCACAACTGGAAAGCAAGCCAGGGGGGCAGCAGAGATAGAGACCAGATTCTTCCCAAGCAAGGAAAGTTCTGGAACCTCCTGTGGGTGGTGTGGCACTGGGGCCCCTGGGTCTTCTAACCCAGAACATTTTAAAAAGATATTTTAAAAGTAAAATGGGTGTGGTGATTCTTGCCTGTAATCCCAGCACTGAGGGAAATGGCCTTGAGTTTCAGGGTAGCCAGCAGGGCTACAATGTAAAACAGTGTCTCAAAAAAGAGAGAGAGAGAGAGAGAGAGAGAGAGAGAGAGAGAGAGAGAAGAGAAACTTCAGCAAACATGATCTATGGAGAAGCTGACGAAGTTTTCTAAGTGTATTCTGGCTGAGGAAAGTAGGAAGGCTGGATTTCACCTGAGGTGTGTGTGTGTGTGTGTGTGTGTGTGTGTGTATGTGTGTGTGTGAGACCACATTCAGAAATCATTCTTCCGGAGGCCTATAGCAAGCGTCCAGGTCCACAGGGCCTCCAAACCCGGGTGAAAGTTTCATCAGGGAGCCCACTCTTCTAGCCCTACAACTTGGGCCTAAAGCCGTCCTTCCTCTTCTGTGACATTGTGACTCTGGCCTCTGTGGGAAACCCACAAATGAAGCAGGCGGCCCACACAATTTCAAGTCTGAAATACTCCTGAGCGTAGGCCCTCTGACCAGGCCCCACATCAGCTGGCCTCTGCATTCTGCCAGCACGGCACCTGGACCAACCTCGAGCCATGGTCATCTTCCCATTCTTCCTCACGAGACTCCTTACCCAGTCTCCTTTCTCCATATCTTCCCAGACCCCAGGGAAGGAGACCCTGTATCCCCAGATCCAGCTTTTCCATCTTCCTGGTGTGGTTTATCCAGGCAGACCAGGTGCACCCACCATCTGTGCGGCAAGAGATGAACTCTATGTACATGATTAAAAGGAATCTCAAAAGCCACAGAAAGCACAGTGACTTGGCTGAAACTGGCCACAGCCCCGGCTCTGCCAAGCGGCACACACTCGCCAAGTGCCCTCTTCACCTTCAGCTGTGCCTCCTTTCTGCCCACTAGCCTCTCCGACACGCCCAAGTCTTCCTTTTTACACAAGATGTGCTCAGGAAGACAACCTGAAGGGGAAGCCTTGAGACCACGCGCCTCTCCAGGAGCTGGGGTGAGGACACCGATCACAGGCCCTATAAACTGCGACAAACCCAACGCTCCCAGGACAGACCTGCTCCCAGATCACATGTTAACCGCCCCTCCCCAGGGGTGAATTCCCATCAGGTATTCACAGAATGGAAGACTAAGGTTCCTCCAGTGTTCTCCGCTGGACCTCCTGCCAGCAGTGTCTGCTCTCTAACCAGATGCAGGTGAGTCTGAAAGCCGTGGCAAAGGGTGTCTGCCCGTCTTGGAAACCTTCCCTAGGCCTGTCCTCACCAAGGAGCACGGAACCCAGACAGGTCACGTGTGACAACGCAGCCATGAAAACACACCTCTCTCTCCCAGGCAATCACTCCTTTTGGCCCCCAGTGCTAACTCACACCTGCTCAGGGCACCCTACCCTTCTTGGCTTTCCTTCCACCCCCAGCTGAACCCTGCTTATATCCTCAAAAGGAAGCCAAACCAGAAAGGGGAGGTAGGCGAGCAAGACTATGATGGACTCAGCCCAAAGGCATGGGCAGTGCACACTCTCTGTAAGTCTGAGTCCACTGGACCTGCACCCCAGAGGGCTAGCCCACAGGGGTCTCTCCAATACCTGCACCCCAGAGGGCTAGCCCACAGGAGTCTCTCCAATACCTGCACCCCAGAGGGCTAGCCCGCAGGGGTCTCTCCAATACCTGCACCCCAGAGGGCTAGCCCGCAGGGGTCTCTCCAATACCTGCACCCCAGAGGGCTAGCCCGCAGGGGTCTCTCCAATACGTGCACCCCAGAGGGCTAGCCCGCAGGGATCTCTCCAATACCCCTTCCTCTGAGCTTAAAAAAACAAAAACAAAACAAAATAAAACAAAACCCGGCTTGAAAGATTGCCTGAAAGGCTGTCAAGGACACCGAATTCTGGAGAATGTAACAGCTTTGTCCCCACTTGAGTCGGGGAGGAGCAAGAACCCATCTCCTGAGAGTGTCTTCTAACCCTTATCCACAGAGGTAGAATCATTCCATCAATATCCTAAATGCAAGCTTCCAGGCCTTGCTGTTAACTCCTGAGAGTGTCCCTCCCACATCCAGTCCCCTCTGCCCCTCACAAAGGGGCTACAAAGTGCACACACAGCCCACCATGGGTTATCACCCACGACCGTGGCCCTAAGCTCACTCCTTTCCTGTGTGTGCACAGCCCCCTGCACATACATCAGGACACACACAGGGTGGTCGGAGGTCCGGGTACTGAGTGAGCGTGGGGGAAGCCTGCATCTTCACCCTCAGGCGGGCCTGCCCCCTGGCCCCAGGTCCGACGGCCGCTCTGCAGCCAGCCCTGACTCAGTGTTTGATCTCCAGGATGGATGGGTTGTGGTCCAGTATGGCCAGGATAATCTTGTCCATGTACTGTCTCAGCCGGAAGTTGATCTCCTCCTGCTCCTTTAGGGCCTCCATTAGCTGAAGGGAATGAGAAAAGGGGGGTCAGATGCTGGGCCCAGGCTGGGCTTACACTGGGCCAGTGACCAATGACAGAGGCGCCCAGATCAGCCTGAGCATTTTAAGCAGGGACCAGAGCCTATGGCAATTTAATTGACTGAGAAGGGGCTAAAGTATGGGGAAATTTTCACAAAGATTGGGAACGCTGGGCAGACACACTTATAATCAGGCTAATGTGTACGGGCCCGGCTGGGGCCGCCAGCTTTCCCTCTGCTCAGAACAACAGTACCCTTCTCATGCCAGCCTTGCCTTATTCAGTCGCTCTCTCTCTCACAGCGACATTTATGTGGAGTTACCTGCTCTCCTGGAGGCCGGAGGAGTGAGGAACATGGGGGCTCAGTTTCCCACTAAAACACAACTGAGTGTTCTGGTGACCGATTAGAGAAGATGGGCCGCAGTGCTAGGGGCTGGGCTCCCTTCCCGCTGCCACTGCTGTGGCCTGTCATTTCTACAGGGAAGTGTGGAATCTGTGAGCTAAGAGACCAAGCAAAAGCAGACGCTTCTGGAATTCTGCTCTCCATCTGGGTTAAGTCCCAGAAGGACCTCTCACTGGCACTCCACTCTGACTTGGGCCCAGAGCTCCTGAGTTAGAGAGCTAAGCCCCTCCCATGGCTACCTCCTGCTCAACTCCAATGTCACCGAGACAGGGGCAAGTGGAGGACTATCAGGACCAGGTCTCAGCCTGCCTTTCGGATCCCAGGTAGTTTGGGGTGCACTGTCCCAGCAGGTGGAAGCTGGGGCAGGTCCACAGAAGGAGACAAATCACCATGGAGACAAAGGTCTAGGGGAATAAGAGGACAAGGCTACCTCATCTCGAGATGCTGTGTCGATTTCTGCAGCCAGAGACTGGGCTTTGGTCTGGGTGGCAAAGAGGTTCTTCGCCTCGTAGAGGCTGAGGCTCAGGATCTGCCCATTTAAATCATCATTCTGATCCCGCAGCTTGTGATTCTCCTGTGCCAACAGAACCAAGGCATGGTGAACTCGGGGAAGCATCCGGAGCCCGCTGGAACCCACGTCCCCGTGTCTGTGTCCTCAGGGGGAAGGGGAGAACCTGCTTGGGAGAACCAAGCTGACAGGGGCCTTTCCTCTCTAGGGTCCTGTGGGGGGCTCCGTCCACCAGAGCTTGGCATGCAGCCCTGGACCTGGCCGAGGAAGGTGCTGCTAGTCTGGAGTCTCTGTGCAGGAAGGAGGGCTGGTTCTCCTTGCACCTCCTGCAGCCAGGGTCTGGAACCTGTTTAATAGGAGCTGTTTCAAGACGCCCTTGCCCCAGAAGGCAGGTGACACTACAGTTCCGCAGGTGCCCCCTCCAACTCTTGCCTCTAACTCACCCTGGGAACCTGGGAACCCCTCCTGGGTAGGTGACGGGCTAGCTGGGGAGATGGCCCCAGGACTTCTGCCTGGGCGGATGAGCTCAGGGGCAGTCCATGCCCAGTCTCTGGTTCACAGGCCCAGTTGAGTTTGGACTCCACTCCCTCCTTGAGCCACCGCCCCCTCCTGATTCCCCTCCTGATCCCACGCTAACACCGGCTGCAACATCAGGGATGATGGGACACTATGAGAAGCAGACTCTCAAGGACTTAGGCGCTATCTGACTGGGGTCCCAACCCAGCCAAGCATGTATCTGCAGCTTGAGGGTGGGTCTCTTTATTCCAACACCCGAATGGGACAGGGGCCTAGAGTGCAAGAACCACTGGCCGTAACCAGAGGTCAGCTGCTTGCCTAGGTGTGGGACGGGACGACAGGCCTTGGCAATCAGGTAACTGAGAAAAGATGGGAGAGGCGGCAGGAGGTAGACTGGGGCTCGCAGCTCCCTCCCTATGACTTCTAAACAGAAGCCGACATGGCTGACCTAAGAGCCTCTTCAGAGCCACTGGGCATGGCTCTAGGGCCTACCTGCTTCAGACGCTTGACCTCATGCTCCAGTTCCACCTCACGGGCTCTGGCGTTGAACTCGCCAAGGGCAGATGAGCTGCGGCCCCTACCTGGCCGCTCGCAGTCCAGCTTGTACATCTGCAGGTGCTCCAGCTCTCTCCGCAAGTCCTCGATGAGCTGTCAGGGAGAGCAGCCCGTTGGCAGCAGCAGTGGCACTGAGAGAACCCTAGGGGTCCCCGGCCTGTGACCCACCTCCTGCGTCGCCTCCCGCTCCTTCTGGAACTCGAGGCGGTTCTGCCGCAGCTTGTCCATCATGCGCTTGTAAAGGTCCATCTCGTCCTTCAGTCGCAGGCTGGTGTCCTCCAGCCGGTCAGACATGCGCTGCCGCTCCTAGGACAAGGCAGATCCGGTCAGGGCAAGCATCCTGAGAGGACCCTCGAGCTCTGGAGGATCTTAGTGTGGCAAATGGAACATTCTAGAAACATAGCAGGAAACGTCCCAGGCCCCTGATGTCCTTCAGTAGTGTCAGACAGAACCTGAGAAGAAGCTGTCAGGAGCTAAGCCCACCCTCTTCAAGAGAATTCCACAGTATAAGGCATTTACAGTATATAAGACCAGCTAAATTGTCACTGTAGGAAACTTGAAATTTTGAAAATTCAGAAGCAAAAGTCATTCACTTCCCCTCCTATTTAATTAATAAACTTATTTTTGTTTCTTTTTAAGACAAAACTCTCATTACCCTAGGATGGCTTCAAAGCTCATGGTAGCAGAGGATAACCCTCTTTTCTCCGCAGCCTGAGTGCTGGGATCACAGGTGTGTGCTACCGCGCGCGCGCGCACCCTGGTCCCTCTTCTCTGCAGGAAAATCCGTCAGTGCTTCAGAGGCTGCGATCCGGCCCTGACGGCCATCACCCACGAACCCAGCGTCCTGCTGGGCCCTGCCGCTCACCTCGTCCAGCTTCTCTGTCTGTGACTTGAGTCGAGCCACTGTCGTTCTCAGATCTGTGTTCTCTTCTTCCAACTGCTGCACCCTGGAAAGACAAAGGGCACAGCTCAGAGAGTCTGGAGCAGAAATGGCCTTAGAGAAAAGGCGCCTGGCAGGCAGCCTCCGCTTCCAGGACAAAGAAACCACCGCCTGGGAGGAAATGGAGACGGAAGATAAGTAAACATCTCACAGGTAACTCGGGCCCAGAGTCCCTGATCCAAAAATCCAAAAGGTTCCTAAATCCAAGGCTTTTTGAGCAATGATGTGGTGCTACAACCAGAACCCATGTTGTCATGAAACTGCTTCCTGTGTGGGGTTATCAGCACCTTTAATCCTGGCTCTCGGGGTACAGAGAGGCAGGAAGAGCTCTGTTGAGCTGAGAACAGCTGGCTTACATAGTGAGTTCCAGGGTGGCTAGAGTCTCAAAAAATACGTATGGCCGGGTGGTGGTGGCGCATGCCTGTAATCCCAGCACTCTGGGAGGCAGAGGCAGGCGGATTTCTGAGTTCAAGGCCAGCCTGGTCTACAGAGTGAGTTCCAGGACAGCCAGGGCTATACAGAGAAACCCTGTCTCGAAAAAAGCCAAATCCAAAAGACAAAAAACAAAAAAAAAAGTATGTATGTATATATGAAAACAAAAATATAATATATATATATATATATATATATATATATATATGATTACTGTCAGTCTATAACTTACTTTTTAACTGTGTGTTTGTGTACAGTATGTTGTGCACATGTTTGACCTTGTTTGAGATAGGACCTTTTATTGGTTTGCTGGACCAGCTGACCCTCCAACCTCTGGGGCTCTCCGATCTCTGCCACAGAACACTAGGGTTACAGGAACATACTGCTGTGTTTTATGTAGGTTCTGGAGATGCAAAATCTGTGTGGCAAGCACTTTACCCAGAGCTATCACCCTGGCCCCATAAGTTGTTTTAAAAATAAGGGAGCCAGGCTTGATTGTGAATAGCTTTAACTCCAGAACTCAGAGGCAGAGGCAGGCATATCTCGAGTTTGAGCCCAGCTGGTCTACAGAGTAAGTTCTAGGACATCCAGGGTTACATAGAGAAATCCTGTCTTGAAAAAAAGAATGAGGGGCTAGAGAGATGGCTCAGTGGTTAAGAGCACCGACTGCTCTTCCAGAGGTCCTGAGTTCAATTCCCAGCAACCACATGGTGGCTTACAACCATCTGTAATGGGATCTGATGCCCACTTCTGGTGTGTCTGAAGACAGCTGCAGTGTACTCATATACATGAAATAAATAAATAAATCTTTAAAAAAGAAAAGAAAAAAGAATGAAAGGAAGGAAGGAAGGCAGGCAGAAAGAAATTTCATGTTTAGACAGGGTCCTATCTCCAACACATATATATATGTAAGTATGTATTTTAAAATCTAAAAAATTCTGAAAGCTGGCCTTCACCCATGCACACATGTAAACATACATGCATATACACAAAATTCTTTATGGAACAATGAGGAAGAGGGCTTCTTCTAGGAGGAGGAGAGCAGTCCAATGTCTGGAATGCCACGCCTCTCCTGCTAGTGCCTGCAGTCTGAAGTCTAGGCCCATATTTGCTCTCTGCTCCCATGCCTGGCCCTCAGCTGGAATTGGCAGTGCTCAGCGCCACATCTCTGATTCAGAGGCAATGGTCCTCTCTGGGAGTGTTTCAAGATGGCCGCCCTGCAGTGGCCCAGTGGGGATGGCAGTCCATGGCTTTATAGGCAGGGAAGGTAGCTATGGGACTTACAAAGCCACATCTGATTCTCGCAGTGCCCCCGCCCCAGCTACTGCCTCATTCTGGAGAGGTTTTTTTGTTTTGTTTTGTTTTGTTTTTACCTTAATGAGGCCTTGGGTACCTAGGGGGGCTGCCAGTCAAGGGCCAGAGAGGACGCTGGACCTCCATGCTAAGTGGTGTGAAGCCGGCTAAGGAAGTGAGGAGCGGGTGCGCCAGTGACCGGAGGTGCCGCCCACGCCTCCACATGAACAGCGCCCCGGAGCTGTGGGAAGGGTAGCCAGTAGACTATCTACTCTCAGACCCTGGCGCTGGGCTCCTGCTTCAGCCCTGCTCAGTCCTCTCCCCTCTACCTCCCTGGCCCCGGCTACCTCTCTTGAGCCTGCAGTCATTTAAAACAGGAGTTTAACATGAGTGGCCCCTTAGGACACCAGCCCCAGCGCCATATGCAAACAACAACCTCTAGAGCCGTGGTTCTGAATCTGCGGGGCCAGGGAACACCGGACAGTGCCTGTTCCTCCAGGGGCCCCACCATGGCCAGCCAGCGACAAGGCCACAGTCTCATCACAAAGCACACGGTGCATGGTACGCATGGCAGGCAGAGAGGGAGTTACACAGCAGGTAGAAACACCGTGCCCAGGGCCAGTGCTGTTCCTACAGCCCGACTTGGGATCTAGCAAGGAAGATGCTGGTATATACAGGAGGCCACAGGCTCAGCTTACCCACGCTCAAGTTCAGGACACGACAAGTTCTGACGGCAGGGGGCGCTCCCGGCCTAGCTATCAGAACCAGTCCTCTGATCCTCCTCTGCACTTCTTCTGCCCAAGCACCTTGGCTACCAGGAACTTTCACTCTGCCTACTCCCTGAAGAACTGGCCTGTGCAATTTTACAGTATCTGAAGTAGACATGCTAGAACAATCGGCTCAGCTTTACTGGAAGCACTGCGGGGCAGCACTACCCCAGGGCGGAGGGGCGTTGCGGGGCGCTGCGGGCTCAGGCCTGGTGCCCACCTGGTGTTGAGCAACTCCAGCTCTGTGCTCTTCTCCCGCTCCAGCTTGCAGTAGACCTCACGGTGTCTTCGGACCTCCTCCTCCAGGGCCTGCTCCGCTGTGGTCTCCTGATCCTTCACCATCTCCTCCAGCTCATGCACCCTGAGGTGGGAGCACAGACAAACTCGGTCAGGGTGCACTCAGCCCACTCAAGAAGGCCTGGACCCTGCCGAAGCCCCTAACACACTCACTGTGATGGTGGCGGGCTTCCAGGCCTACGCCACGAACTTAGCTAATGGGGGAATTAAGGACACTGTGACATCTAACAACAAGTGTGTCAGTCATACTCCAGGGGGAAGCAGATCTAGCGAAGCTCTAGGGGAGCGAGGCCACACAGAACCCGGTGGAGGCTACGGGCTTGACCACAGCTACACCAATGGCTTCCAAGCTTTACCCTCTCTTTTCTACGGATGTCCTACCCAGAGCCACTCCAATTACTTAGGTTCATCTGGCAAATGGCCATAAGAAACCCAGAGCCAAGCTGGGTAGTGGTGGCGCATGCCTGTAATCCCAGCACTCTGGGAGGCAGAGGCAGGTGGATTTCTGAGTTCGAGGCCAGTCTGGTCTACAGAGTGTGTTCCAGGACAGCCAGGGCTATACAGAGAAACCCTGTCTCAAAAAAAAAACCAAATCAATCAATCAATCAATCAATCAATCAATCAATAAATCCAGAACCAGGAAAAGGCCAGACCCCTCTGAAGTGATAACCCAATGCTGACTACCAGAAGCCTCTAGTTCTGTCCAACAGTTCACAGTCTCTCTCCATCAGGCTTAGCTGGGGCATACAAAAGGCCATGCGGGGAACAGACCCAGCCCAGAGAAGTCTATCAAGTTTCTTGCATCAGGGAGGCCAGACAGCACGGGAGGCATCCTTCCCAGTGTCCCTGCATCCATCCGTTCCCTCACCACCTGGCCACACACAGCAGCCCCTAGGCCCTCCTGCCCTCCACTCCCTGTCACAGGGGCATGTTCCCAGGAAGGGAGGTCAGGCCCTGGGCACTCTAAGCCAGTGGCTCTCAACTTTCCTAACCTCCCCCGCCAACCATAAAATCATTTTGTTGCTACTTGATAAGTGTAACTCTGCTACTGTTGTAAACTGTAAGTATCCTATGCAGGATATCTGATATGAACCCCCAGCAGGGGACATGGCCCACATGCTGAGAACAGCAGTTGTCACTCAGTGGGAGTCACAAGCCCTGGGGTTGTACCCTCAGAGGAGTTATCCATCAGGTCTGGAATCTAGGCCAAGTGGCTCAGAGCGGGAGAGGCTGGGGACAAGTGGGGACATCTGCGCTGCCCAGAGCCGCCCCGCCCCGGACCTGTGCACCAGTTGAAGGTTCTCCTGCTTCAACTTGCTCTTCAGGCCCCCGCTCGTCAGGCTGTCGTTCTCCAGCTCCGTCACCTTTTTCTCCAGGAAGCTCACCTGCAGCATGAAAGGCGGGGCAGGGTACAACAGGCTTTTGAAGCCACAGACCTGAGAATCTAGAAAAGCCCACGACAAGGGTCTCCAAATGACTACGCATAAAAGAACAGTCAGATTTTAAGAGGAAAGGGCACGTGATAAGTGTCCCTCTTGCCCTGAACTCCTAGGTGGGCATAGGGTCCAAGTCCCCCACACATCCCAGGAACATGCAGAGTCCCACGGCCCACCTTCTCCGTAATGTCATTGTCACAGGAGTCGATGCTGTCACGGAACAGGTCCTCGGTGCTGCCGTTACTGCTGCTGAAGTTACTGTTGTGCATGAGCTGCCTGTGGGGGCAGAGGGCACCTGCCTGCCATGTGTGCCACAGCCTGGGACCCCACTCAGGCTACAGGCTGGGTGAGTTTTCAGTACAGGGGCTGCCAGGAAAGAGGTCACAGGAGGGGCACTCCATCTGGCCTTCCTACCCAAATGACTGTCTGCTCTGAGCACAGCGGACAAGGCACTCCCCAAGCCCAGGTCCTGAGTGGAAGGGTAACGCCCACAGCCATGGGCACCTAGAAGGCCCACTAAGGCCGACATAGTGAGGATCTGAAGATGCTGACGCTACTAAGTAGGGGCAGGCAGCAAGGGCAGGGAACGGGCTGCTCTGCCCCTGGCTGTCTCTTCCGTGCAACTGGGGCTGCAGTCACTCAGCTACATGCAAGGCACAGGCTGAATCTGGGCTGCTGCCATGGAGCCCTGGCCCTGGGACAGCAGACGCAAGTCACAGTGGTAAGCACTCAGCTCTGTCTCCCAAGAGGGTCTCACCGTCCAAAAGCTGTGCTTGAGATCTTCCGGTTGGGGCTAGAGAGAGAGAGAGAAGGGGACACAGTCACCGAACAGGGGGCACTAGGCCACCTCCACATGCTGCCCACTGTACAGCACTAAGGTGTGATGGGAGGAAGGGACATCATTCATCAGCTTGGTGCCGAGGCACCTCCGGGGCAGCCCTGCTGGGACGCCCAACGCACCCGAGCACCTGAGCACGCAGGCGGTCCCGCCTGGCCCCGCCCCTCTGGGCTGCAGCCTCACCTGTTGGCCTTCAGGTTTTTCAGCCGGGCCTCCAGGTCGTTCAACAGGTTGATCTTCTTGCAGCACTGAGAGCAGTATACGTCCAGCAGCTCACTGTTGTAGGCGTGTCGCATCTTCCTCGGGGTCTGTCCCGCACTGGGCCGGGGAGGGGGAGGGCGGCGAGGGGGGGGAGGTCACTCTCTGTGCTGCTGGCAAACTGTGCCCCGCCCCACCCACCTCACTTTGGGGCAGAGGAATGGAAGTAAACCAGAGCATCCCTTTCCCACGGTTGCCAGAGATAGAGGTGTGTGCGTGTACCCAATTAGCAGATAAGGCATACAGAGAGTTAATGTCACAGGAAGGAATGACTCAGACAAGCAAGGAGCCAGAGAAGGTCACTCGAAAGGCCCTACAACACTGAGGTTCTAGGAAGCAAGATAACATCGACACTCCCCCACAGGGGTCTGCAGACTCCCAGACCAATTAACTGTTTCTCCCTGCAAAATCAGGATGTAAGAAGGCAGCACCCAGCATGCTAGCGGGGTGCTGGACAGAGGAAGGATGTTTTTTGCCTGTCTGACCCACTAGGATGAGGCTAGACTGGTTCTGGCATTTTCCATAAACTCCAAATGCCACCCAGAGCAAGGGAGCACCTGGAAGACACTGAAGATCCTAGGTCTGAGTAGGCATTGGTTCTGGTCTCATCGTCGGGGCAAGGGCTGCTGGGAGCACAGTCCACGTCATCCCCCTCGCCATAGTCTTCAAATTGCTCCTCGTTGCTGATGAGAGAGGCGGTGGAGTGAGTAGAAAGGTCTGATGTGGTCATGGATGGAGTGAGGACGAGGGACCTAGGGCCATAAGTACCCAGTTAGTGAGGGCTGAGGGCGCGACCTGCAGCGTCCAGGGGGGTGGGGGATGGGGTGGGGGAATGGGGGGGGAGGGGAACCAGCCTGGATGGCAGGAGCCTGGATGAGTCTGCACCTTTTGACTTTGGGGACCTCATCCTAAGGGGAACATCCCACATAGAGATTTCTCCATAAGAGATATATAAATTGTCCCATCCCCAAACAGCAAAACACTGGTTATTTCTTGATGATTTAGCAGCAGAGAGATTAAAATTACACTATAATTATAGTTACTGTATTAGAATATGTATCAGTGAAGCAATTATTAAATTATAGAGTATCAGATGATTGCTGAAAGGTTCATATATTGATAACAAGGAAGAGAAATACATATCAAAGATAACTTAGATATAAGCTTTGAGACAGTAATTAGCAAACTTATTTTGAGACAGTGTTTTACTATGTTGGCAGTGATGGTGGGCACCTTTAATCCTGGTACTCAGGAGGCAGAGGCAGGTATATCTTTATAAATTCAAGATCGGCCTGTTCTATATAGATTATTCCAAGCCAGCCAGGGCTACACAAGACCCTGTGTTTAAAAAAAGGAAGAAAAGAGAGGGGAGGGGAGGGGAGGGGAAGGGAAGGGAAGGGAGGGGACGTAGACAACACAGATGGTACCACGCCATGGGACTTGGGTTAAGGGTTATTTTCTCTCATTCTCACTTTCCCCATCTTTTCCAATTTTTTTTTTTTTTTTTTGGTTTTTTGAGACAGGGTTTCTCTGTGTAGTCCTGGCTGTCCTGGAACTCACTCTGTAGACCAGGCTGGCCTCGAACTCAAATCCACCTGCCTCTGCCTCCCAAGTGCTGGGATTACAGGTGTGTGCCACCACGCCTGGCTTCCAATTTTTAATTATCCCTTAATTTTTCAAAAATCATCGTCATCGTCGTCATCGCGGTGTGTGTTACATGCTCATGCACACGCCTGCCACAGCCCACATGTGGAGGCCAGAGGCCAGTTTGCCCCTGTCTTCCTGTCGGAGTGCTGGGATTCACAGACGCCACTCCCTGTCTCAGTGAGTTCTGGAGCTCAGATGCACCGTGACCCACTGAGGCAGCTTTCTGGCCCTCTTTATCCTTTATCATGACAAGTAACACAGGTGACAATCAGCCCCCAATTTATAGAGCGGCATGTCTAGTCCAAAGATGCCTAACTCTAAAGAACTGTCAGAGACCCCAGACTCTAAGGCATCTCATGGGCCACCCATGAGACACGTGAGGGCGTGGGTGGGGCTGACTCTACAACCTGAGAGCAAAGAGAGGCTCAGCTCGGTGCCTGCCTGCATCCATCTTTGACAGTCACCCTGCATCCACCTTTGACAGTCACCCTGCAGTCACAGCAACTTCTCAGCTCAGCAGCAGACCACGCCCCCCGCCCCCCAAGTCCAGGGAGTCTGCATTCAAAAGGGGAAACTTTTACTGGGGGCTGGGGCTGGGGAAGACAGATGAATACCAGGTTAGTTCTCAGAACGCATCTTCTGTGTTTAAGGATAGCAGACAGCACCACCAATAGCTGAGTCCCCTGGCACTCAATCTGCATTTTCTTTCTTCACACTTTGTGCCCCCTGGGGGGTGTCACTTGTACCTCAGGCTGAATGGCTGGCAATGCTCCCTTTCCCCTTATGTTTGTGAAACTTCACCAAGGCTGGGAAGATGGCTCAGCAGTTAAGAGAACACACTACTCTTGGGGGGGGGGGTTACCTGGGAGGGCCCCACCCTCTCTGAGGAGGAGAGGGAGTGGGGGGAGGGACTGTGTGTGTGTGTGTGTATGTGTGTGTGTGTGTGTGAGTAAATTCGGAGGTGGAGTAATGTTCAGGATATATATAAATACATTTACAAAAGAGGAGCTGAGCTCAGGTCCCAGCACCCACAAATGCCCCTACAAACTCACAAATGCCCTCTTTGGGCTGCCACATACCCAAGCATGCACACCCACTCAGGCACACACAATTAAAAATAAATATAGGCTGGGCGTGGTGGCGCACACCGGTAATCCTAGCACTTGGGAGGCAGAGGCAGGCGGATTTCTGAGTTCAAGGCCAGCCTGGTCTACAGAGTGAGTTCCAGGACAGCCAGGAGGACCACACAAAGAAACCCTGTCTCGAAAACCCAAACCAAACAAATAAATAAATATAAACAAATCTGAGACACTCAGACTGGAGAGATGTCTCAGTAGTTAAGAGCACTTGCTGATCTTGTAGAGGACTCGGGTTTAGCTCCTAGCACCCACATGGTAGCTCACAACCACCAGTAACTCCAGTTCCAGAGGATCTGACACGCTCTTCTGCAACAGGGACACATATATACATGCAGGCAAAACTCATACATATAAAAGTAAATCTAAAAATGAGTCAGACGTGGTGGCACACACACCTTCAATCCCAGCACTGGAGCCAGTGTGGGGACCAGGCCCATCAGCAATACATACTGAGACCCTGTCTCCACAACCCCTCCCTAAGCAAGCTGGCTTTCCCACTGGGCTTCCAATTCCAGGATTATCCCTACTATCCAGACACCTGTGGAAGCAACACACACACACACACACACACACACACACACACACACACACACACACACACACGGTGCTGATCCTCTCAAGGCGTCATGTGTACTTCTGGAGATGCCTTCCAAGGACTCTACTTCTGGCCCCGGGGCCACGCGCCGCCTCGGTCACTCACTTGTCCTCTGGCAGGAACAGGCCCCCCAGCTCAGGCTCCTTTTCCTCGCCAGAAGTCCTGACGGAGCCCTCCGGGCCCTGGCTGCTCTCCATGGGGCTGTCCATGTCTAACTCCTGGGGTCCCTCAGGTAGGGCCAATGTCATCGCTTCCTCCTCGTCTTCCTGGAAGACGTCGTCGGGTTCCCTGGGGAGGAGCTCGCCATCAGCAAAGGTAGAGCCAGAGAAGTCGCTGCCCTGGAAAGTCAGAAGGGCAGAGTGAGTGAGGCTGGCCCCCAGGGACTCGGTACTCACCGTCTACACGGGCATCTGCAGGGACCGTGGGGCAGGATGGCCAAGATGAGTCTCTAGACATGAAGTGCCCGGTAAGGCTCGAGGGATTCTCATGTGGCTGAGTCGTGAGCATTCTGTAAGGTCCTGTCTCCCAGATACAGCCGCCCATGGAAAAGGGCTGCAGCCAGACCGGCTGCCCTGAGGCCGGGACAGCTTTGATGGAGCCCTCATCACAGTCTGCATGGGGAGCCACAGACCTTCATGAAGGCTTCTTGGCTGTAGTGACTGGGCACCCACCCTAGCCAACAGTCAGGGACAACCCTGCCCTCACACGAGGAACCTGAGGCATGATGGTGCAGAAGATGTACAGCTAGAGTGCACCTTCCAAGACCCTGTACAGCCACAACACCTCAGTGTGAAAGAAAATAGTAGTAACTTGTCTGTCTGTCTATCTTGCCTTAAGCCACGCTGCCAGCTGTTGTGTAAGTTTACTCAAAATTAAAATATTCAGTCTCCCAGGTAACCTCCTTAAGACAGAAAGTAAACTCAAAACAGTTTCAGGAACTCCCTGAAACTGACCAGATTCTCTTGGCCCCTCCCTCCCAAGACAGACCGCTGAGAGTCACAAGCTGAGCTCAAACAGGTGGCGACCTGTCAAGCAGCAGGAGAGGAAGAGAGACAGTGACAGCGGAACTGCCTGGAAAAGGCTCAAGCCAACCGAGGCCCCCAGACAGGACCCTCTCCAGCCTCCTGGGCGGCCTGGAGGCTGTGCGGTGTGCTCCAGGTTCCCAGATTTTGTGAACCGTATCCTGGGGTGGACTGCGGTGTTATTCCACGACTAACCCCAATAAAGCTCGTTGAGTCACTGGATGGACTTGGCTGGTGCCTGTATCCATACTCTGGTCTGTTGTGGGCTATCTGGAGTGAACAGTCAAGAAAAGTCTCTGGCATACCGCCAGCCAGGATCTCTCACTCCTGGGCCTGAGGTGCTCCAGTGCCTTACATGATGCTGATGTGCAAGGCGGTCTGTCTGTACCGCTTGGTGACATTAATAGCAGAGCGCAGGGTCGGCTTATTTAACCTAATGTAAGTAGTTGTCTCGGCGAACCGTTCCCATGGTACTTGGATTCGAGAGGGCAGGCGCTCCCAGGGGCTGTTTCTAAGCCGACGGCATACTGTGTCTAGGGCTAACTGAGATGTTTCCCTCATCTTCCTGGGCTGCCAGGGAGCCAGAAGCCTCACAAAAGTGTCCACAAGAAAGGTTCCAGGACACCAGAAGAAGCCACCTGGAGGCAGGCTGAGCCTGTGCCCTGAGGAAACTGGGGGCTCCGAAGAGAAGGTGATTCACAAATATGGTTCCCTGCCTGTGCCAGGCCTCAGCTGAACACAGACGGACCAATGAAATCAGCACCAGCAATCCCAAAGGTGGGGATCAAGGGTGAGCAATCAAAGTCTTCCTCACGGTCTGAGGGTCAGACCACACACGGCTCCTAAGTCACTGAGCATCATACTCTCAGCCCACACGTAGCTCAACGAAACACCACAGCAGAGCAAACTGACACTTGTGTCCTACTTCTGTTTGGGGACAACTCTCCAGGATGGCTGTCTTTGTTCCCATTTTATTGATAGGGAAATAGGCGCTCAAAGAGTAACCTGCCAGAGTTCTGGCAGGCTGGGCAGAGGGCCTGCCTGCTTCTGCCTGCCATGTATTTGGTTCCCTTCGCCACGGCCCCCCTCACATCTCAGTAGTTCTCAGAGCTGGCAGTGATGAGGTGAGTCACTCTGTGGAGACCAAATGCCAGTGAGGACGCGCAGGCTCTCCTCCTAAGGCAACAGTCCCGGTGCACACGGCACGCCCATGGGAGACGCTGCTTAGCACAGGAACACCCAGGGGAAAGTGAGGGGTGGCCCGTCCCTCGAGGGAGCAGCTTGAGTCCTCTATGCCATCTCCCACTATGAGACCTGCAAATTTCACCTGACCAGACAGGCAGGCCAGGGTGGCCTGAGAGGAGCTGTCGGGATCGCCACCGTCAGCCATCCAGCTGCAGGCTCTATCAGACCTCACCTTGGTCCCAGGATTGTGAGTCCTTTCACCCTTTCTAGATCACAGGCCTTGCGTGGGAACCATGACCCACAGCCCACGGCACAGCGGTGCTCACCCAGTCCTCCACCCAGCATCCCACATCAGTACAGTGACACTACGAGCCACATACGCTCCTGATAGTGGCCTCAAGGAGACTATCTTAGTCACAGGAAGGGCAGAAGAAAGGCCCAAACCACCCTTCCAAGACCAGACGACCCTCCTTTCTGGTAGACTTTTGAGCAGAGGACTCATCTGCCCTTCACCTCTGACCCCTGTCCATCTCTCACAGCTGTCCCCAAGAGTGCCATGGTGTACAGGGCACAGATGCCCACTCCTGTCTCATCTAACGCCTGAGAAAGATGAGGCGTAAAGCAGGCAGGTGGTTGTTGAAGCCGCCCAGCTGACAGGGCCCTGAAGCCAAGAGCGGGGTGCCATCCGCCCCCAGCTCCGTCCGCAGGTGCGTGCCCACAGCAACATTTTCCTTTAAAATTAACCTCTCCCTTTATTAACACCTTTTCATTCAGCCCACAATTGTTTGCCTAAGGCAAGTGGAAACTTTAATTATAACTTCAAAATCAATCCTGCAGCTTGCCCCCGAATTAAAGACGCGTAAGGAAGGCAGTAATGTCGTGAGCAGGATGGTACTGGTCCCACGCCTGTCCCAAGGCAGCTCTCCTCGCCCTGCTCCCTCCCGCAGGCCAGGCCTCTGCGGAAGGGTGAGCAGAGTGCTGGGTCAGCTGCTCCCACGCAAACACCTCAGGAAGGAGGCAGATCCTGGGGGTACAGAAGAGGCCTCTGACCCCCACCCTGTACCCCTCCTAGCAGGTACGGAGAACTAGTCACACAAGAACCCTGTCTGTCTGTCTGTCTGTGTACACAGCGGGAAAGGGAGGTCACCATGCAGTTGCCCTGGCATCTAGTACAGGTCCATCTCACAGTGGCCTAGGTGGACCGGGGATGTGGGCTTTCAGCTCTGCCCTGTGCCATCCCCTAGCTATGCCCGCTCAAGCCAGAACTTCAAAGAGAACCTGCTTCACGTGGCTCTGGGCACTGGAGAGCTTTGGGGACTGTGTAGGAGCTGAGGATGAACCTCCAGGGGATGCCATGCAAATTCTGCTCAGGCTGATATAAGATGCAGGCCTCTGTGCTGAACAGAAGCAAGGCTGGTCTCAGCAGCCCCCGGTTGGTCAGTCTCTCCCTGAGTGCTATGTGTGATGAGACGAGGGACAGCATTGTCATCACCACGCCTGATCACCACGCTGGTTGGAGACCCAGAAAGCACAGGTGTGCACCCTGCGTCTCCCGTGGTGCCCAGGACCTGTCCCAAGAGCGGGCAGAGCAGGAAACCGGTAACCCAGAAGATTGACTTTCCACTGAGGACTATGGATGCTCACAGCAGTCTGAGTCTCTGCTGTGTCTCTAGTTCTCAAAACTCTTCCTTCTTTTTATTATTATTATTATTATTTGATTTTTCGAGACAGGGTTTCTCTGTGTAGCCCTGGCTAACTTGGAACTCACTCTGTAGACCAGGTTGGCCTCGAACTCAGAAATCCTCCTGCCTCTGCCTCCCAGAGTGCTGGAATTAAAGGTGTGCACCACCACCACCACCACCCAGCCAGAACTCTTCCTTCTTGTCCTGATCACCAATGTGTGTGTGTGTGTGCACACACGCGCGCGCCTGCCTGTCTGCATGCATGCATGGGGGAAGGGGAGGTCACCATGCAGTTGCCCTGGCATCTACTACGGGTCCAAGCCTGGAGCCTCCTCCGAGTCTGTACAGAATGGCTACATCTGGTTTTTAAGGAAGCTTTAGGAGGGCAGTATCTGTACGGCTATCTGTGGCCCCATCTAACTTCCTGGGGCTCTGTCCCTGCGGGTGCACAGGTGACCTTACATACAGAGCTCCTGTCCTTCTAGGCTACAGGGACTATACTCCCATGAACCACCATGGATTGCTTGTGTCCAAACTCAGGGACACCTTCTTCCCCAACCTTAGGGTCCGAGGGGTGATGGAAGATAAAGTAGATGCAGTGTGCCCCTGTGTAAACCCAGCGGACCTCTGTGGCTGGAACTGCTGGAGGCACAGCTCTGGAGCCTGGCGGTTAGTCCTGGTAGACTCAGCTGCTCACAAGTCCTGTGTTCCTGGACAAGACTCTACCTCTACAAAACCCTGGGATTTCCTCTAGAGAGCAGGGGCTGTCATTTCTGCCCGAGAGGCTGCATGACAATTTACACAAGTACCAGTTGGCAGCTGTGAAAGCCTAAAGTCAGGGCTGGCGTGGGGAGGGGCCAGAGGCTGTGTGTTCAGGGCCCAGGTCATCTGACCTGCCCTGGGTCCTTAACTGGTCAGCTGGCAAGATCCTGACAGATATAAAAGGTTGGATATATGGGGCGGGGGAGGGGGAGCCTGGGGACTATCCAAGGACAGGGGTTACTGGAAACAGGACTGAGCCAAAGTCTGGGCAAATAGAACCCAGCAGCACCCCCAGAGTGTCCCCACCTCCATGTTTCCACTTTGTCCTCATCTGGGGGTGAACAGAGCTGGCTCTAACTGGAAGTGGCTGCCACAAGGCACACAGGCTGCCCAGGGAGCCCCTCTTCAGTCTCAAGAGCTGTGTTCACCCATCAGAAGGCCCAAACCACCCCTTCCTCTGTAGGAAGTTAGAAAGGGCTGAATTCAAAGGCTGCTGAAAAGACCCAGTTATCAGTACACGCGTTAGGCTGTCCAAGCCTCAGAGAGGCTCACAATGGCCCACTGTCCTGCTGTGCTGGCAGGAGGTGCAGCAGGGCCCAAACCAAACAGCTCGGTCTGGTGTTTACCCTCATCCACCTGGGGGGGCGGGGGGTGGGTGAGGGAGTCTCGAGGTCACGCGCCCTAGGTTTCCTGGCAGGGAAACATGAACAGAGCACAGTCGCACAGTGACTGCAGATCTCCGTCCCCTACAAGGGCAAAGAGAGCGAGGTTGTGGCCACAGGGAGGGAGGTCTACACTCCGAGCCTCAGCACCAGCACTGCAGGAGCACACGACTGAGCACGGCCTGCATCAAACTGCACTGTGCCACAGGACCCAGACGACCAACCAAGCAGCACGTAAGGCGGCCCGGCCCCTCTCAGCCTTTCTGATGCTGCCACCGTTTATACACAGATCCTCATGTTATGGTGACCCCCAACCATAAAGCGATTTTTGCTGCTACTTCATAGCTGTGAGTTTGCTACTGCTACGGATCAAAATGAATATGTCTGTGATTTCTGATGGTCTTTGGCGACCTCCGTGGAAGGGCTCTTCTGGAAACCCAAGGGGTTGCAACCCATAGCTTGAGAACCACTGAGCTAAGACATTGTTGTGGTCGCCGTCCAGCGGGGCGACTACTGGATGAGATGTTTCGTCTCTGAGCATCCGAGATGCATACACGTAACCAGGATTGTCATAGAGAATCTAACCAAGAAGAACAGCTCACTGCTTGAGGACGCTGAAACCATGACAAAAAGATGGTGGGCGTTGGGGACGTGATCTAGATAGTGGGTTCCAGTCACACTCTACCACATGTGAGTGAGCACTGTGACCTTTAGCTTACTGAACTACCCTACCCAGTACCTCAGTTCCCTCAGCTGAGCTAACTACAACACAAGGTAAATGAATTGGCAATTGCTCTAAGTAATCGTTCTTAGATGCCTTTGTGAGCTATCGCTGTCATTAGTATGCTAAAGGATGGTACCCGGGGTGGGGGTGGGGGGGCACACCTGAGCATCCTGAAATCTATCCCACCATGGGGAGGCTTTCCCTCCGACTGACCCCTGACCCCTCGGTGATACACTGGGCAGGCTCAGCTCGAGAGGCCAAGTTAACACGTCCTCCCTCAGCAGGGTCCTCTCTTGCCCACTGCCTTGGCAGGTCTGTCTGCACATTAGTCACACCCTGTAATAAGTGTTAAGATGAGATGCTGCCTAGAGAAGGAGCCCAGGAGGCCGTGAGGCGCGGGCTCATCCACCCCCGGCGCTGGCAACAGGCTCCACTCGGCAGGCGGTGACTTGGAGCCAAAGCGTAGCTCTGTGGGGACAGGGCTGGGTAAAAATAGCCTGGGCGGGCACATCTCAGCTTCCCTTGCAAACCAGGCACCCGTGGGTACACGTGGATCCCTTACTGCGGGAAAGAGGTTGTAGGCAGGCACAGGCCAAGCCTCCCACCAATGAGAAGGGCAATGGCTGATGGGCTAGGTCAATAACGGAATCTCTTGTATGTGCGGCCAGTCAATACCCCGGAGACATGGAACAGGCCAGGGTCATGATGGGGTTATCCTTTGGGTAGCAGGAACCTCCCCTTGAGGGGGAGCTTGTGGTACTGACACCCCACATTCAAGGAAGGTGGGCTAGGACTGGCTACAATGACATACACGCGCACAGCCCACCACAGCTTGGCTGCTCTCTTCACACAGACATGATGACCATGGTGGCTGAGAAGCAATCCTGACAGTCACTGCCTTCCCCTGGGGCTGCCAGCCCTGCTACACACACTGACCTCACCAGTGGCTGCCCGGGACCAATCAAAGGCCAAAGGTTGGGACCAAGCTGTTGAGGTTATCATCTTAGCAAAAGGCCAGAACCTTGACCAACCTCCAAGGCCAAGGGAACCCACAAGAGAACTGGTCACCAAGCCATCTCCATTGCCTTATCCTGTGAGTTCAAAGCTCCGTAGCCCTGGCTTCCTGTTATGGTGCACGAGGCATGGATTAGCAGGCAGGACAGACTACCATGTTCCTTCCCAGATCTACCCCACCCACGACTTCAAGGGTGCAGCCAGGGCAGGTTTTGGTCCCTGGGCTCCATGTCTACTTCTGAACCCCCAAAGTGTCTCACCTTAGGTCAAGACTCCCCCTCAGCAGGAGCACCCAGGTGACAATCTCTGTGCCGCCATTCTGTTAGCTTCGGTTGGACCTGCAACTAGTCACAGGGCAGGACGGGGGAGGGAAAAGGGGGTGCCGCAGCAACAGTAGATGTTTCATCTTTGGTTTCACACCATGCTGGGATTTTTCAGGCCTCTAGGGCTATTTACACAGAGTATGGGCACGCAGAACTAGCCAGCCCCTGACTGTCTTTCATCCCAACTTCAACAGTCAATCCTCCCTCCCAGGTTCCACACTACTCAACTCGCACCTGCTGACAGAAAATGGCAGAGATTAGGGGAAAGTAGACATGCGGTAGCTCCCAGAAAAACTTAGAAAGGAGACATCAAACAGCCCGAAGCAGATCAGAGATTGATTTCAAAAGGTACAGAGGCATGATCAGTGTTAAGGGATTCAAAGAGCCAAGTCCACAGAGAGGGGCCGGAGTGAGATGAAGCCCCAAGAAGGAGGGTCCGAGGTAGACCTGGGCAGCACAGCTCTGGCCAGGGGGATTGTCTGGCTGACAAGCATGTCTGGCTGCCCGGAAGGCTGTGGCCCAGTCAGTGCCAGAGCTGGAAACCAATTAATGCCCAGCCAGACCTTTGACCCAGACTCCGGTGTCTTTGACCTACTGACCGAAGGGAGAAAGAAGCTGCCCACATTCTTGACCAGGGCCCGTCTGGTGCTGCCCAGGAACTGGCTGCCGCTCTGGTGTTCTCGTTCTCTTTCTCGCGCAGGTGAACAGGGGCCCTTCGGCCAAGCCACACCCCTCCCCACCACACCAACCAAAAGAAAGCTGGCAGGGCCACACAGTCTCAGAAGTTCTTCAAGGGGTAGGAGGCACTTAAAAGTGATAATGCAGGACCGATTTACCAAGATGTGGCCCTCCTACACATTCATGCATCTCTTACAAGTTTCAAAATACATACAGAAGACTTCAGAGAACTGGGAGTGAGAGTCCCCCACCCCCACCCCAATGAATGGGACAGGCGGTGGAGGATTAGAGGAAAGATGGGTGAGAACACCTCCAATCTGACCGGCTTCACCCAGCATACTCACCAACAACTGCCCAGAGAATAAAGCCAATAGATGAGAGGCTAATGGGAAACTGGACACTTGCATAGTACCAGACACCCCCGCCCCCCCCCCCCCCACACACACACTGGAGACCACAGGAAAGCACAGAGACCCCTCTCAAGTCTTTGAACACGGAACAGGTAACTGTTTCCTTAACAGCATCAGTAATGGAAAGACAGACACTGGCCAGTGTCCTCCCAACGGGGCCCACAGCAGGAGATATCACAAGTTACATGTCACTAAAAATGGACCAAAAACCAACCAACCAAACACCATACCTTTTGTGCGACAACTGGCCTGGTGGAGGTCACAAAGAGAAAAGGTCCTAGTGGCTCACACCTGTACTCAGAGTATCTGGGAGACTAAGCTAAGAATAGTGCTGTGAAACTGAGGGCAGCCTGGGCTACAGAAACAGTTCCAGGTCAGCCTGGGTTTCAGTGAAACCCTACCTAAAATCAAATAAAGGAATGCCATGTAACTAGATTAATGGTGGGGGGTTTCTAGATCAGTGCCCTCCAACGTCAGCGTTACTTCATGTCACACAGTGGAGCATTGAACTCGGACGAGATCTGCCTCTGGTTAGGAGATCCAGAAATGTGTGTTTCCAAGTTATGAGGGGTTAAAGAGAACATTTCTAGCAGAGGCAGGCAAGTCACTGAGTTTGAGGCCAGCCAGGTCTACAAACCTACTTCCCGGACAGCCAGGGCTACAACAGGGAAACCCTGTCTTGAAGAACCAGATAAAAGTGATATAAACAAGCAAAGCACCCTTAAAGAAAAAAACCCCAGGGTCAGAACCCCAGAAACACCAGGCCTAGAGAACCAAGCACCCCAACCCCAAGACTACCAAAGGACAGGCAGGAAAGCTTCTGAAGAGGCAGGGATAGCTAAATGGCCCCCCAATTCCAAATGGTGCATTTGGTCAGAAGCCCTTACTAAGGGTGGGTCTGTGTATGAAAGTGGGCTATCTCCCTCCACTGAGGCTCTCCTGGGAACTTAGGCTATGCCCTCCTCATTTTGTTCCTCCCTTTGGAGGAAGGCTCCCAAGGCCCCTCAGTGAGCTCCATCCGACCTGACCGGTGTCCTGGTGAACATGGAGAGGCACACCTGTAAGCCCAGCACCCTGCAGGCAGAAGCAGGAACACCAGGGATCCCAAACCATCCATGAGAGCTACATAGCAAGTCTGAGGCCAGCCTGGGCTACATGGGACCCTACTTCTTAAAAAACAAACTATGCAAAACAACAAGGAGGGAGAAGAGAAATGAAAAGTGTGGGGGAGGGGACGACCAAGGACAGAGACTTTATAAGAAACATTCCCATCAGCACCCTGCTCTCAAATGTAGCTTCCAGAACCCCGAGGAAATCTGTCAAGTGTCTAAACCACTAGGCCTGAATCACTTTGATATGATAGTCCCAACAATTAGTAGTCCTTCCCTTTGCTTTGTGGGAGGCCACAGGGATCCCCAATTGGTGGATGTTTCTATCCAGGCTCCCCACATGTGCACACCTACAAACAGATGCACCCAGGTTCCTGTATACATAATAACAACAACAACAATAAATCCATGGATATTAAAAACTGACGGAGCTGAGGCCAGGCGTGGTGGCATATACCTTTAATCTCAGCACTTGGAAAGAAGAAGCAGCCGGATTTCTGAGTTCCAGGCCACCCTACTATATAGAATAAATTACAGGACAGTCAGGGCTACACAGTAAAACCTTGTCTCGGAGGGAAAAAAATTGCCAGTGCAGTCAGACAGTGCAACAGCAAAGGTGGTTTTGTTTGTCCCCAATCCCGCTCATGGGATTCACATAAAACAGATGTGAACAGTGACTGATTAACAGGCAGAGACGGCAGGCAGCCACACAACCACAGGCCCTGCATGTACACACAGCCTCTAATCCTGCGGCAGCCACCTCTGTGGCCAGAAGGGCCCAGTAATTGAGCAAGATATTTCCAGTTTCTCTACACCAGACAGTATTTCTGGCTACTTAAAATCCAAAGCAGATTTCTTCCCTTTGTTGTGGCCAGGACAGGAAGAGAGCCTCTACCACTCTGGGGACGCGTGGGCACCCAGCTCAGCTGTGATGCCAGCCTCCTGAGGGCCTTCCTCCCCTGCCCCCACAGCTGTTCAGTACAGTGATGGTAACTAAAGGTCCAACAGAATCTGGCTGAATCATCTCCAAGTAAAATTCACAGGAGAGAAGATGAACCCATCTTCAGTCAGCCCTGGATGAGGTGTGTCCCAGGGTCTCATATCCAAGTGCCCCAGTAAACCTATTTTTTAACAAGAAGGAATCAAAGAGGATATCTGGTCTACCCCTTCCCCACTAGTTAGAGTCAATGACCTTGATTTCCAAATGAGCACGTGGACTTCGGAGGCAAATACCCAGGGTTTATGAAAACAGAATTTAAATTGCTTCCACATCTGGAAACCAAGGCGGCAGCTAGCCCCAAGAATTCCAGGCATGCCAGGCATGGAGAAGCAGAGGGTCCAGGGAGGCATTTCCTGTCAGCCTGAGGTTCCTTCACCCACCTATCTGAACCCACACAAAAGATCTCTCCAAAAGAGAGGGGGCTTGTGGCACCACATTGGCCACCCAGGGCTTGCCCGCTCCACGTAGCAGGGAGAACTCTTGCTTTTCCCCCTAAATCCTGTGAGGAGACATATTCTACAGAAGACTGCACCCCAGTGCAGTCCAGACTTCCGTTGAAGCTCTGCCATTTTCCCTCTTTATGTCCACATCTACTGACTAAGGCCACATGCACCTAAACCTCACTTCAGACACCCCAGCTATGTTCTCTCTGTTTTTTGTTTATTCTTGGGATAAGGTCTTGTAGTCTCTATACCCTTGGCTGGCCTGGGATTCACAAAAGCTTGCCTGCCTCTGCCTCCCAAGTACTGGGATCACAGGCTCGCCACTACACCAGATTTGAGTTCTCAAAGAAATTATTCCTCAAGCACCCTGGGAAGACTCTGTTCCTATCAGTCACTGTGCCTCAGGCTCTCCCAAGAAATGTGGGCCAGGGCAACGTACATGTTATTGACAAAGCAAAACGCACAGACTACACTGAAGCCTCTACAAGGGCTCTCCTGGCTCCTGGAACAGGCAGCTATTTTGGGCTACAAATTATAGCTTTTAAAGATGTGGCTGTTTGAAGTGAGGGCTTAATTATTCCCACGGCCCAGCGCTCTCGGGCTGACTTTGGGAGCTCCAGATTCATTGCTGTGGCGGGAGGGGCACGGATGTCAGGTGAAGGCCTGGAAAGTGAGGCCAGCCCTCTGCCCTCTGTGTGGAGGTGATGTGGCCACTGTTGGGGAGTGTCCCCAGTGAAGAGACACACAGCCTGAAACCCAAAGCCAAGAGGGGACCTACCCTCCTCCTCTGCCACAAAACCCCTTAGGCCATGGAAGGCCCAGTGAGGTGCCAGTGTTCACCCACAGCTGCTGGAGAGGCTCTGTTTGGAGCAGACACAGGAGCAAGCTGATGGGAGGGAAGAAGGGAGGGAGGGAGGGAGAGAGGGATGGCTAGCCAGTGGCTTCTTCCCTCACCATGCAGTACCAACTAGGTAGGCCAGGGCTGTGTACTCGGATCCCCCCCCCACACACACACACACACTGCTTTGTCCTTCTGCACGCTCATCCGCTCAGGGCTGCAGCATCCTTCCTGCCTGCTTAGTTTGGGTCCTTTCTGTCCCGTGGACACTGTTAGTACCCTCCCAAACTCTGCCCAGTATGGGCAGGTAAGAGAGCATTGGACCAGAATACAGCTATAGCCTGGGGCTCAAAAGGGTGCAGATTCACAGGAGAGACCACTGCAAGCCTTCAAATGTGTGCCAGTAGCTAGGGCCTGCTCCTCACACCAGCAGCTAGGCCCTTCCACAAGCATTTCCTCTGACACGGACCAACCTCCTGCTATCTGGCCCACCCTCTGCGGCTGCACCCTCAAGTTAGTGCTACCTCCTGAAACAAGGGGCTGTAAATCCCTGACTCTGCACAAAAGGTAGAGAAGTCAGCTGATAGCTACCAAAACCTTAAGAGAAGACAGGGACGGGATGGAGAGGAAACCTGAGGGCACCTGGTGTGAAGCCGCTACTTGCTCATGAAGCCTGCCTTGAGCTCGCAGCTCCCACTGAGCCCCTGGCAAAGCCCCATCACCAAGATGTTCCCAAGGCCGGCCTGCCAGGACCTCAAACATGATCCACTGCCTGAAAACCCCGCTCCCACCTCAGAGAATACCCCAGGCTCAGATGGTATCCCAGGGAGTGTCCACACGGTCCACCAGAACCCTCGAAGGCTCAGGACTCACCCCACCTTCCACCTCCATCCTACTGACTGCTGTGCTGCAGCCCAGCTCCCCTAAACAAAGGTAACTCAGGACACCTGCTCACCCGACTCCGCCATTGCTCCCTGCCCAGACCCTTCTGTGAACCCTGTCACGTAGAGAAGCACGATGTTGTCACAACCAAGTGACAAGGGCCATCTGCTAAGCACCTGCCATGTGTGTATCATCTACTGTCAGAGGGGGAAACTCAGACGGACAGACATACAAACAACCATAGAGCTGTAAGGCCTGGGGCCTGAAACTCAGGTCTGATACTCGGCTCAGTGAGGAGGGCGCAGAGGAATCCCCAAACTCTTGATGACTATCCAACCTCTTAGTGAAGAACTCTGAGCACCAGAGAAGCCAACGTTGAGACATGCAGGCTGTTCAGACAGGAGCCAGTAGTGTCGGCAGCACTGGGGCTTGGGTGGAAGGGGCAGGAGCCACAGCACGGGCCCGAGGGTAATCCTCCTGTCCTCAGGAAACCTCGATGGAGACAGATCTGAAAGAAGGCTGCTAAGGGAAGGTGTGTGTAAAAAGAAAACCTCAGGCACGGCGAGAAAATGGAGGAAGGGGAGGCCCAAGGATTATAAATGAGTCAAGGAAGCTAGAGAGACGGCTCAGTAGTTAAGGGCACACACTACGGTGATCTTCCAGAAGACCTGGGTTCAGTTCCCAGCATCCACAAAGTTTTTAACTTTGTGTAACTCCAGTCCCAGAGGATCCAACGCCCTCTTCTGGCCTCTGTAGGTATCAGGCATGTGCAGGGCAGTGGTGGTGACGCCTTTAATCCCAGCACTTGGGAGGCAGAGGCAGGTGGATTTCTGAATTCAAGGATAGCCTGGTCTACAGAGTGAGTTCCAGGGCAGCCAGAGCTACACAAAGAAACCCTGCCTTGAAAAACCGAAAAAAATAAAAAAATAAAAAAAATTAAAAAAAGGTATCAGGCATGCATGTGGTGCAGATGCAGAAAAACATGGAGGCAAAACACACACACACACTTAACTAGTTAAGAGGCCCTCCTAGCACATCAGCCTCCTGCCACTGCCTTGGGGTGGGAGTGGGGGGTCAGTAACAGCTCCCCACTTTTGATCTCCTTTTAGGGAAGAGGAGTAATAACTGTGTGAACTGAGATGACAGCCAGCAGGAACAGAGAAAGGTGATTAACACACCACACACACACACACACACACACACACACACACACACGACAACTGTGGGTTCACAGTCTCACATAGTGGAGAAGGAACCTGAGGCTCAGAGTGGCTGTTCTGCTCTCCCCGTCTCACACAGCTGCACAGCCCACGGGATCTGAGCCCAGCACGCAAGCTTGCCCATTTGAACCACATAATACTGTCCCTCAATCAATTCTGGTACCACTACAGGTGGCTCTTCTGTCCCTGCTTTGCAGAAACTGGGCAAATTACATAATATCTCCAGAGGTTACCTAGTTCCTGTGTTTCATTGAGTCTAAGCTGCCTCCGTTTTAGATGCACTGTTATTTTAAGTACACCAAGAAAGGAAAGGTGCTGTCAGCTAAGTTATAACACCACCAAGTGTACTACACACACCAACCAGAGACGTCAACATACTAAAGGAGAAGGGGTCTTAAAATCTGGAGAGAGTCTAAGTGGAAATGAGGATCCGGTCAGTTCTTTGTCCTGTGTGTGCCCATGGTGGTCAATGGCTCCATTCATTCTTGTACACACAAGCACATATTAGGTGTGCAAACACGTGCACATACACACTTTGTCTCCCCGTCCCTCTTGATGCTCTAAGAGCCTTCCAGCCCTCTTCTCTATGGGTACAACTACCAACTATGCAGATAACTACACAAAAATGTGCTGGCCAGGACTGCCTTGCAGACACGGACCTCGCTTGGCCCCAAGGCCATCACCTCAAGGGTATTACCTCCCTGTGCCAGGCAGAGTTGCTCTGACCACCACCCACGGTACCAGCTAAGTCAGGCTGTCTGGCCTCACTCCTGCGGATCTGCAGAGCTCAAAGTGGCCGAGCTGGCCAAGCAGGTACATCTGGCTCCCTGGAAGACTCCCAAGGACCGTCACCTAATGTGGCCAGTGGCTGTCCAGCCTGCACCTCTTAGCCTGGCCCCTCTCCAGCCCTCCTGCAGCCTCTGCAGCTAGACGAAGCCACAGCACTTTAATAAGGCCGATTGTGGGCTGCTGGGCAGACAGCAGCACTGCTCTAAGTGAGCCTTTCCCTGGGCACAGGTGCAGGCACAGGCAGGTCCCTGCTAGAAAGATGGGTGGTCGGGTAGAAGAACAGGGGGGCGCTCCCCTTGTAGACTACTGGGGAGGGGTGGGGAGCAGAGCTGTGTAGCAGCGTGCACAGCCCCCCCCACCCCGAGAGCAAAGGCCATGTGCAGCCCCACACCAAGTCCCTGGGGCGAAGGCTGTCACCTCAGAATGTGCTTTGCATCTCATTCACAGATTGCCACGAGGGTGCCAAGCTGCTTGGACCCGGAGGCTAATGTGCACAGACCAAGCTGGTTTCTTTAAAAACACAGGCACTGAGAAGGACCTTTGCGTCTCTTACACTCCTGTAAGAGGCCCTCAGGAGGTGGAGCCCCCATACCCCACCTACTCCCTATTTCATCAAGACAATACCTGCTAGCCTCTCTGTTGGTCAGTCCTGAGAAAAGGCTGGGGAAGCTAGCAGGATCCCTTCAGGCTTGGGGTCATGGGGTGTGCCCCGAGACAGCACTTTTGTTCTTGTGCAGCAGATGAAGAAACTGAGGTACAGAATTAAACAGTCTATCTCAAGCAGTGAGCGGTGGGGCCAAGAGCCAGGTCTGTGTGCAGACGTTTCAGGCTCCCAAACCTACTTTTCTACCCTAAGAGAGCAGGCCCTGGGAATCTGGCTGTGTGAGGAACAACAGCTTGACGGTGGTTGACACGGGAAACCAGTGACCAGAAACAAAGGGGTCACTTTTACACTCTCCCATCTGAACACAGGGACCTAAGTTGAGCCAAAAGAACACACACACACACACACACACACACACACACACACACATACACACCCTACCTTTGGCTCTATTCCCCTTCCTCTCTAGCCAGCTGAGCTATCACGTATAGGTTCTCTCTCTTTATGACACCAGGCTTGTCGGACATGGGGGGCTTGGGGGCTCAAGGTGACCAGAGAATACCTTGTCTTCTCCCACACCCTGGCTCTGTTTATGCCTTCCTCTTCTAATCCCTTAAAAGAGAAAGACTCAGCCAGGCATAGTGACATATCCCTATGTGTCTATGTGATTCTAGAACTGGGGAGGCAGAGACAGGAGGATGTCTGTGAGTTCCACTCTAGCCTAGATCTAGACAGACTGATTGCTAGGCCCAAAAGGACTACATAGTAAGACCCTACTGTTTTTGGATTTTTTTTCCCCCTGGTTTTTACTTTTAAAGAGGTAGGGGTGCTAGGGAGGCGGCTCAGAGGTTCAGAGCGTGCGTTTGCTCTTCTAGAGGACCTGGGCTGGGATTGCGAGCGTCTTGTGATCAGCTCTCAGCTGCCTCTGAGCTTCCGCGGGGATCCAACTCCTCTGCCTCTGCCAGTTCTTCCACGCAGGCACACACGAGCACACACACACCACACACTTTAAAAACTACTCAGAGGCTGGAGAAATGATGGCTCAGTAGTTTAAAAAGAAGAAGCCAAGTTTGGTTCCCAGCGCCAACGTTCCTACCCACCTTAGGTGGCTCATGACGGCCTATAACTCCAACTCAAGGGATACCTGCTGCCTCTGAGGGCACCTGCACTCACAAGACACAGACACACACACTTAAAACAATTTAAAGGTAAGGATCCCACAGATGACGACACCGATCTTAATCTCTGTCAGATCTCTGTTTTCATTTAAACAGTGTTAACATGGTTGGGAAAGAACTCATTTGTCTGAAAAGACAAAGCTGGTTGACTCTTAAAACTCTGGCCAAGGGAGAACCTCCTTCCTCTTTGTAAAGGGAGGCAAGCAGTCGGACTGGACACGCTGCCATTATTAGAACCCACTGCTGGGCAGGGCTAAGACTGGAGGCTGGTCACCCGGACAACGGTGGCTCTGGCCCTTCAGCCGACTTTTCCAGGATATACACATCATCCCAGTCCCAGATCACTGTAAAATCAAGGAAGGGAGGCCAGGCAGTGATGGCGCACACCTTTAATCCCAGCACTTGGCAGAGGCAGGTGGATATCTGAGTTCAAGGCCAGCCTGGTCTACAGAGTGAGTTCCAGGACAGCCAGGGCTATACAGAGAAACCCTGTCTCGAAAAACCAAAAAAAAAAAAAAAAAAAAAAAAAAAAATCAAGGAAGGGATTAGCAGGCTCCCCAGGTACCCATGAAGGTTCTTTGTGATCCATCAGTTCTAACAGGCCCACGTGAACTGGTCAACGCTAAACTCCACTTAATTAGCAGCAGTTCGATGAGGCCCTAGGCGCCCAGGTAAGGACTGCCATGCCCAGTCAGACGCCTAGCATGAGGAAATGAGACCTCCAGGCCCAGGCTTTGGAGGACATACTCTCCACAAACTGCTGCCCACTGTAGCCTCTGGAGCAACACTGCTTTAAAATGTGGCCATGCTGAAATCTGTGCACAGTCTTGCCCAAGAGAAATAGCCACCAACTCATTCCAGCCACTGGGAACTCAAGGGCACCCTACCTCTTGGTCACAAACCATACTGGGACAGTGAATGGGGAGAGATGTCTAAAACACACGCTTTGAACCCCAGATAGAGATGAACCCCAAAGCTGCTGCCAAGATATGTGAAGGCCTCTCTGGGATCCTTCAGGAACAGGTGTCCTGAATTAAGAGGCCAACTGCCCACAGCAGGCAGGTGGAGGGACTTCTAGCCCCAAGGCCAAGGCGGATCTGCAGACAGATGGAGGCAGGGCCAAGGAGGATCCAGTGAGCGTGTGGACTACACAGTGGGTCTTATAACTGGTCCCGCCCCACAGGAGACGACTAGTAGGAGTAAGGAGACAGACTCCAAGCACAACTGTAAGACACAGCTACCAGCATGTCACCAGCAAGGCTTCTACTGGTTCCAGTTCTGTGGTGGAGAACACATGATCCGCACCCACGCAGAGTCACGTGGACAGGCTTATCTGACCAGTCCCAGGTTGAGGTCAGGAAGCTGAGAGCAGACTCAGTCACACAGACATCTCTTCCCTGAAAGATGCCATTTACCCCTCAAAACCAAGGACGACAAGACAGCAGAGCCACGGATGGTGACGAGGGCAGATTTCCAGCCGCAGGGCCACGGCTGCTCTCACCCTACCCCCCACCCCCCACAGTCTGCTGGCAGCAGGACCCCTCTGTCTCTCAGAGCTCATTCCCCTGGTCTGTCTCCAGGCTCAGCTAAACCCTGCTGTTACACCATATTTGACATAGGACCCACCTCAGGAACTTTACAGCCACTGTTCCTGCTGCCTGCTACTCTTCTATCAAGGTGTCCCTTCTCAGCAGACTTCTCTGGCCACTGGTTGAAACCCAGCAGCCCTCTGTTCTTCCTTCCTGCTTCCAGCCCGTCTTACTGGATGTCAAATGTCTGACTCCAGAAAGCAAGGACTCAATCCATCTCCCTCGCTGCCACAGTCAACACTGCGCGAGGAGGCTGGCTAAAAGCAGATACCTAAGTCTCTATGCAGTGAATGAGTGAAGCAGCATTTGCCGTGTGCCAGGCAATGTGAGCTGACAGAAACAGGAAAAGCACTATTGCCCCGAAATGCCACCTGATAGAGACAAGGTGCCATCCAGGAAAGAAGATCACAATGTTCGGGAAAATACCAGGCGGGCATGCCATACCATACACCCAGCTGGTTGGGGCAGGACCCCCATTATTCTAGCAATGATACCAGGATGGTCTTCCTCAGGTCACGACCATTGATTTGACACCATAAAGAACTAGTTACTGAGTCATGGGCTAGCAGAACTGACCCAGAGAAAACTGAGCACCACCCCAGGGTTCTGTGTACCTGGTGAGGCCTGGGTGTGAGACCCCACTCATGCCAGATGGTGAGCCAGACAATGAATCTTCCTATTTAAAGCACAAGCCCTGTGCCTGAAGACAGCATGGGCCGGGGGGTGGGGGGGGGGGGGGGTGGGGGGGGTGGATCGGACCTTTCCGCATAGGCTACTCCAACCCTAGAGATGCCTGCCTGTCTGCAGTCTCATAGGAAATCTCTCCCGTTCCAGCTCCTCCTGACTTTCACCTAAAATAAATATACAGAAGTAAAATCCTAAAATCCCTCAAGGCAACACTCACTGAGGAGGAACCATAGGCACAAGAGGCTACCAAGAAGAACTTCCAGCCCCTAAAGCAAGGCACCTTGCTCTAGGCCTGGCACAGACAGAAGGCAATCTCCTCCTGCCCCCGTGCTATTGCCCCGTAGAGCCCCGGAAAGGACAGCTCAAACTACTGCGGTCCTTCTAACTTCAGCCTTTCCTCCTTCCCCTAGCTAAAGTCCTTTCCAAGAACAGGTTCTAGGCAGCCTGTCCCCTAAGATCTCCCTTGGGGCAAAGGTCAGACTGTCCAGCTTGCTTACCTGGCCTGGCCAGTAAACCATCCCTGCCCTGCAGTCCAGTCTTATCTCTCAGGTTTGCCTTGTTATTTACTCTGATCCCCACACCTAAACCCAGAAGCCAATGGTCTGAAGTGGTTTCCACCAGACAGCCAACCACACCAAGTGGTGCTGCATTCAGCCCCAGCCGAGCATTCTTCACCAGCTTAAAGCTTCCCCCAGGTCTACAGGTCACTGACCTCAAAGAACCAACATGAACTGGCCCAGGCATTCAAGGTAGCTGGGTGGTGTCAGATTATACCCCGGAACTCAAGGTCCTCTGGAGGGCAAGGATGTGTCCCACATATAAAGTTCCCTGGGTATTTAACCCTGCCTCTAGTGAGAGTCTGCTAAGCAGGTTAAAGTCTGGGTCAGTGCCACAATACCAGAAGCTGGAGCTGAAACAAGAGATCTCGGCTAGTGAAGGAGACAGCAGTGGTCTTTTGCAGTTGTAAAACCCTCCCCACTGAGACTCCTTTCCCTAGCAATAACAGACACCGGGCCCTGGAAATTGCCCCAGGGAATGTGGGAACCCAAGCAATTATCACCTGCCTCTTACTCAGTGGAGGGAGGCAGAGGTTTGGAGATCATCAGAACCAGTGCAGAGTGGGGCCCAATCTGGCAGACCTCTGACCCCTCTGCTACTTTACAGGGGGCAAAGGGGACTATAAATCAGCCAGTGAAGACTGAATCCTTCAGAGTCCAGTAACGAATCATTTCTAGCTCGTCTGGGGGAAAAGCAGGACCAGAAGTAGGAGGTGAAGAGGTGACAAGGAGACAGAATGCTGTCTAGGTAGGGCTGTGTTGGTACCAGGTTTACAGAGGCTGCGATGCTAGGCCCTGGGAGACACTTGTCGCAGCAGAGAAGTAACTGTGTCAACAACTTACATTGAGGTGGACAGTGAGCTCTTACAGGACTCAAGGGCATAGGCTAGTCGCCTGCGCACACCTCCACCCATAGCAGTATCTTGCTGAGGAGAAGCCGGTCCTGTCTCAAATCCCTACACTAGGCTGGTTCTGTCTTCTGACCCCTCAGATACCCTGGGAGAGGGGAGCAGCAGGAAACCGGCTCCATGCAGTCGCCATCACCTACGGAAAAAACTTACAGTTCCCTAGGGAAGCAGCCCAGCCAAGAGCAGGGCACTGATGGGGACAAGCTCCCTTCCCAGCCCCACCAGATCCCTCTAAAATACTTCTGGAACTGCGCCACAGGGATCGCAGCCACCCTTCGGGCACGGAGCTGGTTCCGCTCACGCTCGCACCTGGGCGCGGGCCGAGGGCCCGGAGAAGGCAGAGGGATCAGTGGTTTTGCGAAGGTACACGGATGTCCCTGGCCACCATGGGGAGGAGGCGAATCTACCAACTTCCTGATCCCGGGTCCAGGCTAGGTGCATCCCGCGGCCGATGCTTACCTGGCATCCGGGAGCCGGCGGGGAGCGCATCCCCCGACCGGCCGCAGGTCGGGCCGCTGCAGAGGAACAAGAAGCGGGCCGCTGATCGAGTCGGGTCGGGCGGGGCGTACGGGGACGAAGCCAGCACCGTGCTCAGAAAACAATCCCGGAGGCGCGCTGCTCCACACCAGTTGAAGCCGCCGGTCCCGCCCCCGCCCGCACCCGTTGCCGGGAGACCCGCGTGGGCCGAAGGGGCTCTTTGTATCAAAGCTGCCGTGACATCACGAGGCGCCCGGGCTCCCGGGGCTCAGGCGGCGGGGCCTCTCACAGGGGGCGGGTCCTGAGGCTCGGCGGCCTGGGAACCCGAGCCGCGGGGGCGGGGCCCAGGTAGCCCCGCCCACCCAAGGTAAGGGGCAGGTGGCGGAGGCGGAGGCGGTGGCCGCCAATGGCCACACAGTCGGCGCCTCGGTGGGTGGAGCTTGTCTGAGCGAGCAGTTACTGCAGCAGATCAAACATCAGAGTTGGGACTTAATTCTCTGGCCCTCGCAGTGACACGTCCCTGTTTGATGTCACTACTAAAACTTAACATCTCAATGCGGCGAGATTCAGGCAGCATTGTTGGGCTTAAACTCGCTAACTAAAAGCCTGCCCCAGCCCACCACCAGCTGAAGTCTAATTTGGAGTCCTACCCACAACTCTTTTTTCTTCACACCAAGCGAAAGCTTGCCCAGTACCAAGATACAAGTGGCAAGAATACAAGAAACAAATTCCAAGATAAGAACTAGAGAACTCAACAAAAAGAAGGATTTCCATCAGAAACACCATCTCCCAACACTCAGGCTTTCACATTATTCCGGATTTAAATACAAGACCGAAATGTCGGAATTCAAGCAAGACAGCAAACGTTAGGACCACAGTTTCCCTTCAGTTCAGTAGTGTTTTACATAACTGGGGCAAAGCCTGATTACCTGACTGGCCTCAAGCCACCTTCTCAAGTTCTTTATACTCTACAGTGACACAAGTACTTGGGTATGGTTAGGATGGGCAAGGTGGCTTCACACACACACACACACACACACACACACACACACGCACACACATACATACACATTCATACACACACACATTCACACACATTCATACACACACATACACATACACTCACACATATACACACATACACTCACACACTCTACTCATACACATACCTATAACACTCACAGACACACACACACACACACCTGCTGTTCTCTAGCTCAACCCTTGGGATGCAACCCCTTTGGAGTTGAATGTACCTTTCACAGAGGTTGCATTTCAGATATTCATATTACAATTCATAATAGTAACAAAATTACAGTTATGAAGTAGCAATGAAAATGATGTTATGGTTGGAGGTCACCACCGCATGATGAACTGTCTTAAAAGGTCACAGTGTCAAGAAGGTTGAGAACCACGTTCTGACTCTTTGCTCTTAATTTCTTTCTCACCCACTGTGTGTGAGCAATAAATTCCCAACTACCTCTCTGCTTACCTGGTCAAAGCCCACTAGAGTTGTAGCTTTGTTTAGCTAGAGGGGACCTCCATGTTAGGTCTATGAGAGTAGGAAATTCCATCTTGTAAGGTCTTCTCTGAATTTATGACTTGTAGTTTCTACATGACCTTTGGAATTGTGTTCAGATGCCACAGACGGTTTCTCACAGTCTGTCCCTGTCCAGTTTCCGTCCTAGATATTCGGGGTCAATGAACTGCATCTTGGCTTTGCAGGGCAGCAGACCTGGGTTGGGTTTGAGTCCTGTTTATCAGCTTGACCTGGACATTTCCATAAGCTGTTTGAGACTCAGTCTGTCAGAAGGGAATGCTATAGGCCATCTCCTGGCTGGCTGTGTGCCTGCTCATTGTGGGCACACACTGAATGTTAAGCCCTAGGCAAAGGTGAATCTCTTGTGGGTACTTGACTCTGAGACCTGAACTTGGTGTGGTTTTGGCATGGCTAAATCCAGGTGATCTACCTGTTTTCTCCTCATCGGTTCCAAGGTCCACATTCTGGGTATCTGCTGTCATTTAACCAAACCAGTGGGAAAAGTGAGACCTGGCAACGCCCTCCCCGTGCCCAGCTCGCACAGAGCCAGGAGACCTAGCCACTGCTTTTAAAATGCACTAGTCTGGTTAAGCACCTTTTTTCTCATCCCCCCACCCCCCATGACATGTTTAAGAACTCTATAGAGTGGGTGGTGTCAGTGGGACCCTTTTTTACTTTTCACACAGGAAGTGGGTTAGAGTATTATCCTAAAAACCAAGCTGAACTGGATATGGCAGTTTATGTCAGTAACCCCAAAAGAGTCAGAGGCCAGGGGATTCCTCTGAGTTTGAGGACAGTCTGTGCTACAAAGTGAGACCTTTTCTCAACAAAAATAACCAAAAGGCAAAGTGAGAGGCGTGCTCAGATGCACCGCACAGCACTGCTGCCTTCCGTCTGCCACCAGGAAGTTGCCCAATGTGCTGGGGCCTCAGTTTCTTCCTCTATAAAATAGAAATAAAACACTTCCTCTTTCAGGTGTGAGGTGTGGGACAGTGATGTACCTGTGCAGACCAGGGCTTGTCACACCACAGCCTTCCTGGGACAGTTCTCTTTATCCCAGCACTTGCCTGCTGTACAACTCAGTGTTAGGCCCCAGAACCAAAGACCGTGGCTAAAAGACTCTGCAAATTTAATTCATCTACACGGCCAAGAGAACAGTGATTGGCATTTTAGGATTTAGAGGTAACAGTGATGGCCATCTTAGATTAGACTGGTGATTTAAAAAGAATTTTTTTCCAAGACATGGTTTCTCTGTATAGACCTGGATGTCCTGAAGCCCAATCTGTAGATCAGGCTGGCTTTGAACTTAGATATCTACCTGCCTCTGCCTCTATGGTACTGACATTAAAGGCATATGCCACCACCACCTGGCAATCTTAATTGTTGGGAGTTAAATTAAATTGTGTGAACATTTTTAAATGTTGGGAAGAACAAAATAAAACACACACACACACACACATGTTATATATATATATACACATACATACATACATACATACACACACACACACACACACACACACACACACACAAATATATATTTAGCACAGAATCCGAGAGAAAGCCGGCACTTGGTAAATAGAAGTCATTACTAAACTATGTGAAGGGTTAATAATGAAAAAGCTTGAGGCAGCCTGAGGAACTCCCTGCAGGAGGATCGAGCACTCTCTGTGGGCAGCTAGGACCAGGGAAGTTCTGGACTAGGAGTCAACGTGTCAGGAGAACTTCTGGTACAGATGCCCATGTGATAAGGACCTCTGCCAACATCTGCGACCTTGGGAAAGCAGAAAATAGGTCTGTGGACAAGAATCTTCCCACTCCGGAATTCCCTTTTTTGCCCTATAAAACCCAAGCCCCCTACACCCTGGTGCAGTCTCTATTCCACTCCCTGATTGTTCTGATTAAAGAACAATTCTGCTCCTGCAGAGAGGTTCTTCACCTCTGCGGAGCCCTATCTACACTGCGGATACAATAGCTTTATGGTCAAGGGTGGAGTGGAGAGCGGGGCGGAACTGAAAGGCTGGTGGGGGAATCTTCCCCTAACTTCCAGGAGCCGCCTGCCGCCTGCCAGCGGGACTCGAAAGGCAGTGGTGTCTGTCGAAGAGGAGGTGCTGACTGGCTGGGTGGCTTTAAAGACTGAATGACATGTGGGGACCTGAGAGTTAAGGGCAAACTCTGTGTCCCTGGTTCAAATGGGGGTAAAGGCTGGGAAGCTTTGTGGAAGCCCATCACTTGGGTGGTAGAGGCAGGAGGATAAAGAGTTCAAGGCCACCCTCAGCTAGACAGTGAGTGTAAAGCCACCTGGGGCCACCCTGTACCCCAACTCAAAAAACAAACATGAAAAAAACTATAATAAAACAACCCACAGCGGACTGGAGAGATAGCTCAGCAGTTAAGGACACTAACTGCTCTTCCAAAGGTCCTGAGTTCAAATCCCAGCAACCACATGGTGGGCCACAACTTTTCGTAACAAGATCTGGCGCTCTCTTCTGGAGTGTCTGAAGACAGCTACAGTGTGCTGACATATAATAAATAAATAAATCTTTTTAAAAAAAAAAAACCCACAGCAACAACAAAACACCTAAAATGTATGGCGGCAGATGCCTATCACCCCAATTCTTGGAAGATGGAGACAGAGTCTCAACTACGTAGTTTGAGACTAGTCTATGTTACATGATAAACTCTCTCAAAACAGCAATAAAGCTTGGAATAGTGGTTCATGCCTTTAAACCCAGCACTCTCAAGGCAGAGGCTTGTGGTCGCTGGGAGTTCAAGGCCAATCTGGTTTATGTAGGAATTCTAGGCCAGCCATGAGACTTTCTCAAATAAAGGTTGAAAGAGTTAGCAGAAAAAAGCTGGGGATGTGGCACCGCTGGAAGACATCTTGTCTAGCACGTCCAAACCCCCAGGTTTAGTATCCAGAGCTGTACAAAGAAAGCACCCAAGAATGAGTTAGCAGGAAATACAGTTCTGCTCTTGCCCTTGAGGCTGAAGGCATCAGGTGTCTTTAGTTAGCATTCCTTAGTCCCTTAGATGTGGTTGTGTTTTACAGATTGTGACATCAAACCGAGTTTAGGTAGAAAACTAGATAAACAGCTTGTATTCTCTCAGTTCCCTTATATGCGTGGGAGGACGGATGCTCAGAGATAACCAGGACTAGTCTCAAAACCACAGAGTTTGCCTATTAAGCAGGCCCTGATGCTAACTGCCAGTGGAGCCCGATCTTCTTCCTGCTCTGTTGGATGGAAGATGGGCAGAGGTGGGGAGTAGCAGACAGTTAGTTGCTGGTTTGACCTCGCTAGCCCAGTGGCTTGAGTTCCCTAAGGGATCTGACTTGCTTTTTGAGGAGAAAAAAAGCAACATTCAAAACAAACCTTCTTCTAGAGAATGTATTCAAGAATAACTTTCAGATGGCCCAGCCACTCTGAAGATTGATTCTTCTGTCGTGGGACTGACACACCTGTGGGTGTGGGTACACCATACTCCCATGAAGTTGGATGCCAAAGTTGGTAGAAGCTGACAGAACAAAGTGTCAGCAAGCAAAACTCCTGCCCTCCAAAACCGCATGGCCATTTAGCCGGCGTAGGTGGGAACGGTCAGTTCTTAGGTGAGCACAGCCCTCCTGACCTGTAATGATGTTTCCTCCCACGGCCAGCATTCAGTGGATGCAGGAAAGGAACACATTCCTTGGTGTTAGCATTATCCAAGCTTACCAAGCTAGCTGAGTGCACAGACAACAGCTGAGGATCAACAGCAAACAGAAAACCACCACCTAAGTCTAGCCCCGGGGATTCCAAACTGGGTTCTTTGAACATCCCCTGGGTTCTGTGGAGACCCCGCCTGAGACAAAACTCCAGGCAACTGATAAGAGGGAGAGAAGCCCCAAGGCTAAGAGAGCATAGTACTCCTGTAGAAGACCCTAGTCCAGTCCCCAGCACCTACATCAGGACACTTACAACTATCTGTAACTCCAGATCCAGCGGATCTGATACCCTCTTCTAAAGTCTGAGGGCACCTGAGCTCACACACACACACATATACACACATATACACATACTTAAAAAAAAAAAAAAACCCAAGCGGTGGTGGTACACGCCTTTGATCCCAGTACAAGGGAGGGAGGCAGAGGCAGGTGGATCTCTGTGAGTTTGAGGCCAGCCTGGTCTACAGAGAGAGTTCCAAGACAGTCAGAACTACACAGAGAACCTTGGCTGGAAAAAAACAAATAAATAAAACCTACTTCACAAAGTTGCCTCTGACTCTTACATGCCTCCCAGCATCATGCAGCCACTTACAGAGATAACAAATAAATAACCAACAAGATAGCGCGTTCAGTAAAGTCACTTGTCAGATGCCACTAAGCCTGATGACCTGAGATCAATGCTTGGATCCTACATGATAGTCTCCTAAAGACTGTCCTCTGATCGCCACACACACTAAGTATAATAAAAAGTTTCTTTTAAAAAAATTTTTTTTTGAGACAGAGTCTCTCTACATATCTATGGCTGCCCTGGAACTCACTCTGTAGATCAGGCTGGCCTCAAACTCACTGAGACCCACCTGCCTCTGCCTCTGGAATCAAAGGTATGCACAACCACACCTGGCTAAAACATTTCTTAAGATTAAAAAATCATTCCCTCTGTCTATTTAGCATATGGTCTTCCAGGTGAGGCCACATTTACAACCTCTCCTCCAGTGTAGCCACGCCTGAGAGCAGCTCCCAGTCAGGAATGCCTCCACTCCTTCCTGCTGTCCAGGCTACCTGTGACAACCAGGACCTGAGCTTGGCTTCCTCCTCCCCCTCCAGTCCAGCTCTCCGTGACAGACATCAGTCATTAACTAGAACTGTCAATATCGGTCACACTTGGTCACATGAGCTGGTTGCTTCTGTCAACATGCATACCCTGGACATGACTCGGGTTCAATACGGTGTCACTGTGCAGCAAAGCCTGCTGGGAATGCACCACAGGCTCTTCTTGTCCTTTGTCACCTCTCTTCAGAGTTTCCTAGAGTACACACTTAGAAAGGGTCAGCTGACTTAAGTCTCAGCTTCCAGTCTCAGAACACAGTGGATACATCCTAATGGTACAGTGGCCCAGGAATGGAAGAGAGGGACAAACAGGCAGTCAGGAGCCTAAGTGACAGTCATTTAAAGTGACCTGTCAGCTCAAAGCAAAGTCATTTCAAGTCACCTACTTAGGAGATCCAGGAGCCCCTGGAAGCCTGAGCCCTTCCTCTCTAACCCTAACTTAACCCTAACCCTTCCTCTCTAACTCAAACCCTAACCCTGCCTAACTCTACCTAACCCTAACCAAACCCTAACCTAACCCTAACCTAACCTTAACCTAACCATAACCTTAACCATAACCCTAACCCTGAGCCCTTCCTCTCTAACCATAACCTTAACCTAACCCTAACCTAACACTCACCTAACCCTAACCCAACCCAAACCCTAACCTAACCCTAACCTAACCCTAACAATCCTAACCCTAAAAACCCTAACCCTAAAAACCCTAACCCTAACCTAAGCCTAAAAACCCTAACCCTAAAAACCCTAACCCTAACCCTAACCCTAACCCGGTGCTGCACACCATTCTCCTGGGAAGTGGAAAGAGCATCTTCCTGGGATGCAGGACCTCTCCTCTTTCCTACTCCCTCCTTTGATCGGCTTCCCCACAAGCCCCTCCTGAAAAGCTGATGCTGGACAGCGTAGGGAGGATTCCTACCCTCCACACCTGGTGCTACACCAGGAATGGGTCCTGCAGTAAGCGTCTGTCCTCGGCAGCCATCAGGGTCTCAGGCTGACTCCTCCCTAATGCCTGGCTGGATCCTGTGCAGATTGGGGGGCACCAGGTCTTTTTCAGGGTACATAGCTCCATTTTCTCTCTTCCCCCTCTCCCTCTTCCTCCTCTCCCTCCTCCTTTTTGAGGCAGGGGTTCACTTTGTAATTCTAGCTAGCCTAGAAGCTCAATATATATAGATGAGACAAGGTTAGCCCCTAACACATATAGAGAGAACTGCCTCTGCCTCTGCCTCCTGAGATTAAAGGCACACACCACACCCTGGGCCTACAGCTCAGTGCCCACAGGAGGAGGAGTTTTCTTAGTCATTTAAACCTGACAGGAGGGGATGGTGGTGAGAAAAGCCATGTTTCCTCTTTGACATACATCTTTGAGTCATACAGTCACCCAAGAAGGGACACCTGGGGAAGGAAAAGGAACAAGGTTCCTTTTGATTCAGAATTGGGAGGACTAGGAGGGAACTTCCTTGACCTTCCATTGGTGACATCAGGTAACTGCTCGCCACACCCAGGATAGTGTAAATACTCCTCTTCCCTGACTCTGCCCCTCTCTCTTCTCCCGGGCCGGGGTAGTCAGAATAGGCCACCCCACCCAGACCAATTCACTGCCGACGGTGAGAGCGTCCAGAGTGGCTGCTAAGGCGGTGGTTCCTGACCTGCACGGCCTGCTGAATCACTTGGAACCCGCAACTGTCTACAGGCTGCTTCCAACTGAACACAAATGGCAGGGTGGAGCCAGTGCTCAGGGCCCTGGGTAAAACCTGTTCAGGTGAGTAAGGAACGCCTCAGCAGCTGCCCTGCCTCAGGCTCACTGATGGCCACGGGTATGAAGACATGATCATGGCCGAAGGCACCATTTGCCGCTGTACTCCTTCCTATGGGTGAAGAGCTGCTATGTGCCAGATGCTGTGGTAGGTCTTGTGGGCACAGCTGTGAGCGGTGCAGAGTCTCGGCTGGGTACTGTAGAACTGGCACTGGATCAGGCGATCAGCTGATAAGCACAGGCTGAAGAAAATGATGGCGGCTGGCTGGGGCTACACTGAATGCTAGGGCTACAGCGTAAGCCCCTATCTCAAAAACAGAAACATCAAAAACAGCACATAAAAGGAAGGAGAGCCGGGCGGTGGTGGCGCACACCTTTAATCCCAGCACTTGGGAGGCAGAGGCAGGTGGATTCTGAGTTTGAGGCCAGCCTGGTCTACAGAGTGAGTGTCAGGACAGCCAGGGCTACACAGAGAAACCCTGTCTCAAAACAAACAAACAAACAAACAAACAAAAAACCAGAAAGGAGGGGGAGGGGAGGGGGAAGGGAAGGGAGGGAGGACGAACAAGGCAGGGTAGAGGGTAGAGAGGCTCTAGGGTGTGAAGACTTATCATCAGGGGCTGTCGCTAGCCTCTTTCCCTTCAGCTATGATTTTGGCAGAGGCCAGGCTTCTGCACCGGGCTCCACTTTCAAGGCCCCTGCCTCTCGTGAGCACCACCACCGCAGGGCCAGGGCAGGGCATGCTGCTCCTCAGGGACCCTCTCCACGAAGCCACCGCTGGCTGTTGGGTTTGGGAAGCAAGTGTGAGCAGTCCCCAGGCCTAGCTCAGCTGCACAACGGCCCAGGGCAAACGCGTGTAACTTCCCCTCACTAAGGGCCTCAAAGCGCTGAAGTGAATTTCAGGACTGCATGCGCAAGGCCCTGGGTTCGGTCCCCGGTTTTCCAGAATAGGGGGTGGGGGATGGGCATGAACTGTCCCTAAAAGGGTGGCAGTGTTGAAGAAGAGGAAGAAGAGAAGGAAGAAGGAAGAAAGAAGAGGAGGAAGAGATTTTAAAAAAGTGGGAAATTGGGCTGGCGAGATGGCTCAGTGGTTAAGAGCACTGACTGTTCTTCCAAAGATCCTGAGTTCAAATCCCAGCAACCACATGGTGGCTCACAATCATCTGTAATGAGCTCTGATGCCCTCTTCTAGTATGTATGAAGATAACTACAGTGTACTTACATATAGTAAATCTTTTTTTTAAAAAAAGTGGGAAATTGAAGCTTATATTAAAAGAAAGAAAAGAAAAGACTCACCCATAATCACAGAGCTTAGTAGAGGCAACTGGGACAGACTGGGAATACTGCTTTATCATCAAACACAGGGCCCCTTCTGGTTGTTGGAGGAAACTCCTGTTTATCCTGTCAAACTCTCTCACAGTGTGACCTCCAGATAGATTCCCGTCTCATCAGTGTCAGTGATTCCTACACTTTCAGCGTAAGATCTGCCGCTATGAGGAACACGCTGGATGCTGGCCTTTATTTAGGTCCCCCATGGGACTGCAGTTCCTGAGGACAAGGCCCATGTCCCTGGTTGTCTTTGAACCCCTTATGTGTCTGGCATACGGTGGGCTGAGGACCACTCACATACCATGAAGAGCTGAGGGCCTGCCGGGTGTGGGTTAGCAGAGCCTTCTGGACAGTTCCTAAGACACATATCTGTTGGCTCTTTGGGACAGGGTCTTGTCATGTAACCCAGGCTGGCTGTGATGACGCTGCTGTCTCTGCTTCCTGAGAGAAGGCATTTGACACCATGCTCAGCTCTGAGACACGAATTTGGAGACAGCTGAGGGTATCAAAGAGGCCTCCATCAAGACCCAGCATCTTTTTCCCAGAACAGATCTGAGGAGACCCCCTCTGCTCCATGGAGTCTGGACCTTAAGAAGTGATCATTTCCTATGGGTTTCTGTTGTTGTTTTCCAAAACAGCGTTTCTCTGTGTAGTCTCAGCTGGCTTGGAACTTGCTTGTAGCCCAGGCTGGCCTCCAATTCTCTGAGATCTGCCCCCTAGGTGCTGGATTAAAGGGTGTGCACCCGCCATGCCCAGCTTCCTGCAGCTGAGTCTTAATAAGAACCGTCAGTGATGGCGATCTGCTGTGTGTCTCCCTGACCACGCTGCACACTCCCACCAGCCACACAGCCGCTGTGGCAGGACCCGTACCACAGAAGGGGAGGAAAGGAGTGACAAGCCTGGGTCAGGGCTGAGACCTGCCTCAGGTCTGCCTGGGCCAGGAAGTGGCTCCCTGTGTTCTCTATCATCTGTGCAGAGGGGACCACAGTCCAGCACGGCCACTTCCCACCAGGTCTTGGGGTTCACCCACACGTGCCTCAGCTCTGTCTGCTCTTAGTGCCTGTCAGACCCATGGATGGACGGTCAGGCTGGGTTCTCTGCTGGTTCACCCCAAGTCTTCCCAAGAGCTGCTGTGACACCCCTTGGCGTGTTCCTGTCATTGTTAGTTCTCTGCTGTAAGGGACATTAGTCCTTGTTAGTTCTCTGCTGTAAGGGACATTAGTCTCAGGAAACACACACACACACACACACTCTTCTGGATATGGATAGATGTAGACAGCGATTTTTCTGGTCAGAACACACTAAAAGGCTTAGCTTATAATTCCACTTTGAAAGCAAACAAATCCCTCAAAATTGTCTCCCAAATCATCTCAGTGGAAACCGCCCCCAAGCCACAGCAGACACGTGATACCAGCAGGCTTGCAGGCCCAGGACTGCAGCAGAGCCACTGGAGTCCTCGGATCCAGCATCCGGAAGGCAGAGAGAGTGTGGGGGGCTCCAGGAGGATCTATTGCCACCAGCTTGCTTGGGCCTCCCCAGTCTATCCCTGGATAAACAGAGGGCCACAGCAGCAGATGGGCCGCTGGCCGCTCCTCTCAGCACACACACAAGCTCTTTGTGGCTTCTCTGCCAGGGCTGGGCTCAGCAAGGGAAAACCAAAGGCGCCTGGCCTCGGGACACTGAGCCACTGTTCTTCCTACTTAAGGAGAAACCACAGCCCAGGGCTGAAGGAGCCACTGTGTTCAGGTGGAAACTGGAGAGGCTGAGCCCAGAGGAGGCCAGTCGGGGGTTGCCCTAAAAAGAGGCTGTTTTCAGGCCAGGTTTCCTGCTGTCCCAACTTAAGCACAAGGCTGCACTCACTCACTCACAGGGCGAGGCCCTGGCATCCAATCTGCCCAGGCTACAGCCCAGCCTGCCTGACCACTTGTACTTTAGTGTCTCGGTGCGGGGTTCTGACCTGGACGGCAGGGTTGACAGCAGTCATTCCCCCGGTTACTTTGTCTTTGCATGTGAGCTCTTTGGCTGTCTTCAGTCCTCCGTGGCTGAACCGTCTCTCCTGCTCATTTATTTGTTTCTTGAGGGAGGGCCTCATGCATTCCAGGATGGTTTTAAAGGAGGTGAGTAACTGGGTGATCCTGAGCCCCTCTGATGCTCCCGTTTCCACCTACACCTCACACCCAAGAGCCTCACGCATGCCGGGCAAGCACTGTGCCAGCCGAGCTGCACCCCTGCCTGTTTAATTTGTTATCATCATTTGGCTAAAACACGGTTTTTAAATCCTGACCCTCCTGCTGCAGCCTCCCAGAGTGCTGAAGCTACAGGCACACACCGCGGCAACCAGCCCCTCATTGGCAGTAGCTGCGTTCTCTACAAAGACACCAGCAGCTCTGAATCTGGGACTAGTGACCCAGCATTCTTCAACACCTGAACCCCTGGAGATACAGGTGTCCCCGGGGGTGCCCACCTCTGCTCTAAATAAGGCCCACCCTGTGCTTCAAGCCCTGTCCCTTCTCTGGGAATGGAGGGGGGGGTGTATTCACACATTCACACCTTGCTTGTGGCTTTAAATTCCATTGCATGTTGATACCCAGGCTGGACCTCTCTCCTGAGCTCCAGCCCCCTTCATCAAGTGCTTGAAGGAAGCCGGCACCAGACCTTTGAAAGTACAGGAAAGGCAGGTGGCTGAGGGACTTCAGCAGGCCTCACAGGGCTCTGGAGTAGGGATGATCACACCAAGTGGTCCAAACGCAGCACAGAGGTAGAAGTTTTGTGTCCTCTTGGCCAGCAATGGAAGGCAGCTCCCAGGGTAGCTGTAGTTCCTTGGGGAGAAAGCCAAGGTGACCCCTGGAGAGGGCCTGCTACAGCACACACTTCTGAAGGTGGAGACTGAGGGGCTGGGGCCCACAGGGATCCGAACGCCTCCTTCCACTTGCCGATAGCAAGGCCCCAGTGTCTGAGAGGCATCCAAAGGGAACACGTGAACATACTGGATGCCAAGTTTCCCTCCAAACGTGCTGTGTCCCTCAGCTCCATTCCCACTGCACTTAGCTAACTAAACAGGCATTCACCCAGGGTGACTCAGCAGGCTGAGTCTCATAGCCTCTGGCCCCACAGCAGCAGGTCTTGTGTCTGCAGTCACCTGCTGGTACCTTCTGGGATTAAAGACCCCAGATGTCTCTAAAATGCCAAGAAGGGCTCTTCATGTTTGAGCTTTAGCCTCGCCTGGCTCCCTGCAGGCCTAGCACACACCACACCCAAGGGCCCCCACGGCTCAGGTCTCTGCCCAGTAGCCTTCCCCAGGTCTCCCAGGCCCGGCTCTGAAGTGCAGCAGATTCTGAAACTGTCCATCAGCCAAGTTTCCCTCAGAACAGGCTGCCTTCCTGTCTTCTTAGCCTCACAGTCCTTAGGCCTACCTAACTCATGTCACCTGTCACCTCCCAAGACATCCTCCTTTAGAAGAGCAGCAACTACTCCTTACCACTGAGCCGTCTCACCAGCTCCCTTTAAGTGTAATTGTAAAGTTCTGTGGGTTAGAAGGCTCACACAGTGTTTTCTTTCCAGATGAAATTTTATAATGATGACCACGACTTGGCTTTCAAGGCCTAGTGTTGTGACCGCCGTGCTTGCTCTTGGGACTCCCTCAACACCAGACCTGGCCTGAGGACTCATCACAGGCATCTACGATCTGGCCTGCCCAGTGAAGCACTCACCTGAAGTGTGAAGGCCTGGCCCCAGACATGGAAGTCCTTCCCTGCTTCAGACTCAGCATCTAACCACATGATTTCAACCCAAGCCCAGGCACAGCCTGGCTTTGTGGCCCACATGAATGCCAGGCGAGGGGCTCTCTGCCTGGCCAGTGTCAGAGTTTGAGAACTTGAGTCTGTCTAGTGCCTCATATGAAATGGAAATAAAGGTACTTATCACAAAAGGAGCATTTAGGGGCAGGCTCCAAACACATGGTGGTGGCCGGCATAGCCTCTGTCCCCATGCTGCCCAGGGACACTTGCTAGGTTGGTCCTTCCTCACAGCAGATCATAACTGCTACTGTCCTCTTCCCTTCTGCCGAGCCCGTGGGAACCTTCGGCAGAGCCTCGTTCCTTCCACTGTTTGCTGGGCCTCCCGCTTGGGCTCTCCCTGCTTGCTTTTAAGCTTTTAAACTCTTATTAAGGTGGAGTGCATACGTGTCTCTTTGTGTGCACCTGCAGGCCTCAGAGAAAGGGGGCGATAGAACCTAAGGTCCCTTCCAAGGAGAAAGAAATGTGGGAGAGCCAGCAAGCCAGGAGAGGGCTGCTGTTGGGGGCCACTGGACAGGTGGAAGTGGATGCACCAGCATGCAGGGGCCTAAGGACCACAGGAACATTGCCTGGGGCTGGGAGACTCAAGACTCAGAGTCAGCCTGCACAGCCCTCCCTGTCCTACCAGGCAGGGTGCAGCTAGCTGTATTTGCAGTGCGACTTTTCCAAGTCTCAGCTCCTAGACCTTCAAGAGCTTGAGAGAGGCCCTGGCAGGGTTCACATGTAACACTAATACTTGACGCTGCGCCTTGCCTTCAGAGAGCTTCGGCCCCGCCTAATCTGGATGTAGCTGGGTATATGCCATTCTTCTCATTTCACGGATTAAAAAAAGATGAGATTCTGAAAGACTGGCCCGCCAGAGGACACGCAGGGTCAGGATGCTGGCCTGCCTGACTGCACTTCACATAGCCCTTCCAAATCCAGCAGAAGGTCAGCATGTGGCTGCCCAAGGGGCTGCTCCACAGCTATGTGGGCTTCTGTGGAGAGGGAGGGAAAACCTCTGATCAGAAGGGTCCCAAGACCAGAGCCCCAAGCATCAGGATCCTGTTAGATATGAGACGACTCCCACCCCAGGTGCCCTGCTGCTCTTCTAGTTTCTGAAGACACCATGCCATGAAAGGCACCAAGTCACCCTAAATAAACCTGCTTTCTGTCGCCTTCCCGTTCCTTCCTGGGCCCCTCTTTCGGGGCCCCATGGCCCAGTCCGTGTCTAAGAATACCAGGCGAGGGCAAACAAGAGCTGGCACGCTCGCCTTGAGGACAGGCTCTCCCTTGGCTGCTTTGCAAAGGGCCGGTTCTGGCAGCCCAGGCATTCAGTTGCCTTCATTAGAATGGGCCCCGAGCTGCTGCTACTGACCTCTGGAGCCATTCCACCAGAGCAGGGATGAAAGCAGAGAGAACGCTCCCAAAGGAGCTGCCCTTCCCCAGCAGTTGGGACAGAGAGCTGAGTGGGAAGTGGGTGCAGCGCTGGTCACTCCACGGGCAACCAGAGACAGGACACAAAGCCCTTTCTGAGGGCCATCAGGGACAGGCTCACAAAGGTGCCCCTCAAGCAAACACAGCAGGAGAACCAGTCAGAGGACAGAATTAAGGCAAGGAGAGAGTGAGGCAGGCCCTAGAAGCAGCAGCTTTTCTGGAACACTTGGGAGCAGAGGCAAAAACAAGAGCAGGGTCCTGATGGTGCCCACCCAGCAGCGCCAGACAGCAGGTGAGGTTCACGGGCAGCCCAGACCAAAGGCAAAGATTCCAAGTGTGAATTCTTCCAGGAACTGGGGAGATTCTGTGCACAGATGCATATTAGCATAGCAAACGCTGAGCCTTCTAGACTGAGGGGGCAGCTTCGCCTGGGGCCTCACGACCCTGAGGGACAATCAGACCCTCTGGAAGCCAAGGGCTGCTCTCTCTCTAGGGCCACCTGTTTTCTCTAGATGTCTCCTGCCTGGCTAATGGAATTGGGAATTTATTAGAAACTACAGTGTGTGTGGCCAGGGAAGAGCAGAGCAGAGTGTGGAGGGTCTTTCAAAGCCAAGCTGTGTGTGATGCACCAGTTGGGCTGTGGCTGGCCAGCAGAGGACTGACGGTGATAGCGCTCTCGCTCTCTCTCTCTCTCTCTCTCTCTCTCTCTCTCTCTCTCTCTCTCTTTCTCTCTCTCTCTCTCTCTCACACACTCTCACACACACACACACACACACACACACACACACACACACACGAACTGCCTGTGAGAAGGGCACACGGCTGGCCAACCTCACCATTCGGTGGCTGGGTAACCTTGGAAAAATCTCTTCATCTCCCTCAACATCACTTTCAACTTGGACAATGGGCTCAACAGGCAGGTCCTAGCAACTCAGGAGGCTGAGGCAATTCCAGGCTAGCCTGGGCTACAGAGAGAGAACCTGTCTCAGAACACCAAAATAAATAGATAATTTTTTTTAATTATCATTTTAGGGGGTGGGAGATGACTCAGCAGGTTAAGCACACTTGCTCTTACAGGGGTCCTGGGTTTTGATTCCCAGAGCCTATATATATGGTAGCTCGCAAAGCGCTGTAACTCCAGTTCCAGAGGGACCTGAAGCCCTCTTCTAGCCTCCACAAGCACAGAGAACACACGTAGTGCATACACACACAGGCAAAACACCTATACATATAAAGTAGAAATAGTTTTTTTTTTTTAAGTTTTAAAATAGGTATCTAATGTAGCTCAGGTTAGCCTTGAACTGCTGACCCCCCCCACCCCTACCCCTCCAACCCCCCCCCCCTCCCTCTCTAGCCCTATGAACGCACCAGGCCTGGTTTATACCATGCCGGGGAATCAAACTCAGGGATTCACGATTGCTAAGTAAGCTCTCTACCAAATGAGCTTCATCCCAGCTGCGAAAATGTGTTTTAATTTGTGACAATACTTTCTGTGTGCTGGATACAAACACAAGCACTGTCTTCACAGCCTGCCTAACAGCACAGGAGGGAGGGGGTGTCACCCTCATCCTGCAGGTGAGAAAACAGGAAGTCACAAAGATGTGGACTGGGAACCAGGTGTCTGACTTGTGACTTGGAACCATTGCTGCCTACTCCCCCGGGACTGTCGGTGTGCTGGTCAGAGCCTCTAAGACAGAAAGCAGACTGGTCAGGGCCTGGAGGCCTGAGGTGAAAGTCAGCCTGGGGGGGTGGGGGGGGTGGGAGAGTCCACAGCTCCGCAGCAGCGTCCACACCTGTGGTTGGCCCAGAGAACTCGCTAGGATTCTGAGCCTCCAGACGACGCAGGACTGGGGGGGAGGGGAAGTGAATGTAGCCTGGAATTTGCTCAGTCTCTCAGGCTCAGCCGGCTGACTCTGGCCAAGGTGTGAGGTCAGTAGGGTGCTGTTCTCCATGCGGCCCTTACTACAGCAGCCACAGGGCCAGGGGAAGACCCCTGATCTAGAGCAGAGCCGAAGGGAGCAACCGTGAAGGAGTCTACAACCTAGTTTCCCTCAGAGATGAAAGTGTAAACTAGCCACTGACCCATTCCCAGGGCCTGGGTGTGAGTAACAGCCCATCATCTCTGTCCCTGCGGCAAGCAGCAGTACGATCCCGCCCTTCGATTACACGCTCCCAGAACAGGGGGAATAAAAATAAACTAACCCTGACGGGAGCAGCTGCCCTGACAGGAGTGGGCCCGCTCTCGGTAGAAAGGCTGCCACCAGCTGTGGCCGTCAACGTTATCTGGTCCCCTACACTGGCAGTGCAGGACCCAGGGCTCCTCCCAGCCACACTCACACACATGAATGGGATGGCGGTCAGGCTGGGGAAGGTAGCAAGGGAACAGACGAACCAGGGAAGGGAGACTGCGGGGCTACTGCTCTCCAGCCCCTCAGACCCCCAGGCCTCCTGCATCATTCCAACACAAGCGCCCCCAATAACGTCACACGATCCCAACCAAGCGCCCAGCACTGGCCAGGATGGCACCTCCTTTATTTCTCTGCACACGGCCATGGGCCGCTATGCCCATCCATAAGCCAGGGAACAGAGACACACTGGGGATCAAGGGTAAGGTAAGGTAGCAGAGGCGACAAGGGCAGGGCCGGGGTTCATCCTACCTCTGCCTACAAGTCTGGCGTCTCCCTCCCAAGGGTGCTTGCTTGATAAGAGGGCCAAGCCCTGATGGTTTCTCCTCCCTGATGGCTTGGGCTTTTCAGTTCTGGGGATGGTTCTTTGGAATCCTGAGCAGCAGCTGGCCATGAGCAGAGCTGGTTTCATGATCAGGCTCAACTGAGGCCTGTGTTTGGGGTCCAAAAGCCACGGCTGAGGGCCCAGCAAGACAGCTCAGTAGGAGAAAGAGCTTGCCATATAACCGTGGAGACCTGAGTTTGATCCCTGTTGCCCATATAACGGTGGAAGGAGGGAACCCACTCCACAAAGCTGCCCTGACTTCACACATACTGTGGCACGTGGACTCTGCCCCAAACGACGCGCACACAAGCTGAGGCTTGGAAGGAGAACTTTCCAGGCCATGATGTGGGGTGAGTTATAACACCAGCTGGAACTGGAGGAGCATTATCCTGGTTCAGACCTTGCAACCAGCCAGTGCTGGGGCCTCCAGACAGACTTGTTTTCCTCCGGCAATACTGGGCCTGTTCCAAGATTTCAAATTCAAATGGATCCACCTAACCCTGTCTGGTGTGCACTCATCCATAGCTGGGTGTACTTTAAAACCACCAGGGCAGTTTGGCAAACTCCCAATGACTGGTGAAACTGCAGATCGATTAAATCTGGAGGTTTTAAGGCTCCCCAGGTGAGTCCAGTATACGTGACCTACTGGAGTGCCCAGCAGCAGACTGGGCATATGCATAAATTGCCTGGAGGTCAGAACCTAGGAATGTGTGCATGCGCAGACTGGGTGGTCTAGTTAGCTCCCAGAACACACACACAAATACAAGCCACAGAAGCAGCAAGGCCTACGAATGTCCCAAAGTGTGTTCCAGGAGAGAATGGCCTCCCTGGTCAGTCAAGTCTGAGTGTAAACATTGTATGCAGCCCCTGCTCCTTTTCAAGGTTCTTGGTTTGTCAAGCTCTGAGGGGCTCTGTGCTGAGGAAACCAGTCTATCTCCTGGCTCTTATGATCCCAGAGTGCCCAGCTCAGCCAAGTGCTTGGAAGCACCCCACGTCACCTAGTGCTCTGTAGCTCTGCTCCTCGATGGGGAGACTGAGGATGCTGGAAGTATGATCAGTGCATGGTGTGAGTCAGGAGCCAAGCCAGGCCTGGGAGGCGGGGAGGGGTTTTACTACTTCGCCTGTACTCCTGGGGTGGGAGAGAGGGGGGACACCAAGAGCTTGGTGGGGAGGCAGTTAAAGCCCGGGACAGGGAGGAGCTTGTGAGCAGCAAGTGTGGGGGGGGCATGCCCCACCTGGGGGCTGCCACATAGCGCTGTTTGCTACAGTCCTGCTGGCTAATGCCCGCTGTAATGACACGCACGAACGCACGCCACTTGTAGAGATAGGTGGCCAAGAGGAACTAGAACTAAAGTATGAATATTTACAGCCACCTACAATCCTTACCCCATGTCTCACATATCTAGCACTCCCTGGCTAACACTGAAAGGGCTCTAACTATACCTCCTAGAACCATTCCACCAGGCCCAGGTGTGCAGCAACACGGCGCCCATTTCACAGACAAGCTAAGGCTGGGAGAGATTGCTAGCTCAAGGTCTTATTGGGAGGGCCAGGCTGGTAGGGAAACACTGCCCCTCCTCCCAGGATTGACAGGCATGACTGGTCGCTCCCCATAGCCAGTCCTAAACTAAGAACCGCCCACTTTTCAAAAGCCAGAGCAACAAATATGGGTCTCAAGTGTTCCTTCTCCAGCTGACCCAAAGACTAGTTACTTATTTATCTTTGTGCGGTTGTTTTGGGACAAGTTCCTGTTTCCCAGGCTGGTCCGGCCTGGACTGATCCACCTCCTGCCTCACTGGTGGGATTTCCTGTACCACCACACCCAACCCAAAGGTTGTTTTCAATGGGTACCTTCCACATGAGCTTGAAGAGCCCTACCCCAACCCCAGTTGGGATCTTGACACTGGGCAGGGCCTGGGGAGGCAGCATCCACTCATCCTGCCCAGGCCCAGACCGGCACTGGGGACACCTGCCTCTTATTCCTTTGAGAAGGTGCATCTTGAACGTGAAAGTGGCCAGCAGGCAGGCGTGAGTTTTAGCAGTCACTCATTTCAAAGCCCCTGCCTCCAGCTCTAAGGATCGCAGGAGGCCACCGCAAAGGTCCAAGTGTCCCTGTGCCCTAAAATGTAGAAGATGTCCTAAGGCCCAGCCCATCATATGAGATAGGATGTCCTGGTGCCAGGGAGGGATACTTTTGGTCAGTCTAGAGGGCTGGCAAAGCCTGCTGGGGCAGAACCAGCCCCCAAAGAACATAGCAGAGGCAGCAGTAAGGCCTCCTAAAGGAGGGAGAAACACCAGTCTGCAGGTGGGGGACCCTGTTGCCAGAGACACTAAGTATCAGTCAGGAGGCAGGGAAGCTATAGATGGCTTCTTGTCAAAGGGGCAGCTCAGGGCCCTTCATCTTTTCGATAAATGTTTACCCAGTCCTAGTGTGTCATTCATTCCTTGAGGTACAGAGATGAACCAGAGATAGCCCTGACCTGAAGCTCAGAATCTAGTGACTAATAGCAGTAAAAACAGTTATAGTCTGATGGAAATTTTATCATGATTTTTCAGATAAGGATTCTAGCTACAGAGAGGCTAAGCAGCCTGCTCAGTGCCGCACAGCCAACACATCTCACAGGCAGGAGTCCTCCCAGGATCCCCGTGTTTGTGGCTGATGTTTGTAGTGAGCTGAGGGAGAAGGACGGGGTAATGACACATTGGAAGATTTTGGGCAAGACAAGGGGAGGCAGACCAGAGACAGGAAGTCAGCAAAGGGGCTGCCCCAATAGCCAGACGACGGCCATGAAAGGCGGGCCTGGGACTGCTGTGTTTAGTTGCATGGGTTGTGTACTGCACCGACTCCCAGGTGGCATTCCCACAGACTGCGAAAGACTAGTTCTTCCTTGCAGTTCTGAAGCCCAGGGACTTTAAGAACGAATAGACGGAAGAACAGACAGCCATGACTGGGAGTCTGGGGACAAGTCTTTCGGTCTCTGAGTAATAGCTGTCAACCAAGCCCACACAGTTATCACAAGTTTTGTTTCCTCCAGGGGAGGAAGTGGCAACTAAGCCCCAAACGCATTGCACACCACACCCTGAGTCAGCTGGGTTTGCATTTCCACAGCAAGGAGTCTGGGCTGAAAGGGGTTCCGAGAACTAATAAGGTGGGCAAGGTGCCTCCTCCCAGTGGGAGGTTCCTAAAGTCATCTGAAGTCCAGAGGCACAAAGGCTCGGCAGGTTAGAGATGCCACCAAGACCTGAGTTTGATCCAAAGGCCCACGTGGTAAAAGGGGAAACTCCTGCAGAAGGTAGAAGGGGAAACCTCTGACCTGTGTGTGTGCGCGTGTGTGCGTGTGTGTGCGCACTCCTTTCTGGAGTGTTTCTTATTTATATTCACTTCACAGTTTCCTCTCCACAGCCAGACAAAGGTCTTCTGGTCAGGACCTCTGTCTAGGCGATGCCCACATAGCAGGCCTGGGGAGCACTCTTCTCCCTTGTCGCTTACCCTGGAGGCCTCCTGTGATGCTCAGGGTGCAGACAAACTCTGTAAGTCCTTCATAGCCCAGCCATTCCTTTCTCCCGGGCTGGGGTGGAGGGCAAGGAGAGGCCTGGGATGCAGAGGGTCTGCAGGACACGTGGAGAGGAGCTGGCTACCCCGAGCCCTGGGTGCAGACAGGATGAGTGACAACCCAGGCACTGCACACCAAATCTCTTAGACAAGTGCCTTAGTTGTCAGGGTCTCAGCCTTCTCCCAGTGCAGTGGGCACTACGGACTGGAGAGTGTAAGCAGAAAGGACGGGTGGCGGTCAGAGGAGGTGGCCATGGCAAGTGTGAGTACCTGGCTTACATTCCAAGAGCCCACCCCACCCTGCCAGGGGCCTGCTGCCTGCCTCTGGCAGAGGAGACCTGGCCTCAATGGGAAGGTACTCTATGCTGAGAGGGAAGGTAGATGAGCGGGATGGAGAGGGATGGGAGACTGGGGGAGGGAGGAGGGAGGGAGAGGAAGCAGCTATAGAGCAAAATGTGTGGTTACCTAGTGAGGTCCGTCAGCAAATAGACATTAGGCCCTGCCTTGCTTCCTCCAGGGGTACAGCCCTGACCGATCAATCTATCGGGGTCTCCTGGGAGCTATGAGGTAACCCCTGTCAACCTCCCATGGGGAAAATGGGAGGCAGCTGTCAGGAGGGACCCACAGTGCTGACTGCCGGAAGCCAGGTCACAGTGACTGGGGAGGATGCAGGGTAAGGCCATAGGACGGGACAGGACGGGACGGGACAGGATAGGACAGGACAGGATAGGGACTCTTCCTTGCCTGGAGTTTAGGGACGGGCCCGCCCCACACTCTAGCAACACTCTTCTTTCAGTCCGCAAACATGGAGCATCTGGGCAGAACAGAGCTCCAGCAAGGCTGGTCCTGCCTCTGCAGAGGGTGCAAGCTCGTCCCAGGGGACAGCAGGCTCCACACTTCCAACCTCCAAACTCATTCTTTACCTGGAACTATTTGGGAGCAGGACAAGCCCACCCCTGTCACCTGAAGAAATCAGTCTTGGGCACGGTGTTCTGTGCCCCTGCCGCCTACCCCATCTGCGGCCACCTCTATCCAATCAGAGCTGATGCCGGCTGGGGTGAGGCCCAGTCCGCAGAGTGTTTGCCCAGCTGTGTGATGCTCTGCTACACGCCTAATCCTAGCACTTGGGCCAGGGAGGGAAGAGGACCTGTCCAAGACCGTCCCTTCAGCAGGACTCACACTAAAACTGGAACAATGCAGAGCAGATTAGCACGGCCCTGGTGCAAGGATGATATGAAAATTCACTAAGTGCCCCATAGTTAAAAAAAAAAAAAGTACAGACCTTACAAAAGAAAGTTTTAAAAGAAAACACTTGTCAAAAGTGAGTTCCAGGCCAGCCTGGCCCACTTGAGACCTAGCTTCCAAAACAAAAGGAAACCCAAGACCAAAATCCAGCTGGCCCTGGTAATGCTGGCAGATGCCAGTTGGGTCCAGTCGCATCCCCATGGCAACAGCCCCTCCCTTGAGGAAGACTTCCTGACTTGTTTTCCAATAGTGTCTCCTTCCTTAGACTTCATTGTGGATTTTTTTACCCTGACATCTGTAAAATTATTTACAATAAAAAGACACATTCAGAGTTAGACCAAGGTAGAAATAACCCACAGAGGCCAAGGAGAGCAACAGCCACACTGACAGACAGCGCGTGCGTTCACAGGCCTCACCAGGGAGAGTTCGGGTTAGTTGGAGCAAGTCTCATCATCTGACGGAGATTTCATTCCCGGAGGAAAGACCCCGTGCAGAACCCAGAGAACATAACCAAGCAAAGAGTGCAGATCGTAAAAGTGTTCTAGTGGCGGGTCTCCGGGAGTCGCCAAGGCGCCCCACTCAGGGCGCTCGCACAGCCTGGTGGGAATGGGGACAGAGAGGAGACAGCCAAGCTTGGAGCAGGATATCAGGATGGAGGTGGGACTCTAAAGGAAGAGGCTCTACCTGTGCCAGAGGCTGGGTGTCCCATGTCTCCTGAGCTAAGCTCCTGCCTACAGTGGGGACAGGGGCCCTGCAGGTAGGGAAGGGAGTCACCTGCCATCGGCCCAACACTGGCCGTATGGGTCCAAACTGCCGCCTTCTTAGAGGACTTTAGCTTAGATTGAGAACTTCCTTCTGCTGGGCAGTGGAGACACGCACCTTTAATAACAGCACTTGGGAGGCAGAGGCAGGCAGGTTTTTGAGTTTGAGGCCAGCCTAGTCTACTTCCTTCTGGGGGCTGGAGAGATGGTTAAAAGCACTGGCAGTTCAATTCCCAGCAACCACATGGTGGCTCACAACCACTCCTAACTTCAGTCCCAGGAACTGAACTGGTGCCCTCTTTCGCCCTCCTTGGGCACTGTACACATGAAGGACAGGGACATATGTGTAAATGAAATACCCATACATATAAAATTAAAATAAGTAAACCTAAACAAAGAAAAGTAAAGCAAAACAAACAGCCCCCCTCCCCAACACAAACCTCAGGAGAGTAAGTCCTCCACAAGTAACCATAGTGTAGGGAGAGGCAGCCCCTGGGAAGACCTCAGAGCAGGGAGGGGGCACTCAGCTTCCCTCACTGTTGGGCCAAGAGACTTAGTTCAAGTGAACAAGGAGGTGTCTGTGTGGACATGACAGGCCCAAGAGAGAGACTGAGGCAGGAATCTGAGAGGAACAAAATACACTCCCAGATATGCTACTTTGACATAGGATTATTATTGCTTTGTTTTTCTAGGCAGGGCTTCCTTATGTAGCCCTGGCTGTCCTGGAACTCTCTCTCTCTGTAGACTAGGCTGGACTAGAACTCAGAAATCCCCCTGCCTCTGCTTCTTGAGTGCTAGGATTAAAAGTGTGTGCCACCACGTCCAGCTGACACAGGATTATTTTGAGTTAAAGCAACAGAGAAATAGCAAACACCAGGAGCAACCTGCTGCTGTCCCATGTGTGGGGCAGCAGGTCACACATCTCCCTCCATGAAGAAGGCTTGAAGCAAATCCTTCGGCTCCTGCCTGTAACCCCAGCCTCAGGAGGCTGAGGGAGGAGGGTTGCTGTGAGCGCAAGCCTAGAAGTTAGGCTGCAGTGAGACTTCATCTCCAAAAAGGAAGGGGGAAATAAAACGTAAGAAATACATCAATAAAGAGGAGGAGGAGGAGCACAACAACATGAATTTGTAAATGTGTGCTAGGAAGGGACTGTCAAGCATGTGGGACTTCAGGCTCAGTCAAAAGGCAAGTTCCAGGCCTAGGCCTACATTGTGTGTGTGTGGGGGGGGAGGCGGAGAGAAAAGAAGACATTCTTTCCCCTCCACAGATCAGTCTCCTGCCCACTGTGAGGGGCTAGCCTGCTGGTAGAGAGCTTGCATTACCAAACCAGAGACCCTGGGTTCGGTTCCAGCATGCTCCCCACAAAAAGCCGGAGTTATGCTGTGTCGTCGTATTTCAGCCATATTTGTTTTCCTGGTCTAGAGAGTGGCAGGGATCGGGACAAGTTCGGGTGTCCCAGCCAAGGAACCTTCCAAACATTTCTCCCCTGGGACCAGGTGGTCCCCACCCTACAGGAAGGCCTAGAGCTGAGTTTCCCAATTAGTTGGAGCAGCTGATGACAGGGGTGGGGATGAGGGTGAGTGGAGATCAGGGGCATGTACTCAGCCACAGCAACCCTGGGGCAAAAGATATCAGTGAGCTAAGACCTGTTTACGACCTGAGACCTGAAATCCCAGCGTTTTCTAGGCACGGTGCTGGGAGGTTTGCAGGCATACCCAGAGAACCACACCAGTTACCACCCCCAGTTAGTGCAGGAAAAGAGGCACAGGTGGAAGATTGAGATTTTGCTGTCAGCCCTACTAGTATTGGGCAGGATCAAGAGGTAAACCCAGGATCCTCAGGCCCCCAACGCCTTGCTATCAAGTTTAATTTTACAATTTGGGGTGAGTGGGCAGAGACGTGGCTCCAATGATTAAGAGCACTTGCTGCTCTCCTATAGGACCTGGGTTTGATTCCCAGCACCTACATGGCAGCTCCCAATTGTCTGAGATTGGGAATCTCAAGACAATTCTGGGGAAATCAAATGCCCTCTTCTGGCCTCCGTGGGTACTGCACACATGTGGTGCACAGACATGCAGGCAAAACACTCAGCCGCATAAAATAAAAAGAAAGAAATTGGTTGGGCATAGTGGTGTGTCTCTTTAATCCCAATGCTTCAGAGGAACCTACATATGATCTCAAGACAGCCTGGGTCCAGTTCCAGGACAGCCAGAATTACATAATAGAGAGATATTGTCTCAAAAGACTAACAAACCAATGAACTAACTAACAAATAAATATAAATGTTTCTTTAAAAAAATTTATATTAAAAAAAAATCACAGTTTGGAACCCAGCATGGTAGCATATACCTGTAGTCTCAGCTACTTCAGAAGCTAAGGCAGGAGGACTGCTCAAGGCAGAGGTTTGAAGCCAGACTGGACAACAGGGGGACTCCCATCTCAAATAAACAGCATGAATGCTTGCTCCCATAGCACACACACTAACACTGCAAAACTACGCAGAAGGCCAACAGGGCCCCTGAGCAAGGATGGCATGAACAGTCTGAAGAATTCCCTATGAAAAACAACCAACCAACCATGGCTTAGCTCTGCCACCAAGACAGTCACGTGGGCTTCCAGCTGTCTACTTCCGGAAATCAACAGCGTCTATTGGGTCACAAGCACTGCCTTCCAATCCCTGGCAGTGACAGGGCCTGGCTTAGGGCAGATGTGACCTGCCCCAGCAGTCCACTGAGACTACAGTGAGAAAGTCAATCAGACTCAGAGGCAGAAGGCCGAGCACTGTTCCTGGCAGAAAACCACTGTGTCTGTCATAGCAGCAGACCTGAAGTCAGGAACCCAGTAGGCCTCACTGCAGGTGAGAGTCTGACAGCCCCGCTGGTGGACGGGGGAAGGGAAGAGGCAAGGAGGGATTGCTCCTGTGGAGTCTGTGGCATTTAAGGTGCGGCCAGAGAAAGCACCTTCACTTCACAGAGGCACGGGTGAGACTTAGGCAGCAACTCGGCCACTGTCATTAGAGACATCAAAAAAAGGCAGGAGATTCCTGTGTGGGGTAAAAGTATGAGAGACTGGGTGTGTCTGGGAGGGGCTCAGGGCCTCCCGCTTATGCATAGTGTGAATTTTGAGGCCTTTGAACTGATCTCCTTAGCGTTCCTGGGTTTCTAAGTGGGAACCAATTCCTCCCCAGCACAGGTGTGACCTTCCCATCTGGTAGTCATCCACCCCGCCAGTGTGTCCCAGTAGCATCCGTGAACCAGGTAGGGGTCTGAGTGCTGGAGGCACACACTCGGTGACCCTGAAGAAGTCCCAGATGTGGACGAGAGGGACTGGAGAAATGGTGCACAGTGTAGCGGACATGACCAGGGTACAGGCAGGGAAGGCTTCCCAGAGGAGGCGACACTGGTGCTGGGACCTGATTTGGGCAGAGGGACATGGTCCTGGGTAGGAGAATGCACAGGATGGTTTTTGTCAAGTTGACACAAACCTAGGCATATCCCTGCTGAAGGAATACTTCCATCAGACTGGCCTGTGGACCGGTCTGGGGTATTGTTTTGATTAACAATTGATGTGGGAAGACCAGGTCTACTGGAGGCTTGGCCATCTTCGGGTAGGTGGTCCTGGTGTGTATAAGACAGAAGACTGAGAGCCAGTAAGCAGCTTTCTCCCACGACTTCTGCCCAGTTCTGGCCCCATGTTCCTGTGTGGAGTTCCTGCCCTGGGATCCCTCCCTGATGGAGTGTGACCTGAGAGTTGTAAGATGAAATACGCCTTTTTCTCTCTGAGTTTCTTTGGACCACAGTCTTTATCACAGCAATGGAAAGCAAATTATAGACAGCAAGGAAGACAAAAAAGGCCAGGATGGCTGGGAACCCACCCGGAGAGGGCAGAAGTTCAGGCAGAGGTGAGACCCCGTAGGGTGTGGCGAGAAGTCAGGACTTCCTTCTAACAAGATTGTAACAGGGGCCTGGAGGCTCTGTCGCTTCAATTGGACCTGCAGGGCCCACATGGGATTAACAGCAAGATAACTCCTGGCCTCTCGGCTTTCATTCTGTGACTGTCTCCTCGGTCAGACCCCTGCTCCGCTCTGCCCATGAGCACGTTAATCACTCAGAATGCCACGAACACTAGTGACACAGGGATGGGTGGCCCTTTGGTTATCTAAGTTTCCTGCCCCCTTCAATGCTGAAGTCTCCAAGAGTAACAGGGAGCTTCTCTGTTTTTCTTGTCCTTTTCCAGAGCCCTAGAGTAGCGCCCAGATGTCTCCACTTATGCCCTAAATCTGGATTCCAGAAAAATCCTAGCAGACTTATCATCTGTGACGGACCCACCCCTCCCAGTGGGAGCACTGCCCCCGTGATGGAAACGGAAGCTGTTTTCCCTCCTGCGCGGCAGCAGTCATCTCCTAGGAGCCCGACAGATGTCAGAGCAGCAGGGTGAGCCCTGGAACCACACTCAGAGCAGGAGCAGAGGTGATGTTCAACTGCCAGGCTAACTATCACAGCCCTTCCTCTCCCGCATCTTCCTCTGTGTAAGCCTGCATCTCAGGGCAGCATCCTGTAGAGGGACGGTGGGTGGGGTGGCGCTTGCTCTCCTGTGTCCTGCAAGCCTGCATTGAGTCTTTCCAGCAGGACTCTTGCACCAGTTTGCTCTCTCAGGCAGGTGGAGGGGTCCTGGTTTGTAGGGAGTCGGGACTCTGGCCTAGGACTCTGTTAAGAAGATTTAGCACGGGAAGGTCTCAAGCAAGAGCATGCTGAAGAAGGATGGAAGGACAAGGGAAATTCTGGGGAACATGGTAAAGAGAGCCCCTTGCTTTGGAGACTGGCTGAGGCCTCTCCACCTGAGAGGTAAGAATTCCCACACATTTGCTGTAGAGTTGCTGGCACACTGGCGCTGTCTTTTTCAGACAGGGACCTTTGATGTTAACAGCAGTGACTCTGGTTTAAGGCCTGGATGCTTATGATCTTGGGCAGGGCCTCACTCCTTTCCCAAGACATTTTCTGGGATCTCAGGGCTGTTAATTTTGCTTACAGAGAAGACATCCCACCTCCTTGCATCTCTGTGACCTTACCGAGCATAATCCCATCGGGTGCCCTCAGGAGCCATCCTATGATCTCATTTGGGTTTCTAAGCAACCCTTTGAAGATAATAGTCTCAAATCTCACCAAAGTCCTACCTATGACTATAAAAGACTATGAATAAGTCTCTCAGAGAATCCCACAGCTGTGCTCTCTGGTGTGTATGTCTAAGCAACCCTCCCCCCTTTAACCCTCATGATTAAAATCTATATTAAAATGCTTTATAATAAAAAGATGAATTCTGCTTCATCCTGCTTACCTTGACATTCATGTCTATGTCAAAGTCGCACGTTCCAGCTTGGCCTGAGATGAGACCCTTAAAAGATTAGGGGGGCTCCTCAGGCTGCACTGGGCAGAGTGGAGCTGAGTCTCCCGCTTCTAGGCCCCTTGACATGTTCAGGTCCTGACTTAAGGGCCTAGAAGGAAATTCTGGCAGTTGTGTGGAAGGTTTGTCGTAGAAAGGCAAGAGAGTGTAGGATGTGGGTTGGAAGGCGGCTTCAGGTTCTGCAAGGGTGGGGAGAAGGGCTCAGGAGACTCAAGACATGTTCTAGAACAAACCCACAAGCCTCTGCTGTGCTCCTGATGAGATAGGGAGGACGGAAAGGAGGGAGGGAGGGAGGAAGCAAGGATGGGCTCATTAATGACAACTGACCTTGGAGCAGCTAGATGGGGAGCCTACGAGTACAGTGGGGGTGGGGAGGGTGGGGGTGAGGGAGGGGAGGGGACCGAAGGGCGCAGCGCCAGGCTGGGACTGTCCTCAGGCACATGCCTGCAAAGGCACCATCCACCGTGTCACAGACCCTTGCATCTTGTCCTGTGCTACCTCAGATAAGCCACCAGACACAGAGGTCCCTGTTAGGAGCCCTGCCTTAAGTTTTCTATAAGCTACTTTGTTTGTTTTTGTTTTTCGAGACAGGGTTTCTCTGTATAGCCCTGGCTGTCCTGGAACTCACTCTGTAGACCAGGCTGGCCTCGAACTCAAAATCCACCTGCCTCTGCCTCCCAAGTGCTGGGATTAGAGGCCTGTGCCACCACCTGCTGGAAGCTACTTTCAACTCAGCTCAGAGGAGGAGGCGTGGCCTTGCTAAGACATCATCCAGAATGCCCGGCACAGAGGAGCGTGGGAAAGGACTGAGGCCCTAGTCTAGGCTGAGGCTGCTAAGGAGACGTGACAGCTGAGAATGCTCTGTGACTCTGGCTTAGGTCCGAGGTTGGGACCAGAAGCTAGAAACTTGGGAACTATGAAAGCAGTTTAAATTAGATAATACGTTGCATCCATCCTAAATTTCCTGCAAGTGACAAGACTGTTGTGGTTATGTGAGAGAGGGCCCTCGGGCTAAGGGACCACAGAGAATTTAAGAATCAAGGCCATTCAGGAGGAGGCAGGAGGATCACTGTTCAAGAATACCTTCTTCTACATAGTGAATTCGGGGCTAGTCTAAGCTACATAAGATCCAGCCTCAAACAAATAACAAAGATTAGAGTCAAACGTCATTATATTTGCACTTAATTTTTATAAAACCCACCAAAAGAGGCAAACAAAATTTCCAGCAATAAAAATATACAAGCAAGGGCTAAAAAGATGATTTAGTGGCTAAGAGCACTAGCTACATACCCAGAGGACCCAGGCTCAATTTCAAGCACCCACATGGGAGCTCACAACTGTCTGTAACTCCAGGTCCAGAGACTCCAACATCCTCACACAGACATACATGCGGGCAAAGCACTAATGTATGTGAAATAAAAATAAAAATTAAAGCAAAAAAAAAATACAAACCACACATGTACACACACACACACACACACAAATACACACACATACATACTGCAACATTCTAACTGCTGAGTTTAAATAAATGCATTTGTTTTGCTCTTATCATTCTTCTAAAAGTTGAAAACATTTTAAATTAGTCAGGACACAGCACCTCGGCCGGTGACTCTTGGTACCCCGTCCCTGGAATGCCAAGCTACGGCTCACTGCACACCAGGAATGCTTCCTTCCTTAACTGAGAAGCCACGGAGTTGGTTCTGTAGGACTGTGAATGCTTTGAGCTTGGGCACAATTGTGAGTGTGGCCAGAGGCTATCTATCAAACCACAGAAAAATATAAAAACGTAAGGAACTCTTGTGAGTGCCCAGTTGGGTCAGGCTGTGGCTGTTTGCAAGGGACTGGTCCCTCCTTCCCAGTCCAGTCTTCTAGACTCAGAGAAGACGGGAAGACTGTGCCCGAGTGGCCAGGGCACAGTAGTCTCATGGAATTGCCCTGGGTCAGAGGCCCAGCCTGAGTATGGGGACTCTTACAAGCTAACAGGTCATTCTAACACGTCCCAGACCTTAAGGACACTGGTTCAGATAGTGAATTTGTGTTAGAATAGGTTACCTGGGAAGGAAGGGAGGGAGGGAGGGAGGAGGAGGAGAAGGAGAGAGAGAGAGAGAGAGAAAGAGAGAGAGTCAGATGACTACTCAAACGCTAATCTACAGCTCCTTCCTGATTCCACTGTGCAGCCAGGCCTGAGAGCTAGCTTAGCCTGTGGCGGTTCTGAAAGCTAACCTCTTTCAGTACACATGCCTGTGTGATGTTTTCCCACATGTGTCAGAGATTCCCTTAACTCACTGATGGGGGAGGGCAGTAGAGAGAGCAGGTTCACAGGAGAAAGTTCTGGCTAATAAAACCAGAACTCGGCCCTGCTCAGGAAAGATGGAACCTATGCGCCCACTCCCTGCAGCTTCATGGCGCCCTGCAATGGTGATGCTACCCCATAAAAATGTCTCTGCACCTGAGCATCAGGGTGGGGCTGTCCCAGGCGAAGGCACCTCAGGCTAGCTCAGCTCAGACTTTCCAGGGGATGATTTGGGCAGGAGGTGAGGGGCTGGAGGGTGGGGTGAGGGAGTGGGGGCTTGGGGTGGGGAAGCCCAGGCAGGGGAAATGAATGAAAAGGACCTCCTCAGTGCCTGTGCTGTCTGCTCAGCCTTCAGGCTCAGAGTTCAACCGCTTCCTGAGGGCATTCTTCCAGAAGCTCGGAGCCTTAGGAGAAAGCAAGGGGTGTTCCCTTTGGAAGGAGCACACACAAGCAGAATGGATTAAGGGCGGATCCTCCTGAGTTACAAACTCTCCACTCATTGCCACACCGCGCACACAGGTGTCACCCTGGACCTCCAAGCTCTGCAGAGTTGCATTACTGTCTCTTAAAAAGGAAGTATTCTTTGAACTTAAAAGTGTACTTTGTCATAAGTGGCCTCCCAGAATGCTTCCTTCTGGGTGGATGGACAAAGGGATGGTGGTCTTAGATGGGGGGGCTCTGAAGTGTTCTCAGGCTGGGTACAGGGTAGAAAGACCTGCTCTGACAAGATGGGCTTTGCAAAATCTCTGAATGTGAGTGGAAGCCATTTGGGGTCTAAGATAGTCCTGGTCCTTACCCAACCCCACCTTGTTTTGGACTGTGTGTGTTAGGGAGGGAAGGCTGGGTAAGCACGAGCTTTTGGGGGCTTCAGGGTGACCTGGAGGAGTTGGCTCTCCCTCTACCCCATGGGTCCTGGTGGTAGAAATCAGGTCTGTCCTGGTGGCCAGCATTCCTATCCACCGAGGTATCGCAATAGCCCAAGAGAGAGGGATTTATTTTTCTTTTGTATGTAGGAGTGTTCCCTCTTATGAATGCATGTGCACCACATATGTGCCTGATCCTTGCAGGCATCAGAAGGCGGTACCAGGTCTTACAGTTTGTTTCCCAGCGTCCATGCTGGGCAGCTCATAACTGCAACTGCAGCTCCAGGGGATCGAATGCCCTCATCTGGCCTCTGTGAGGGTGTACACGAACCCACACATACACACATACATAGAACACAAATAAGAGTTTTTTTTAAAAAAAGGATTTACTGTAATCCTAATGGGCTCCTCAGAGAGGGATTTGTGGGCGTATCAGGAGCTTCAATATTTGCATCCTTTAAATGAACTGTTTGCACTGATGGGGGCTAGGAACTCTTTGCTAAAAAGCGCATCTGCACATATTTCAGGATCTGTAGTCAGTCAGACTCGGAGGCAGCCATGCTCAGCATCTCTCTTTCCCCTTGGGTCTTGCATTGCATTCAACCAACCATGGGCAGAAAACAAAATGCTGGAGGTGTAGCTCAGTGGTAGGGGCTGTGATTAGCATATGCTAGGCCCTGGTTCAAGACGGTGCCCAGCACCAAGCCACAGTAGCCAACAGGGCAATGACAAAGTAGCAGTGCTGAGCACATCTGGACTTGTTCCCTTGCCCCTGCTCCTCAGCTGTGAGCTGTAGTAGATATTTGCATATTGTCTACATTGCAAGGTAGGTATTACAAGGACCCTGGAGATGATAACAGGGACATGAGATGTTGTGCCTGCGCTATATGCAAATACCATGCCATTTTATACCCGATGTGCTGCTTGAGCACCCACAGGTTTAGACGTCCTAACTGGTCTGGAACCAATTCTCTGCAGATACCACGGGCAGGTTCTAATTCAAATCTGCTGTCATGGTTTGAAAATAGTCATAAGGGCTGGGTGTGGTCCTGCACTCAGGAGGCAGATCTGGCTGATCTCTGGTCCACGTAGCCAGGCTAGCCAAGGATAAATAAACAGAGATATCCCGTCTCAAGGGAGGAGGGGAAGGGGTGTGCATTAATCAAATGGACATGCTTGTATTCTAATAAAACTTTATTTAGAAAAACGTTTGCTAGGCTGAAATTTGTCTACCTCTGTCTCTCTGCTTTCAAACAAGTCTTTAATCCATCTGAGATGAGGGACAGAGATCTACTCTTTCTTTTTCTGAATGTGCTACCCAATTTTTCTCAGCGTCATCAAACAAAGTGACTTCTTTTTCCACCTTTGTCAAAGGCGAGGTTGGCTGCCAATGTGCAAACTTATTTCTGGGCTCTCTGCTCTGCTCTATTGCTCCGGATGTCTATTTTCACGACAGGACCACGCCCCTTTGATTCCTGCAGCTTTGTAGAGCGTTTGGGCTACTGTCGGGAGACAGACTGAGGCACAAGAATTATTATTGCATGGCGTTTGTTACTTCTCAAAATTATATCAAAGTATATGTGTCAACACCACAGAATAATAAGTTGTTCTTGGTGGGACAAGTGAGAGGGGAGCCCTGAGGGGGACTGCAGTGGCTTGGTGACACCAGGGTTTGGGGACAGAAAGCAAATGACACTTGTATATTACAGTTTTGGTACAGCTGGTAAAATATAATTGGTATGACCTCCTTGACTTCTTATACTAAAAACAAAAAATACAAAACTATTAAAATCTGTTTTTTAAAAAATATTTATTTTGGGGCTGAAGAGATGGCTCAGCAGTTAAGAGCACTGACTGCTCTTCCAGAGGTCCTGAGTTCAATTCCCAGCAACCATATGTTAGCTCACAACCATCTGTAATGGGATCCGATGCCCTCTTCCGGTGTGTCTGAAGACAGCTGCAGTGTACTCACATATGTAAAATAAATAAATGAATCTTTAAAAAAATATTTATTATATTATTTTATGTGTTTTGCCTGTATGTATGTATGTGTACCACATGCATGCAGTGGCCACAGAGGTCAGAAGAGGGCACTGGATTGCCTGGTACTAGAGTTAGAAAGAGTTGTGAGCTGTCACGTAGGTGGTGGATCCTGAGGCTACATTTCATCCCTTGGGAGGAGGGACACTTGCTGTGGCTGTGGTGGGGGTTCTAGAGAGAGAATAGCAGGGAACTAGGAGAGTGGGTAGACAGCAGCTGTGACAGAGAGGGTTCTGGGGAGCACTGCACACGGGAGGAGCAGGGGACCCGATGCCCTTCTGGTGTGATGGGTTCCCTATTAATCTGCCCACATAGGCGGATAACCAGGTACCCAGAATCTCATAGTTAGGTTGGCTTCCCTGCCTGCCACGGAGTGGCCACAGCCCCTAGCCAGCACACCCTTGCCTTGATGCCACCACAGCAGTCTTTACCGTATGGACTGGGGTCCACACAAAAGGGAGGCCAGAGGGGCGGCCCTTGGAGTAGACTGGGTGGGGTATGACTTGGGGGGGGGGTCAGGGGAGTGGAGGCTTGTCCTGGAGACACCATCCCTGGGTACCTTCTGACACCCTCTCCCCAGGTCAACATTTCCTGCACTAAAAAATATGGTCAGTAGCATATTTCACAACCTGCAGTGACACCTTCCTCAACAGGTGTGTCAGGCTCTGGGGACAAGGGCGTCCTCCCTCCACGGTCAGCATCTAGTACGGCACAGGAATGGTTAAATAAACACCCAGGATGGACTTGCCCAGGCCAAAGACCCAGGGTGGTACCCAGCATCAGGGCCTCCAGGGGACCTGGAAGAGGAGCAGATGCAGACCCCTGTCCCTCCTACAGCCACAGGAAAGCACTGTGCAGTCTCAAGGAGACGCCCACCAAGCCATGATGCTGCAAGTGAGGGTTCACCTCCCTCCACTGAGGGCGCTCAGCTGCAGTCCTGACGTCCAGCCCTGTACCGTTCTCTACCTCCCCAATCCTCGGCTTAGATCTGGATTCCCTGGGGACACACTGGCACCCCATAAGAACCAGAATCTGGTTGGCTTCCTAGTCTTGGTCTCATACTGACCTCTAGGGGACAGCTGGAGCACAGCAAGGGGCCCGGAGCTTGGTCTATAGAATTGGAATCTGCCTCAAATTCAGATTTTGAGGAGCTAGGGGTTTGCCCCATCTGCTCCAGGAGCTAGAATATTCCAGTGAGTTCTAAGGATTCACTCTGCCTGGCTGGCTTGGTGACACTCCGGAGCCCACAGGCAGGACCTGTCCATCAAGCTGTCCGTTAAATTTACAGGTTCCCTTAGCGTGGACCAGGCGTCTGCACTAAGCAGACTGGACCGAAAGAGATGCTCGTGATGGTGTTTCATGCCACTAAGACAGAAACTAAACTGCTATGAGCTTCCCAGGAGGGTTTTAGCTGGTACAATACGGAAGTCTCCTGCGACCTTAACCCTTTCACAATAGTAGTTTGATGCTGGCTAATCAGCTTTTTGTCCTGTTATTCCGTTTCCTTGTCCCTGTGATAGCAACATCATGTTTTAAGTTTAAATTACTGTATTTAAGAGATCTATAAAGCAAAACGCCTTATCAGGTAGTGGTGCATGTCTTTCATCAGGAGGCAGAGGTGGATGGATCTCTGTGAGTTTGAGGCCAGCCTCTAACCTGGAAGGCTCACTCACTCAAGAACAGAAAACTTTCTCAAATACTGGGGGCTGTTGTTCATGTAAGGAACAAACCACATGTTTTCACTTCTGTAAACAAGCTTGGTTGCCCCGAATGCACAGGATGCGTGCGTGATCACCGATGGGAGGAGGAGGCCGGACAAAGGCAGGAAGTACGTCAGGATTTATGCCTGCCCTTGGTTGGACAGAGGCAGGAAGTATGTAGCTTCGTGGGTTTTGCCTTTATAAGCCCCTGACTAAAGTCATTTGGGGCCGTTCTCTGAGTTTGAGTCTCAGGTATGGTCTTGGCCAGCATTTAAAAAAAAAAAAGATTTCTTTATTATATACACAGTGTTCTGCATGTATGCCTGCAAGCCAGAAGACTTCATTATAGATGGTTATGAGCCACCATGTGGTTGCTGGGAATTGAACTCAGGACCTCTGGAAGAGCTGTCAGTGCTCTTAACCTCTGAGCCATCTCCCCAGCTCCCTAGTCAGTATTTAATAAACCCTGTTTTATTAAAAAATTAATTCATCGTCAGATGGTGAATCTCTAAATGACCCCAGGACCATTACCATTCCCACCTTACAAGACCCACTGTTCTATTCCTCTCCTAGATCTTGTGTTAGTCCTGTCATCAATGAAGGAAGTGAGGAAGAGAGGGAGGGAGGAAGAAAGGAAGGACAAACTTATCTTGGCTCATGGTTTCAGAGTCTCACTGGGATCCATTGCTTGGAGACTGAGGTAAGACAGTAACATGGTTAGTAGGAATGTGTGGTAGTAGGAATGTGTGGTAGAAGCTGAATACCTCCTGGTGGGGAGGGGCAGGATTGTGGTGGTGGTGGTGGTGGTGGTGGTGCTGGTGGTAGGGAAGGGCAGGGTGGTGGTAGTAGAGGAACCTGATCTATCGACTTTTCCTTTTCTTGTCCTTTCATTCCCTCTGACTGGGTGGGGCCTGTATATCCAGGGCAGATCTCCTTCTAGTTAACCCTCTCTGAAAACATTCTCCCCCATGCACCGAGTGGCCTTTCCCAATCTTCTAGGTCAGTGTTTCTTACCTGTGGGGCCAGACCCCTTTGGGGTCACATATCAGAGACATAACAGTAACACAATTACAGCTATAAAGTAGCAATAAAATAACCTCATGGTTGGGGGGGTCATCACAACATGAGGAAAGGGTCGTGGCATTAGGAAGGTTGAGAACCACTGTTCTAGATGCTTCTCAATCTGATCAGGTGGACAGGCTCAATTATGAGAACCTAGGTAAATAATGTACCACCAGCCTACACTCAGCCCGCATAACTGCAATTTTGTCTCTTGATAGTGCCTTAACCTTCTTCAACACAGTCTGTTTGGCCACCCTCAGCATTATGGGACACCTTATGTAGCTTTCTCTCCACAGAAGCCCACTTGGACACCACCACACAGAAGTGTCCAAAGAACCTAGTCAGGATCTACTATGGCTCTAGGCCTCTTCCATTTGTCAGGGAGGGGGCCTCACGATGAGGTACTACCCAGAGGCAGAGAGGTTTTGGAAACAGTCCTCATCCAGCCAAAAAGGTTCCCTGAAGACTGTACATACTGCAACTTAAACTGTCTCTGTGGTACCAAGCTGTGCTTGCAAAAGTAGTCCAACGCATTATAGACAGATCATTTGGTGATAACAACAGTTAATTAAGAGATACAGTGTGTGTATTTATGTGGAAGCCAGCACGTATATAAGGCAGGAAACTAGAGAGGGACAAGAGAGGCCTTAAGAGAAATGTGCAGAGGCTATACTGGAACACATGTCACTAGGAACCTTTATGTGGGTATGGGGGGGCAGAGGGAGTCGGGAGTGGAGACCAGAGGTCAACTAAAGCCAAGGATATATGGAAATACACAATGAAGTTGGTCTCTATGATGGCTGTTCTTGGTTGTCAGCCCAACACACCTGGGAAGAAGGGACATCCTCAGTTGAAGGTTTGCCTCCATCAGACTGAACTGTGGGCACGACTGTGAGGCATCTTATTGATTACTTATGGATGGTGGGGGGTCCAGCCCAGGGAAGCTGGCCCCAAGCTTGCTCAACAGAAGCAGAGTGCACGCCAGCCAACAGGGCGCCTCCATGGCCTTGGCTTTGTTTCCTGTCTCCAGGTCCCGGCCTTGAACGGCTGCTGCATCTGGGCTGTGATCTCCCTCACTAGGTTCTGGTCATGGTGTTTACCACATCAGCAGCAAGCAAAGAGGCACAGAGCTCTGGAGGCCTTGGTGCTTCCTGCTAGGAGTGGCTTCTATGCGGAACCACTGCCTGTGACCCACACCTGAGTTTATGACACTTAGGGTGATACCTCTAGGTGCCCCTGGATGGAGCGGGTCACAGAAAGACCACACTTGGGACTCAAAGCCCCTCCAACTCCCCACCTCTAGACAGAAGGAGGGGCTAGGGACTGGGTTATGAAAACTAACTTTAAAATTAAGAAAAAATTAATTACCTATTTAGTGTAGGTGTGTGTATACACTAGACTTCCTAAGGGCTTCACTGAGCCGGTTCCAAAGTGATGTTATTTTCTTTTCTTGATTATTTTGAGACAAGTTTTGCTATGTGGCCCAGGTGGGCCTCAAACCTTTGGCAATCCCCCTGCCTCAGCCTCCTGAGGCCTAGGATTAGAGGCAGGTGGCACCTTACCCAACAATCCTGTAGTTGTTTTTTGACTTTGATGCCAGAAGACCATTGGTGGACGGCCCAGGCCTCCCAGGCCGTCAGTGCTGCGCCCAGGTGTGAATGCAGAGGGCAGCGGAGGGCAGAAGCCCTTACCTGCTCCACACAGTCTGGGATGTCTGGAGAACACGGCAGGGTCCCCGCGCTCTCCACCGACAGCACGTCCTTCAGCAGCTCCTCACACCCTGTGGACAGACAGACAGACAGACAGACAGTGAATGCTCTGAGCCTCAGTCCACAAGGCGGTTGTAACTAATGAGTCTTGGCGGGAAGAGCTGGAAGAGCCAGTGGCCCAGGGCTCCAAACACAAGGGCAGAGGAGGAGATGGTTGCCCAGCAGCTCGGGCCTGGCTTGGGGCACCGCCCAAGGTGTCAGGAAGGCATCTGATGACAAGAACTTCCTTCATGGGCTAAATCCCAGCGGGGACAAAGAGAGGAGACAGAAGCAGGCTGAGCACAGGGAAGCACTGAGCTAGAAGGTACTTCCCTCTGTGCACAGGGACCGCCCACAGCCCACAAAGTTCCCTACCAACCCTCAAGCCCTAGATAGGGCCACTCTTAGGAGGCCAGGAAGCTCCAACCCCCTGCCCAGCACAGGCACAGGGCAGGGATCGTCCAAGCTGGCCCTGAGAATCGAACAAATCCCTTCAGAAAATCTTAGGAGTGTCGCAGCTTCCCAGTGACTTCCCAGTGACTTCCCTTCAGAATTCCTGCTTCCCTCCTACTTCCTGGAATCCCAGGATCTTGCAGAGATGAGCTCTCCCAGAGCCAAGCACAGCGGGAGAACCTGGCTTCCTTCACAGGTGGCAGGACCCCTCTGAGGGCGCTCATGTTCTCCAGGCCTCCAGGGCCAGCAGGGTGCCTCAGAGATCCTGGCTGCCTCCCTAAGCCATTTTCTCAGGGGCTTGGGGGAACTTGATGGAAAAACTGAGTATTCCATGAGTTCTCAAACCTACCGTTGGGATTTTGGAAGAAAAAAAAGAGAAAGGATTGGGGGAAGAAAGGGAAGAATTAGGAAGGGCTCAGAGAAGAGAGGGCAGATTAAATAAGGAAGCCCTAAGAGGAGAGAGACATGGTAGCTCTCCCCCCAGCTGTGCCCTCCCTCCTCCCCACCCCACTTGCTGGCAATGGATCCCAGAGCTTTATACTGGTTAGGTGAGCTCTCTAACGCTGACTGAGCAAGTCCCCTGCCTCACACCAGAGCTAGAGTGGGGGGTTCTGGGAAAGTCCTCTGAAGCACAGCCATCCGGCCTATAGCAGCAGAGAGATGGTAGAGGACAAAGAGAAGAGCAGTTTTCCAGAGAGGCAGATCTGAGAAGGGCAGAAAGGTGTCTGGTGGTGGGACCCTGTGGTAGAGGTTCAGAGAGAGCCACGCCCAAGGCCTTTCCCCTTAACCCCCATGGGTCACTAGGAACAGAGCCCATTTCTGGGACCCACCCTGGGCTCTGGGACCCCTGTGTGCTGGTCTCCTAGCTGGACAGGACTCCCCAAAGGACCTCACCTTTCATGGCGAATACTCCGCGGCAAAAATCCTTGAAGTTGATTCTCCCCAGGTCATTGGGATCCAAACACTTCACAAGTTTTTCCACCTTTGGGGAGGAAAGAGGACACGCGTGAAGCACCCTGGACACCCCAAGGGCACAGGGCAACCGGGGCAGAAGGTAGAATGGAGGAGGGTGGGTCTCACCAGTTAAGCCAAGAGGACACCAGTGTTCCCTGCTTGGTCTTTCCCTCTAGGATTATGTTATTCTGTTTAAGACTCATGTGAGAGCCGGGCAGTCCCAGCACTTGGGAGGCAGAGGCAGGTGAATTTCTGAGTTCGAGGCCAGCCTGGTCTACAGAGTGAGTTCCAGGACAGCCAGGGCTACACGAGAAACCCTGTCTCCAAAACAAAACAAAATGACTCAAGTAAAGAGGCCTCACGGTTCAGGATGTGGTCCTACAGCTTCTCCACACCCCTAAGACAGCACACTGAAAGCCAACACTCTGCTGCCAAGTTCATTGTCTAATTTGTAGACAGAGACTGGCTATATAGCCCAGGCTAGCTTAAAACTCTGAATTCTCCTGCCTCAGCCTTTTGAGTGCTGAGATCACAGGCATGCACCACTATGCCTGGCTAACAACTTTTGTTTGCTTGCTTGCTTGGTTTTTTTGTTTCTTTGTGGAAACAGCATTTTATGTGTCTCAGGTTGGCTTCAAAGTTGCTAGGTAGCCCAGGATAACCTTGAACTTCGAGCCTTCTGCCTCCACCTCCAGAATGCTGGGATTACAAGCATATATGACTGTGCCTGTTTTTATGCAATGCTGAGGATTAACCCCACAGCCTTGTGCATACATGTTACTAAGGAGCTATGTCCCTAGTCTATGGACGTACCTTAGTAGCAGCCCTCCATAACACTCATTCATTCATTCATTCATTCATTCACCCGCTCATTCAACAACAGACCACTGTGCACCTCCTACTTGCCTGATGTTGATGGCAGTAACTAATTAGTTACAACACACACACACACACACACACACACACACACACACACACACACGCAGTCACACATCCCCTCAAGTCATCACCATCTGTGGAAAACGTCATCCATGGTAGGGCAGGACTCCTTTTTGTTTGTTTGTTTGCTTGTTTTTATGATACAGCTGCTTTGGGGTTACCCAGGTTGTGTAGGTAAGCCCAATAGACGCAGATGTTGCCCATGAGTTATTCTTTGGTGGAATCCTACTTTGGTTTGTCCTACATGTGGGGGAGCAAGTGCTTGTGTACATCTTCCTCAGGGAAAGGTTCAGAAAACAAGGAATTCTTTCTGGAATTCCCTCTGGCTGGGCTGCAGCTGATCTGATCTCGTGAGAGCGTGCTGGGAACACAGACCCATGTAGGGTAGGGATCTGTCACCGCACGGTGGCTGTTGGCATCATTATGGGCGGGCCTGCCCTCCCTCGCTCCCTGCTTGTCCCGTGCAGTACAGGCAGGTGGGGAAACCCATCCGCTGTCACACTGTTTTCCCTGCACATCCTCGGGATGCTGGTCCAGTGTGGCGGTTACGGCAGGCACCCGATCCCTGTCACTTAGCAGCCCGGCATCGGGCTGGGCTCCGAGGGCAGCAGCTCCCCCCTCAGCCTTTCTCCATTCCTGGGCATGGTGGCTGTGTGTGCTCCTCGTTCCAGCTTTCCTACTCTGCTGGATCTGAGGGAAAACCCAGGAACTATGCAATGTCCTAAGGTGCTTCAGAACCTGGTACCTAGTAGAGCATCCCTCGGATCCAGATATCCCCAACTCTAAGGGGAATGCTATAACAGTGGTTCAGAGAGACCCATAGTGCTTTGCACTAGCCAAAGCTGAGGAAGCCCCAGCCCTTCCCCTCAGCCGGCCATGGTTGGTAGAATGTCAGGTAACAGGGAAGAGGCGTTTTGCCAGCTCAGGCCTGGACAGAGCACTCCCCACACTGCAGCTCTCAGCCCTGCTCCCATCCCCACTACCAAGGAAGCTGCTGACGCTGCCAGGCAGTGACATGGCTTCTGAGAATAGTACTGCCCAGGTGCCACCTGCAGGCTGTTGGGGAGCTCACGCATGGCTCCAGCCGGCCATCCTCTCCTCCTCTCCTCTTGCCTCCTGCCCCCTCCCCTGCCTATAAACATGAGGAGGGCCGGGCACGCACTGACCCCTTCCTCCCAGCCTCTGGGACCTTAGTCCCACAGCCCTTCCCAAGGCCAGGTCATATACTCCAGAGTGCCAAGTGCCTGAAGAGAAGCTCCAGCCTCACACACTCTGAGGGACCTACCTCAGGGTTCTGTAATCTACCAAACTTTAATCCCTAATGCCTAGGGCCTGGGGACATCACTGGGGCAGGCTATTTGTCCTCTGCTTCCAGAGAAAGCTAGTACAGAGGCAGGGGTTTGGGTGTCTGATGACAGACAGACAGACAGACAGAGATGTGAGGCTGTAAGGACCTCCGTACAGTCCACAGAGACGTTATCCAGCCTGCAGTTAGGAGCACACAACTACAGTGACTCTCTTCTCTTCTGCTACTCCACAGAGCTCAGGAGGGTGGTGGTCCCAGGGCAGTGGCTATATATACTTTTAAATCCTCAAACTCAGAGATCCACCTGCCTCTGCCTCCCGAGTGCTGGGATTAAAGACATGCGCCACCACCTGACACAGTAGCTTTTTAAATGAGGCTCTAGCAGCATTTTGTAAAAATGGGTGAAAAAATAGCTACTTAAAACAGCAGCTGCTCTAACAGTCCCGTGTTACATTTAAGGACTCTGAGGCTCAGGGAAATTGAGCCATTCAGGCAGCCACCAGCAGTGGCAGCTACTGAACAGGGTCTTCCTGACCCTAGGGTACCAGCAACCGCTATCTACTGCTTCCCTGCCCTCAGCAAGTGTGTGGCCTCTACTGGGCCACCTGTGTGCCTGGATACACCCCATGTGTAGTAGACAGATCTGGCTGGGGTGCCACTCTGTAAGTATGTGCAAGACCTGGTGTCACTTCCTAACATCGTCAAAGAAATATAAAGACTCTAGAGGATTGTATTTGAAGTCAGCCTAGGCCAGGAGAGAGATCCTGTCTCAGGAAACAAACAAAACAGGCAAAATCAGAGCACCCAGAGAAGAGAACAGCGGCATCTGGGCCTGTGTCTGCTGAGTTCCAGGAAAGGGCAGAGGCTCTCTCGCACCAGGGAGTACAGCAGGTAACACCGAGAGCCAGCCCCGCTGGCTGCCAGCAGTCCCGGCAGTCCCGGCAGTCCCAGCAGTCCCAGCAGTCCCAGCAGTCCCGGCCCCTTCAGCTCCCATGAGAGGAGAGAACAAGCTCCAGGGCTGGCAGGGATGACAGGAACAGCTGGAGCACGCACAGCTGGAACAGCTGGAGCACGCACAGCTGGAACAGTGTGCTGCCAGAGGAACACTGATCTTTTGCGTTGGGAACCATTCAATCACCAGGCCTCCCTTCTATTTCTGTTGCTCTTCTCTTCAGGCTGGTTCCTTCCATCTATCCCCTAGAGTCGCAACTCTCTGAGGGAAGGATGCTGCGATGCTGTGAGCCAGCTGTGGTCAGCTTCCCGGTAAGATCTCCCCAAGCCCAGCTGCCTCCCACTTCGGCCCCTTGCAGGCCTGGCAAGCCAGTGAAGGCCAAGCAGCCCTTTGCTCACTCAAGTCTCTGGCTTTCAGCACTTAGAGGTACTGAATAAACATTAGCCCTGCCTACTCGGAATCAAAATAAGTGCAGAGCAACTGCCTCTATGCCAGGCACCGTTTGGTCACGCCACAGACAGATTTGCTCCAGCCTCACAGGCTTCTGGATCCTGAAGAGAATTCTTATTCCCATTTTACAGATGAGGACATACACAAGGCTAAGACATTCGGGGTTAGGTCATACAACCATGCGGAGGCAGCTGACCCCAGGCAGCCCCCAGTAATTGTTGCTACTGAAATACTTTTGATCACTTGTAAGTTCTGGGCCTTGCTCTGACCAGAGAAAAGGCAAAGCTAAGAAATGTTGACCAGAAAGACCAGCGCCAGAACAGGAAACCCTTGCTTAAGAACTGGGATATTAAAGGAAAGAATAGTTAAAAGACGTTGAACTGCTTAAAGAAAGGTTGGCAGCTATGGTCATCCAGACTGTAGACTTCAGGCCTGTTACTAAGATGCCAATATTAAAGTTCTGGGAAGAAGGGCGTGGTGGCATGTGCTGCAACCTCCAGCAGGACGGCCACTAGCTCCAGCCAGCCTAGGCCACACAGGGAGACCTCAAAGAAACCCCCCAAACACAAATAAAGGCAACCTGAGAAGACACCTGGGTCTGGGTGAGCCACACAGGTACCCCACATCCAGTCTCTCCCACAGACCGCAGCTGAGCACCGCGTGGAGCACCTAAAGAACCAAGGCTCCACAAGGTGAACAAAGGGAAACAAAACCTTGAACCTGGGGCATTATCTTTACTCTTCTTTCCCATTTCCTGTGCATCAGATGGGAAGAGAAGGAGCTCTATGAGCACACTGTTGCTGTCTTCAGACAGCACTAGAAGAGGGCACTGGATCCCATTACAGATGGTCGTGAGTCACCATGTGGTTGCTAGGAATTGACCTCAGAACCTCTGGAAGAGCAGTCGGTGCTCTTAACCACTGAGCCATCTCTCCAGCCTGAGAAGGAACTCTAAAAATACCCCTTTCTGATGCAAAGCTGGAAAGGTGTCCCATCTGAATCAAATAACAAGAAAAATGCCCTAGATGTTTCTTTCTCTTCCTTTCCTGTGATATGTGTGTGTGTGTGTGTGTGTGTATGTGTTTCTCTCTCTGTGTCTATGTGTGTGTACACGTACACAATTGTGTGGCTTCCTTGGGCACTAAAATGCAGATGGTTCACACACATATGTACACAAGCAAAACACCCATACACATACAATAGAAATAAATGGGGCTGGAAAGTCAGCTCACGGTTGAGAGCACTGGTGCTCTATCAGATGACCTGGGTTCAGTTCCCAGCACCCATGCCAGGCTCATCGTCAGTAGCTCCAGCTCGGGGGATCGAGCTTTGCCTCCACAAATACCAGGCAAGTAGGATACAGACATAAATGCAGTCACACTTTTTAATATAAAATTAAATTGTATGTGTAGTTTTGTAAAATGTAAAAGTTATCTGTATACACATAAAATTTTAAAAAGAAAATTTAAGGGCTAGAGGGATGGCTGAGCCACCTGCTGATCCCAGTGACCCTGTCCTCGGAAGCACCATAGGACCAGCCAGGTGGGCAGAATGGCAGCCGGGAACTCAAGACATGCCTGAGGAGTCAGGTCGGGCACATGGAATGGGGGCAGCACGGGTCCCTGGACCAGTGGGCTAGACAGGGAAGGAATGGAGCAAGTGGCCAAGGGAGCCGGCGAGAGGGGACTCCAGCAAAGGCGGGAAGCCGGAGGGATCTGAGGCCTGGAGGCTTAGGGTGTAGCTGCAACAGGACAGTCTGACTTAGATCCCCTGCAGGAACTGGGTGTGGTGGCACCCTTTTCCGATCAGTACTCAGGAGGGGGCGGGAGGAGACAGTCACGGCTACCCAGGGTTTGCGGACAGCAGGCTGCCTGATCATCAGCCTGGCTGCAGTGCTGTGTCCTAGCAACATGACCTATTAGGTCAGGGACCTCCAGGCCTCTTCCTCAGAGTCTTCTCAGCAACCTGTGGGCTGAGACCCCTCTGCCGGACCTCTGTCTTCCAACTATTTACATCATGATTCATAACAGTAGCAAAATGAGTTGTGAAGTTGCAACGAAAATAATTTTATGTTTGTGGGGTCACCACACTGGGAGGTATTACAGGGTTGCAGCATTAGGAAGGTTGCGAACCACTGGTCTAGAGAAACAGCACATAGCCCTCTCCCCACATTAGAGGAGTCAGGAGGCAGAGGCACCTTAGCATCCAGACTCTATTCTCTTTGCAGGCCATTCTCCCTCTGCCACCCACCCAGAGGGCTCTGGCCCTCCTCTGGGGCCTCAGGGCCTACGGCCCCAGCTGCTTGTTTACCCACTTCCCCAGGCACACAATAAGGCCTGTGTTCTGGAGGCCAGAAGACAAAGGGTGCAGGCAGCCACTGACCTCTCGTTAATTCTCAGGGAGGGAGGGCAGGGGAGCCAGGCAGAGTTCCCACAGAGCCAGGTGCAGATGGGGAAGAGTTTCCGAAGAGGGTCCTGCCAGCTCCTACACCCCAGGCCGGGCTGAAGAGGCCAGTCCGGTGTCAGTTCCTAATCACGGCTCCCAAAGCCTGCACTCCATGCGATGCATAGGCATTGTGGTCTGTTTGTCTACACTGCAGTCTGCGTAGTCACATTGCCCCTTAAGACCATTTTTCTACACATCTATGGTGCTGACTCTCAGGACTGTGGTGAGGATCAACTAAGATAATAACTAAAGCAAGGAATGATGAACATCACAACGTCTCGCCAAGGATGCGCCGGGTGGAAAGGTGCTTAGAAAGAGTTGAGGGGGAGGGGGACAAGTCCCGGCAGGAATGGACAGAGGTGCCTTCTTGCAGCTCCACCATCAACTAATTGAGCAGAAGTCTTGGAGAACTCCTTCTCTCATTATGCCTCAGTTTTCCTTTTTGGAAATGAAAGTGCTGAATAACACAAATACCAGCCTTGAGAGTCTACATGGTTGGGAGTCTCCATCCCAGGGCTGTTTGGGGTACACACGAGGTTAGGGAGGAGATAAAAAACAGAGTAACAGTGAATGAAGGGAATCAAGAGAAGCCAATGTGTCCTCCAAGGCCCAGGGCCCTGAGGAGGATCAACCAATGTCTCCTCCAAGGCCCAGGGCCCTGAGGAGGACTCAACCAATGTCTCCCTCCAAGGCCCAGGGCCCTGAGGAGGACTCAACCAAAGTCCACAAGTAATGGCAAGAACTGAAGCAGCTCCTGATGGTGCTTTCCTCTCTTCCTGGGCTAGACAGCTTTCTTTTTATTTATTTATTTTTTTATTTTTATTTTTTGACCAGGTGCTTCAGGATACCTCAGTCTGGCCAGGAGATCAGACTGAGCTGAACCTGGGTTGCTTTAGGCAAATGTCTGTTAAGCCTCTGTTCAATGAGATGAGACAGGAAGGAACCCTGCAGGGGTTCTGATGGGGGAGGAGTGGGCCAGTCACACAAGGTTTTCTGCCCTCCCGGAGAGGACATAGCTTGGGCTGCACTAGGGAAGATCAATGAAAGGAGGCTTAGGGCTGGATGATGCTTCAAGCCACTGAAGGAAACTGCCCATGAGTGCGCACACATGCACACACAGGCACATAGACATATACACAGACACACACAGAAACACACACACACACAGAAACACACACACACAGACACATAGACACACATACAGACGAACGCACGCACGCCTGCATGCAGGCAGGCATTTTGTCAGGATTTGAACCATGTATGGGTTTTTGTTCCCAAAGTCATCTTCCCTGATGAAGAACTCTCCTTGGGCTGGTAAGAGCACCCACCGCATACTCATGGACCTGAGCGTGAATCCTAGCAACCATGTTGTAAAAGCTGAGTATGGCTTGCATGTGCACCCCCAGTGCTGTTGGGAGAGCAGACAGAGAGATTGCTGGGGTCTGCTGACAACCAGTGTAGCTCAGCTCTAGGTTCAGTGAGAGACCCCTCCCCCTCCCAGGGCTTATTGGTGAAAAAGATGGGGACAGAAGGAAATTTCAGGAGCTAAGGTGGTGGAGAAGGACCACGGGGTATTGGAACAGTCCGATATTAAGAAAGGAGACATGTCACCATGGCCCAGGTCACTGGTGCTGGGCAGTGTAGTCTCAGCTGAGCTAAGGCTGGAGCCCTTTCAAGACTCCAGCTTATCCAGGTGTCACCAGTGGCCCCTCGGTCTGAGCTGCAACAGTGGAGAGCCCCTCTGGCCACCCACGAGGGCTTTGTTTAGTGTCTGAATAGTAATGAAAATGACAGGGGTGTGGGCGGCCCCTGAGTAGGCTGTCCCTGCCTTCAGCAAACATTTCTTCAGCCCCATGGGGAGAATGACAAACTCCCAGGAAGTTCCCAGGGAAAGGACAGATGTCCTGCTGTACATTAGGAGTAAAATAAAAATAGCCTTGGGAAGAGCATAAAAACAACGCAGGTGACTGATCACACGCCCACGCGTCTGGGCCGTGTGTCACTCCAGGTCTCTGGTAGACAGAGCTGGGCTGGAATCCCCCCTCTTCCGTTCACCAGTGGCATGAGCAAAAGCCAGTGACTCAGCCTCTGAATTCCATCTCATTATTTGCTGTGATTTAGAAACACGCAGGCTCTGGAGAAGTAACACTGTCCCAAGCCACGGAGCTGCTCTCCGCAGACGTGTCTCAGACACACTGGCTGCCGGCTAATCCTTCTGTTTCCTCTCACAAGAGTTTTCAGTCCGCTGAATTTAAAATCGGAATTGGATCACTTACAAACTCCAGCAGGGTGGTGGGGACAGTGAAGCCCTTTATTCTTAAAAAAAAAAAAAAGGGAAGGCTCACAGTATTTCAGGGGTAATTAAGACAGAAGTGGCTATAAGGTCACCTCCTGGATGTTTCTGGAGTCCTGATGGTGGGGGTTTAAAGGAAGCAAAGCCCAGAGGGCTGGGCTCACACTGGGGCAGCCAATAGATGTGGCTGTGCTGGACCTAAAGGATGGACACTGCAAACATACAGCTATGGGAATACGGGGGAGCAGAGGAAAGGCGGGGAGAGGAAGACGCGGGAGGAGTGGACGGGACAGGCTGAAGTGGCACCAGCTGGCGGGGGACCCAGCACCTGTGTTGGTGGCTGGAGACACAGAGAGCAGGGAAGCTGGCCATGGAGCATGGCCAGGAAGACACTGTCCCTTCTGCTGGGGATGAGGGCAGGGGTTAGCAGGGGCCCAAGGACCCAGATTTGAACTTAGGAAGGTGCTTGAAGGCACGAGGGGAGGGGGAAGGGAGAGAGACCACAGTAAGGCACGTACAGTTCAGAGAAGAAGCCAGGGCCATGTGGGGATGGAAAGAAGAACCTTTGCTTCGCCTGGTGTGACAGCCAGGTTGACAGCTAGGGGTCATTTCCTGAATCCCGGTAGACAAGGAGACGGTGACCAATACACCGGCATCCGGTAGGCTTTGGTCGGCTGGGGTGGCTTGTCTGCCTGACCACACCCAAATCTAGGTCCCCTGGACTCTCAGACACAAGGCCCTCCTGAGCGGCTGCCAGGAGACCTCTGCTTCCATTGTCTACCTGATGGCACAGAAGAGGGAACTTGTCTCCACCAAGAGGACAGGGTTGGCTCTGGCTGAATGTGAAAGACAAAGCTCTGTCCTATGGCTTCAGTGACCCGCCTCAGGGAAGACCACAAACACAGCTTCTTCTCTTGGCCACTCAACCAACACCGGCCCCCAGGTGTGCTGAGGTCCACAGGGTCCAGGCAGCTGGGTTCGAGGCCCAGGGTGCATGATGGCTCAAAGGCACAGCCACCATTGTCCTGTTCTCTCTGTGGGGTGGGAAGACATGGAAATCCCCAACTCTGAGCTCTGTTGAACAGAGACTGGGAGGCTTTCGACCTCTCGGTTGGGTGGAGGTTCCCACTTTACAAGGCTGGACACCTGAGACTCCTCTTCTCCCCTCCCCTCCCCTCCCCTCCCCTCCCCTCTCCTCTCCTCCCTTCCCCTCCCCTCCCCTCTCCTCCCCTTCCTTTTCCCCTCCCCTCCCCTCCCTTTTCCCCTCCCTCCCCTCCCCTGCCCTTCCCTTCTTCCTTTTTTCCTTCCTTCCTTTTTCTTTCTTTTGAGGCAGGGTCTCAGCAGCCCAGGTTGGCCATGAACTCCTTATCTTGTATCTACCTGTGGAGTGTTGGGATCAGAACTGCCTGTTACTGTACACCTAATGTTGCTTCACGCAGTGCAGGGGACCAAAGTCTAGACAAACGTTCCACTGACTGAGCTACAGCCCCGGCCCACCTGAGCCTGCCCTTCTAACCGCTCCTAGCACACGCCAATTCCAGCCATCTTGGACTAGCAAAGTTCTAGTTGACATCGGTAGCCCAGTCCTGAATTTGGAAGCCAAGGCCAATTTATGCACGCTACTTGCTTGGGATTTTTAAGGTTTAGGAAGGTTAAGAGGTAATGAGGGCAAGGTTGGGCGCGCCTCTGGGAACTCTTCGCTGGCCATGAGCTGGAGAGCTCGTCCTGAAAGGGGAAGGACGCCTGTGCTTGGACAATGCTTCCCCAAGGGAGGGACACACTAGAGGTCACTCCATGGGCGAGTGGTACCTGGTGTCCTCCAGCCCAGTGTCAGGGCCCCTGTGGACGCTGTTGATTCTTGGGGTGGCTGGAGGGACACTGCTCAGCCTAGGGCTTTGCTGGAGTTTCTCCCACATTCAAATGAAATGCCTCCCCCGCCCCCATGCCTTTCCCTCTTCCTCAGACGCTGCGATTTGAGCAGGGACTTACTGAAGATCCCATGGGAATCAGGCAGGCCCCAGGAAGGCTACTGGGGAGTGAAGATGTCCTGGCCACCAGAAGGTTTCTGTTCTCCTGAAAGCCCACAGGAGTCCTAAGTGGAACCTCACTGCCTACAGGTCAGGAAGAGGACCTGCTGCCTTAGGTTCTTTTATATTGCACTGATAAGACACCATGACCAAGGCAACTTATAGAAGAAAGAGTTTATTTGGGGCTCACAGTTTCAGAGAGTGAGTCATGATGGGGAACGCCGAAGTAGGTAGGCAGGCACTGGAGCAGTAGCCAAGAGCCCACATCTTGATCCACGGGCATGAGACAGAGAAAGTTAACCAGGAATGGTGTGGGCTTTTGGAATCTCAAAGCCTGCCCCCCAGTGACACACCTCCTTCAACAAGAGCCACACCTCCTAATCCTTCCCAAATGATGCCGCCAACTGGGGACCAAGCATCCAAACATATGAGCCTGTGGGGCCGTTCTCCTTCACAACCAGCACAGAGCCCATTTCCAAGAACCTATGTGTCCTGTAATGGATTTAGTAATCAGGCCATGCTGGGGTTACCAAGAAGACATCTCAAACCAATGAGGAGAGCAAAGATTAAGCTGGACCACCCATCCATCCATCCACCCATTCATCCATTCATCCATCCATCCATCCATCCATCTACCCATCCATTCATCCATCCACCCATCCATCCATTCATCTGTCTGTCCATCCATCTACCCATCCATCCATCTATCCATCCATCCATCCATCCATCCACCCACCCATCCATCCATCCATCCACCCATCCATCTACCCATCCATCCATCTACCCATCCATTCATCCATCCATCCATCCATCCATCCGTCCATCCATCCATCCATCTGTCCATCCATCCATTCATCTGTCCGTCCATCCATCTATCTATCCATCCATCTATCTATCCATCCATCCATCCATCCACCCATCTGTCCGTCCATCCGTCCATCCGTCCATCCGTCCGTCCGTCTGTCCATCCACCCATCTATCCATCCACCCATCCATCTGTCCATCCTGCCTGCCTGCCTGCCTATGAGACAATGAAGGCTACCAGGTCAGTTTCACCCATGAAGTAAGCTGTGCCCAGAAAGGTTGAGTCCCTTGCCACAGTCTCCAAGAGGCCATATCTTTGAGAGTCTCAAGGTCTATCACAGGAAAAATGGCTCTCCAGAGGCTGGAGCCATAGCTCAGTGGTAGAGCACACACTTAACGTGTACAAGCGCCGTTCCATCCCTAGCACAGCCACAACTGAAAGTCTTCTCTCAGCCAGGCGTGGCAGTGTGTGCCTGTAATCCAGGGCTGGGAAGGTGACAGGCCAGCCAGCCTAGCCTTGTCAATGAGCGTCAGGTGTAACAAAGTACTGACCCACTACCACTGATGACTTAGACCAAGGATCTAACCCTTAGATCAACGAACCTCTCAGCCCTCAGCTGAGAAGCGTCTTTGCAGCAAACGGCAATTAACACGGAGACCCAGGACTGGTTAAGGGGTGGAGGACAGAAGACCACGGAGTGCCGAGCCCTAATGGATAGTCTGTGTCACAGCCGTCTTCCTGAGGCTCACACATCATTTCAGAAGAAGGAGTAGAAGGCTTCTAAGAGCCAGAGGCGCTAGGTGACCACAGGAAGAGAGCATTTTCTGCACACAACGGGGCAGGCACACGCAGGAACTCACGCGGTTGTGACAGCGTGCACAAGACCTGCTCGGAGATGAAGACATGCCTCAGCTGAGCAGCCCTTAGCTGATGGCTGCAGGGAGAGGGATAGTCAGATTTACAGGTGCCACCCCTGGTGAGGGGGGTGACACTGCAGGAGGTGACCCCACCCACCCAAGGGTGTGAGGGCACAAAGTTGAGTGAGTCTGGGAGGAGTTAGGGGAAGAGAGGTAAATATGATCAGAATACATCACATGAACTTCACAAAAAATACACATATGTTTAGAATTGGGCTGTGGTAGCACACTCTTAATCCCAGCACCTGGGAGGCAGACAGAGTCAGGTGGATCTCTAAGAGTTTGAGGCCAGCCTGGTCTACAGAGGACAGCCAGGGCTACACAGAGAAACCCTGTCTCAATATTTTTTATTTTTTATTTCTTAGAAAAAGAATCAAGAGATTTAAGATGTTGCAGCATTCTGCCTGGATGTGTGTATAAATGCCCTTCAGGAAGTTTTAATTCTCTTCCACTTTTTACAGAAGTCCCAATTGCACACTGCCAGGAGTAACAGAGCTGGAGGGGGTGTGGCAGGTTCAGTCTGCCTAGTTTCCCCGGCTATAAGCTGAAATGTGTCCTCAGGCCCGTTGCTGTTCTTCTCTGTGACAACAATGTTCTTGTTAATCAGCTTAGACAAAGAAATAAAAGTGAGGCGAGACAGAGAAAGATCCTGAACATGTGACCGTTGGCTTTAACACGCGGGTGCCCAGGTGTGAGTGTGAAACTCACGCAAATGCATGCATAAATCCACACAAACAAGTACAGACACCACACACACACACACACACACATACACAGCTTTCTCAGTTCAGAGAGTCTGAGACACACAGGCCTGTCAGAGCCTCCCGCTCGCTTCCCTCACCCCCGGCCCTGCTCAGGGAGCGTCCTCTCACCTCCAAAGGACCAGGATTCCTCGTGTTCTGGGCACTGCCCTTTATGCTCTTCTGCTTTGCACATGACACTAAGTGGGCCATGTTGGCAGCAGAGACAGAATCTGGGTGAGAGGGGTCACACGCAGGTCCTTAGTGAGGACAAATAGCCCACCTGCCCAGCCCCTGCTGCCAGAGACTCTCAGGGCGGCTTCCTCCCAGACTGTACCTGACACACACTTCAGGAGGGCAGGTCCTAGGTGAGCTCTGTGTTCCAGCGACTTCCTAAGGGAAGAAGCTGGCAGCTTTGGGCTCCCTGACATGGCTGCAGCTCTCTTACAGCTCTGGTCAGAGCAGGGCACCAGGGTCAGGCCCAGGGCTGCCTCTTCATGGCGGCCATCTTTCCTCCATAGCAGGAGGAGCTGAAGCCGGCTGGGGAAGTTCCACAGGGACTAGAAAAAGTTCAGGTCTGTCTGTTCAACCAAGGGCTCTCTGCAGATGCGAAGCCTTCCCCAGCAGGTGCTGCAGCACCAAATGGAGCAAGAGTCCTCATACATGATTCAGGCCTTGATTCATAATTCAGATCTCCTTTCCCAAAGTGGGCATGCGGACTGGAGGCTGGGGCAGAGCAGGGAGGGAAACACAAGTTCAAGGTGCCAGAAAAGACAGAGCTGAGGCTGCCCGTGCCCCAGCCAGCCCTGGGTGGAGGAGACAGGCCAGGAAACAAGCCTCAGGCCTCCCAGATCAGGAGAGAGGCAAGCATTCAGACCTGGGCCCTCTGCGCTCCAGAGCAGAGGGCTGACGGCACAGGCCAGTTCTACATCCCAACTCAGATCCACTCAGCCTGGCAGCCAGCAGGCAGCCTCTGGAATCTGCATGCTCAGAGTTCCCCAGTAAATCCTAAGGAATCCACCCCCCGTGGGAAGGAACCCAGCTGAGCAGCGCTGGACTCTGCCCGGCAGGGAGTGGCAGGGCTGGCAGGTGTCTGCTGTGGGCTCTGTCTGTGCGCACACTCAAGCTCTCTGAGCCGACTCCTGGGCAGTTAGGTGCAGGGAAGGGGAACAGCCCCAGAATCCAACAGAAAACTAGAGGGGCTGTGTCATCACCCCACCTCTATCCCAGAGCAGACTCTCATCCTCTGGGGATGTGATAACTCACCTACTACCAGCCCCTCCCACCACACCAAGCTCCCCAAAGTGAGGTCCCTGGAGTCACAGTAATGGTAATAATGGCACAATAACAAATGACAACAGGAGCAGCTGCTCTGAGCCCCGTATTCCTAAGAGCATTACCTGGATGGTTCCAGATACACGCCACAAGCCTGCAGGGCAGCTGCTAGGCTATTTATTTAGGTTTTTTTTTTTTTTTTTTTGGTTTTTCAAGACAGGGTTTCTCTGTGTAGCCCTGGCTGACCTGGAACTCACTCTGTAGGCCAGGCTGTCCTCGAACTCAGAAATCGGCCTGCCTCTGCCTCCCAAGTGCTGGGATTACAGGCATGCGCCACCACTGCCCGACTGGGGCAGCTGCTATTATTAGGCCTACTTTTACTGATGAGAAAATGGAAAGAAATGGTAGCCCCAGCTTGTTAGGAAGTGAGGAAGCCAGAACTCACCAGAGCTCAGTCTCTTCTGCAAAATACCACTGCTTTGCTCTACTCTAAATCTGCTGTGCTGAGCAGTGGTGTCGCCACCACCACCACCACCTCCTTCCAAACACCGCCACCACCATCAACCTGGGTCATACGGCCGGCACAGCAACAGTGGGAACAAGGCCACAGTGTCCCGTCCCCAGGGGCCAGAGTCCTAACCACCTCACCCTCTGGTGCCATCTTTTCTGAGTGTGCCTAAGGCCACAGTGTCCATAGTGACAGTTCCCAGAGCAAGGAGCCTCGGACACACCACTCTGCCCTGTGCCAAGCACTCTGCCCTCTCTTCCGGTCACAGGCAAAGTCATGCCCTCCACCCACCCCCACAGGGCACCCCATCTCAGACAAGGCTAAAGGATCCGGGACACAGCCAGCAAGTGGGGAAGTTGAGAGACCGTCTGCGATCTGTACAGTCCCACACCCCAACACCCTCCAACCTTCCCAAAGCTGCACAGGAGTCTGGGGAGGCAGAGGAAACCGCTGGCGAACCCCATAATTCAAGGCCAAACCGAGCAGGCTGAGCTCCCCTTGCACTTCACGGTGTTGGACTAAGGCCAGCATACTTCGGTGTGCGCCGTGCCCACTGTCAAAGAGGTCAGCAGAAGGAAAGTAATCCCCGCGCAGACGTGGCCTCTCTGCACACCTGTGGGTTCTGCCCAGCGCCACCTGGTGGGCAAACCTGGACTACAGGTGTGGGAGCGGTGGTACGCTACAGTCACTGCATTAAAAATCCTGTGTGTGTGTGTGTGTGTGTGTGTGTGTGTGTGCATGTGTTCGTGTGCAGGTCAGAAGACAACTCTCTCCTACTACCTTGAACCACCCAGGGATCACACTTGGGTTGTGAGGCCTGTGCACACGTGTCCCTACCTGCTGAGCCCTCTCTTAGGCCCACCCCACTTTTCATGTGATAAGAAAAGAAAGATATGGTCCTGACCCTCGAGGCTTCCACCTACTGGTTCTACAGCGTCCAGGCCACTGCAGAGTGCAGGGAGCCACCTGGGTTCCACAGAGGCTCTGGATGCCCAAGGCCAACTCTGCACCCACGGCCAGTGCCTTGCCACCAAGGGCCAGCATCCACCGGCCCATTCTTTGCACTTCCGTCCAGGTTATTTTGTTTGTGGGTTGAAGTCTCACCAGATCTGCGGCCAGGATGCCGGACTGCTTACTGCCAGGCCTCTTCCTTCTCCGTCCGCGCCTAACCCACAGCAGCGCACGCCCAGACTCTGCAGACCCACAGCAGACTCTGCAGGGTCCAGCACTTCCTGCCCAGCACTGCCTGCCATCTAGGCAGCAGTGCCCAGCTTTCTACCCTAGCCTGGCCTGCTCGCCTGATTCTGTATGAGGCCATGTGACCCATGTCCCAACATGCCCCTCTTCCTCGTCCCACAAGGAACACGTCTCCCATGCTAGTCCTATCTCACACCTCAGACAGAAAAGCAATAATTACCTCTGAAGAGGACAGGCTTGCCTAGAAAAATCAGTGTAAATCAGCCAGAAAATTACTAGAATAAGTGAGTTCACACTAGTGGTGAAATAAAGATACATTGACAAAAATAAATTGTATTCCTATTCCTATATGCTAACATGTAACTTAAAAAATAATAATGGGGGCTGGAGAGATGGCTCAGCGGTTAAGAGCACTGACTGCTCTTCCAGAGGCCCTGAGTTCAATTCCCAGTAACCACATGGTGGCTCACAACAGTCTGCAATGGAAATCTAGTGCCCTCTTCTGGTGTGTTTAAGACAACATAATATACTCACATACATGAAATAAATAGATAAATCTTTTCTTAAAAGTTAAAAACTAATAATAATGGGACCAGGTGTGATGGCATGTGCCTTTAAATCCTAGCATTTATTTAATAGTTAGGCCAATCTCTGTGAGTTTGAGGCCAGCAGGCCTATGTAGTAAGATCTTCCAGAGGTGGTGAGTTCAATTCCTAGCACCCACATGGTGGCTCACAACTGTCTGTAACTCCCATGGGATTGGGTGCTCTCTTCTGAACTCTATCAGTACTGTGGATAGACATGCAGGTAAAATACCCATACACTTTTTTTTTAAAGATTTATTTATTATTATATGTAAGCACACTGTAGCTGCCTTTAGAAGCACCAGAAGAGGGTGTCAGGTCAGATCTCATTACGGATGGTTGTGAGACACCAGGTAGTTGCTGGGGTTTGAACTCATTACCTTCAGAACAGCAATCAGTGCTCTTAACTGCTAAGCCATCTCACCAGCCCCATCCATACACTTAAAAAGAAAAAAATAAATGTAAAAATAAGCAAAGAGTAAAAAACATACTTTTTTCTTAGTGATAACAGAGCATACTCAACATTTAACATTAATTTAGCATAGTTTTAAGATCCTAATTTTTTAATGATTTATTTATTTTTATTTCATCTGCCTTGGTGTTTTGCCTGCATGTATGTCTGTATGAGGGTGTCAGGTCCCCTGGAACTGGAGTTATAGACAGTTGTAGGCTGCCATGTGGTTGCTGGGAATTGAACCCAGGTCCCCAGGAAGAACAGCCAGTGCTCTTAATTGCTGAGTCATCTCTCCAGCCCCATAAGATGCTACTTTTTAGTACTCTGTTCTCCTGAGGAAGACTGGATACACAGTAAAGTTAGTGGGTTGGATACAATATTTATTAATGACCTTGAAACAATGCTATTTACTTTGAAATCTATTTATGAAACCAGGAATGTGGTGTACACCTATAATCTTGGCACTCAGGAGCCTAAGGCAGGAAGATTATGAGTTCACGGTCAGCCTGGATGACACAGTATGACTTTATCTATAAATAGATATAAATTCTGTAAGTGTGAGAGAATGTCAGAGGTCTATCCATCCACCCATCCATCCATCCATCCATCCACCCATCCACCTACCCACCCACCCATCCATCCATCCTTGTGGTACTGGGGATCACACCCCCAGCATCACACAGGCTAGGCAAACCTACTACTACTGAGATACAATCCCAGCCTCAGGGAGTTCTTTGACAGGGGCTGGTGAGGGGCTGACTCTGTGGCTCAGTTCATAGTGTTGCCTTGCATGTAAAAGCACTGGTCCAGCCTCCAGCACTTAAGCAGGGCCTGTGGCACATCTCAGTGAGCATCAACACCTGGGAGGTAATTACAAAGAAACACTGGAAGTAGAGTCATCCTTGGCTATAGTTTGAGGCCAGCCTGGGGTCACATGAGACCCTGTCTCAAACAAAACAATAACAAAAAGCAAGGCAGTAATGTACCAGGATACGGGTCTGTGGTAAAGGCTGGAGTGGGTTCCATCTTTAGCACCATAAATAAATAAATAAAAATTTATATCAAATAAAAATGTCAAAATGTTATAATTCTATACTCAAACAAAGCAAAAGAAACCTTTGAGCATCAAAAAGAACAGTGACCTGGATTGTAGCCTGTGGGGAAAGGGAGGAATCCATGAGCTCAGGGGGGGAGGACCCAGAAGATGGGGTGGGGGCGGCTCAATATTAGACCAAGTTCTCAGCGATGCGGCATGCACACACGCAGGTGCGCGCGCACACACACACACACACACACACACACACACACACACAGTGACAGCAGCCACGGCAGCAGTTACAAATGAACATTTAGGGCTGAGGGCATGGCTCAGCATTGCTGCTCTTGCCCAGCACACTGAAGGCCCAGGTTAAGTCCTGACCACTGAGAGCAGGAGATGGAGCGTAGCGGGCAGTGTGCGTCTGAGATCACACCACAGTCCAGGTCAGTCCAGTCCTCTGGCTAGCAGTCCTGCCCATGGAACAGTGAGCAGGGCCAAAGGAGGCCCGGCCCAGTGGGGACAGCCCCGGAGTCCTCGCTTAGGGCTTCAGTTCCAGATGCACCGCACCACCCTTCCACCCTCTGGGGAGCGCTGCACCCGGGGTCTCCATCTCATCCAGCCAGGACCAGGTTCATCAGGTTACACCAGCAGATGGATCCCTGTGCGAGGGGTGAGAAATGACAGACGAGAGAACTGTACTCCAACCCTCTCCTAATTTGCGAGGGGGCTATAGCTAAGAATTATGCATATGCCAGGAGTGGGTTTCCAATGTTCTCCCCAAATCGAAATCCTGAGTGGAGAAGTGGAGGAAGGAGGTTAATTAGCTTGATTGGCTCATTCCACAGTACACGTATATACTTAAGTGTCATAACGCACCCCATCAACACCCCCAACTACAAAACACACACACACACACACACACACACACACACACACACACACACACACGAATGTAAAAACACCCCATCCCCACTCCCATTTTTTTCTCTCCTAGCCTTCCTGCCCACACTAGGGAGCTAAGTAGAGGAATCTTCTGTTCATCTGTGGAGCTGTAGCCACCCGTGTGACATGGGGCAGGGCCTAGGAAAGGCCTGTGGAAAGATAAATAGACATCACACCCATTCAACCACAGCCAGTACTCAGAGTTAACTGTCTCCTGTAGGACCCAGCAGGCACTGCAGCGAGCAGCCCCACTGCAGCAAAGGGGCCGCAGCTCAGGGATTTCTTGGAATCCCATAGCTGGGGAGATGCCCGCAGCCTGTGTCTCTCCCCTCTGAAGGCAGGGCCACTTGGCCAGAGCCGAGATGCAGGTGGGATAAACAGAACAGGCTCCTACTGGAGAGCAAGCCACGGGAAAGCAGAGGTGCGGGGAGCCCGAGAAAACACCCTCCGGCCTACTTAACAGAACAGGGTGTGGTTACTGGCAGCCTCTGGACTTTCCACAGAGGCCTGCTGTCTTCCCTGAACACTTAGGTTACTACTAGGCTCCAAAAGGGCTCATAGATCACAACCCAATTCCGCTCAGTCCTGCTTCCAACCAGATCACTCCAGGCTCAGAAAGTCAGATAAGCCTTCTGTCATGGTTTCTCTCATCCCTGGACTCTGACAGCCGTAGTCCCCAGATCTTGCAGGCAGTAAGAAGGCAGCTTTGGAACCAGCAAGACCTGTGCTCATGGGTCCGGCACAAGTTGTTTCAGCCTTTGGAACCTCTGGTTGCTGGAGGATGAATGGAGAAAGACAAAGGCCAGGTGGCAAAGGCCTCTGTCTGCTCCGTATTCTTCCTGTTCAAAGAAACCACCAGTGGAGGCTGGAAGAACTCTTCCTTGCACAAGGGAGTCTGCAGTGGAAAGTACCATGCAGAAAGCGACAGTGCCATCTGGGACTGAGGGAGGTTAGAGACCTCCACAGTCCAGGGCACTCCAGGAAGAATATGGTAAGCTTATGCTAGCCTTCCAAAAAGACTCTCAAAGAAACACCCGGACTGCTACTTTATGAGTCCCTTTAGAAAAGATTATTATAAAATTGTAAGTCAGGCAATAGTGATGTACACCTTTATTCCCAGCAATCAGGAGGTAGAAACAGGTGGGATCTCTCTGAGTTGGAGGCCAGCCTGGTCTATAGAGTGAGTTGCAGGACAGCCAGGGCCCTTGTCTTGGAAACACAAACCACAAACAAACCCACAAATCATCTAGGCTGGAGTTAAGAGCACAGATAGCTCTTCCAGAGGACCTGGTTCAGTTCCCAGTGCCCACATGGGGGCTCACAGCGGAGGCCAGAAGATGCCAGATCCCCAGGAACTGGAGTTAGAGCTGTCATGTGAGTGCTGTGAGCTGCCGGGTGAGTGCTGGGAACCAGACCCACGCCTTCTGCAAGACCAGCCAGGCTAAGGTGTCTCTTCAGCCATGAGAGCTCTACTCTATAGAGAAGCAGGCAGACCCACCCCTCCTAATAAGCTCCTTTAAGAAGTCAGGCTGCAACTCCTTTCAACATGACCCCAGACCTTTCCACAGGCAACAGCCTGCAGAACTGAGATATTATAAAACTAGTTGACGCCAGCTAGGACAGCGTGTACTGGGATGTTGCTGTCCTTCTAAGCACAAGAACCAGACAGCCCTGCTTCATCCCTCTGGTCACCATCTGCCCCTGTTTCAGCCTCAGCCCTCACTCTCCGCGCCCTTCCTGTGACTTTAACTGCACACAGCCACTTGGCATCCCGTGACAATGTGGTTCCACTCCTGGGTCTGCACTTGGCCATATGCACAGGGGCAGCAAAGACTGTAGCAGTGGGTGGATGAATGGCCAGGCAGATGGCTAAAGAAGGCTGGGTGTACTGGACAGTTCCAGTCAACGTCACATAGCTCAAGTCATCTGAGAAGAGAGAACCTCAGTTAAGAAAATGCCTCTGGGCTGGAGATGGCTCAGCAACTTAATAGCACTGGCTGCTCTTCCAGAGGACCTGGGTTCAATTCCCAGCATCCACATGACAGCACACAATTGCCTACAACTCTAGTTTCAGGGGATCTGACATCCTCACACAGAACATACATGCATACAGGTAAAACACCAATGGACATAAAAAAAAATTAAACAAGTAGTTTTTAAAAAGTGAAAGAAAATGCGTCCATAAAATCGGCTGTACACAAGCCTGTAGGGAATTGGGGGGCATTTGCTTAATTAGTGATTGATGAGGGAGGGCCCGGCACCTTGTGGGCGGTGGCCCTAGGTTCTATAAGACAGCAGTCTAAGTAAGCCACTGAGAGCAGGCCAGTGAGCAGCGCCCTCTGCGGCCTCCGCCTCAGCTGCTGCCCCAGGCTCCTGCCCTGCCGGAGTTCCTGCCCTGGCTTCCTTCCGTGATGAACAGTGTTGTGGAAGCGTGAGCCAAAGAAACCCTTTCCTCCCCAAGCTGCTTTGGTCACAGAGTCTCATCACAGCGACAGAAACCCTAACTAAACACACAGTGAACAAGGAAGACATTGCTGACAGGCAAAGTAGAATCTGGATACAGGAGGTGATGGATGAGTGGATGATGGGAGAGCGGCTGGACAAATGTATTCCCCAGTGAGTGGGCGGATGGCTGACTGGGTAGACAGCGGGGAAGCTGAGCAGCTGGAGTGCCAGGAGACAGCCTCAGGTCACCACACGAAACACACTCAGCGTTTCGCCTAGCCAGGATGGCCTGGCTTTGGAAGTGGTGAGTCTCCAACTCTCTGTAGGGTTATTCTAGACAGACACAGAGACTGAATAAAAGGTCTCACAGAAAAGCCTCAGCTCCCTCCCCCACACCACCACCACCTTCAGGTTTGGGCCTTGTCGCTGCCTAGTCTGGGTGCTGACTTTAGCCTGGGACCCTCTTGGGGACAGTGCTCACTACAAACCACATGAGCAGAGGCCTCTAAAGACCTCTGTCACTCTTCTCTGAGTTGTTGCCCTCAGTTACGGGCAGTAAGATGTGGGCTGGACTTAGGTCAGGAGTCCGAAGGGAAGAAGAGACCTTCTCATTGCGATAACTTGAGCTATGGCTACCTGGAGGCCTGGTGCACAGGTTTTGGGGATTTGATTTCTTCTGCTACCTTGACCCTGAGGACACAGAGGCTGTAAGTAATGGATTTTAGCAGAGTCCCCAAGGGTGTCCAGTTGTAAGCTGCCAGACAGACACACTTCCCCCCTCCCTCTCTCCCCTCCCTCCCCTTCTCTTTCTTTCTCCTTCCTTCCCTCCGTCCCCCTCCTACTCTTCTTTCCTTCGCTCCCTCCTTCCCTCCCTCTCCCTGTCTGTCTCTTCCTCTTTTCTCTTTCTCCTTCCTTCCCTCCCTCCCTTCCTTCCTCCCTCCTGTCTCTGTCTCTTTGTCTGTTTCTTTCCCTACCCCACCCCAACAGGGTCTCTCCACATAGCCCTGGCTCTTCTGGAACTCACTAGGTAGATCAGGCTGGTCTTGAACTCACAGGGATCCACCTGCCTCTGCCTGCCACGTGTGCTGGGATTAAAGGAATGCACCACTATCTGGCTGTCAGTCTCTTTTCCAGCCATGGCTCCACCCCCATTCGGGCGAGCTTAGGCTCATAGCCTGCTGTCTCCCAGCCCTGGCACTTAGTAGGGACACAAGAGACAAACAGGGAAACAGGCTTCGTGCTGGAGACATGCCGAGAGTAACGGAACAGGAGACGTCCCTCACAATCACTCTGTAGAGCTGGGCACAGCCACATGCTTGGAACCCCAGCACTCGTGTGCGTAAGCAGGAAAATCGGGAGATCAAGGTCATGCTTGCCTACACAGTGAGTTGGAGGTTAGCCTAGGTTAGATGAAACCATATGAAAAATAAAGCAAAACATACCAAAACAAAAACCAAAAGGAAGATGACCACTCTATAAAAATATAAGGTGTTGCATCCTCGATAGGACTTGAGGCGGGAATGCGCGCAGCACGTTTTCAGGCCGCTGCTCGCTGCACCCTGCCTGGGCTCTGCTTGGTTCGGCCCTCAAGCCCAGACAGCTTCCAAGGTTCCAGGTTTCCTTGTCTACTCAACCCGGTGGGACAGCTTGGGGTAGCTCAGAGCCGAGACTGTACCCCTCCTGCCACACCCCATATAAAGGCCTGGGGAACACCAGCGCTTCTGCTGAGTGGGTCTCTGCATGGGTGTCAGGGGTGCCGGGTCCTCCAGGAACAGTCCTAATTCTGCATTTCCTTCCCAGACAACATGTGCTCAGCACAGTGCCGGAGCGCTGACCCAGGAAAGGAGACCCAGCAGGGTGCCCCAGAGCGAGTGGGGTTGCCTGCCGCTTCTCTCATGACTGTGTAGGGATAGCCACACTATACATAGCTGTGGGCTGGGGAGAAGCTGGCCCCATCACAGCAAGGGCTGGCGTTGACCCTGGTGGCATTCTGTGGTGGCATTTGTCAGCTTTCTTCCCTGGCAGGTTGCCTTTTCCTACCAGACTCCGAGGAAATCACAAAGTAACTCATACTTAAGGTGTGGCGAGGCAGGCTTCCTGTCTGCGGAATTAGCTCACACAAATTACATATTTATTTATCTTAAATATGGAACGGTTCATGAATTTGCATGTCACCCTCGCAATGGGCCATTTAATATTCTCTATATAGTTAAAGTTTTACTATATATGCTGCCAAAGCTATTTGTTTGTTTGTTTGTTTTTGAGTCAGGGTCTTGTATATCCCGAGCTGGCCTCAAACGCCCTTTGTAACGAAGGATGGCGTTGATTTCTTTCCTTTGTGATGTGGGGACACACAGGTGCCACCGTGCACATGTGGCGTTCAGAGGACAGCTTCCAGGAGTAAGGTCTCTGGGAGACTGACTCGGGTTACCAGGCTTTTGAGGCAAGCGTGTCTCTGCTGGGCCATCTTCCAGACTCCAACCTTGAACTTCTGATCCTTCTGTCTCTACCTCTCAAGTGCCTCGACAGGTGTGTGATGCTGTGTCTGCCTCTAAAATTTTGGCTTATTTTTTATTAGCCTATATTAATACACATAATAATGGGATTCGCCACAACATTTTTGTGCATGTATGGAATGTACAGTTGATCACTTTCAGCCTCCACCGCTGCTGCCCTCCTCCCACTAACGCTCCTCTTCCCAGCCAACCACCTCTCTCCCCTTTCACGCCCTCGCCCTGCCCCTTCCTCATCAGAGCTCGCCAATGAACTCCATTAGGGATGCTTATAGGAACATGGGGGAGAGGTTTGATTTACAGAAGCAGGGCCACCTCACCAGCAGCTACATCATTAAAGAAAATGGCTTTTCCTCCCCGCCCCCCCAGCAACCATTAACTGCCTGTGGGCCCTTAGAGAGGGGCCAGACCTCGTGAGCCCCTCCCCCATGGCTACTATTAACTGCCTACAAATGTTCATGGAGGGCTGGGGCTTGTGAGTTCCTCCCCACACCATGACGGGATTTTGACGGGCTCAATCATGTAGAGCCATATCCACTTTTTAAAATGTAGTTTAAAGAATCAAATCCAGGGTTCATATGTGCTAGGAAAGCACTGGCACTCAGTAGTCCTCAGCCCATGGGTTCCTCCGGTATGGGGGATTTTTGGATCATTAATTCATCTACTCCTTAGATTCTCAAGGGTATTTCAGTCTCTAAGACCTACTGCGTCTGATCCAGGGCTCCATGGTATGCCGGGGCAGTTGGTAAAATGTAGATACAAAATCTCCTGTCTAATGGTTGACTATCGTCTGGAGCACCAGTGGGTTGGGAAATCAATGTCACAAGCAGATGTGTAAACAAACACCAGAAACAGTCCCAGCCCACAGCACTCGTGAGCAGAACCCCATCTAAGAGGAACAGTGCTAGGTATGAAAATAGTAGAGCAGCCACTGTGAGCCTCAGGCCCTGTCCGTGGTCCTGCCCTGCATCCTCTCCCCCCCACAGCCTCAGCCCCAGGATTCCCACACAGCCAGCACCAGCTGCTGTAGACAGCACCGTGGGTCAGAAGGGAGGGTCTCATGGGAAACAAGATCAAACTGAGTAAGAACAAGGAACGCACCACCGGCTTAGACTTAAGGGATGAATGAGTGGCAACCGACCTGACCTCATTAACAAGTCAGGATACTGGAGGGGACTGTGCCAGGGTCACGTGGAACAGGTGCACTGCACAGTCCCAGAGAGAGAGAGAGAGAGAGAGAGATCAAGCTTAAAACAAAACAAAAAACATCAGAAGTAGACATTTTGGGGCCAAATAGAGGAATGTGGAACAGGTCTGTATAATAAATTTGGTGATAGCTTATATAAGGTCAAACATGAGGGTCATTTCTGGGCATGTGGGGGGGGCACACTAGGTTAGAATACATGATGCATTGTGACCTCATTTCATGGAGAAAGCTACATACAAGCACAGTAGCAGCTTGTGAAGGAGGTGACCAGAGTGTCACCTCCCTGGGGGACAGAAATATAGCAGATCTATTTTTGACTGTCCACATTTGCAACCTGCTGTAGTCACAGAAACTCCTGCTTTGATACAAGAGTAATTTAGTAAGGACAGGGCTCCCTGGCCAGCCCCGGGTGGAGGAGCTCTTCCTAGGCACGCGTTTTCCAAACAGATCTCCGAGGTTTGAGTGACCAGAAACTTGGTAAGAGTGGAGCGTGTGTGGGGACCCCCCCCCCGAAAAGGTAGCCCCCACCCCGTGTGTGTGCATTGATCAGGTCCAGCCCCACTAATGCTAAGAAAACAGTCTGACAATTCACCAGCGGCCTCTGGAGGAATCCAGCTCCTGGTAGTTGGCTTGGAAATGGTTTGAAACTTCAGAGAGGAGTCAAAGGGTGGGAAGGGACAAGGGTAGAGGAGTGATGTTTTCAGATATTTAAAGGCCACAGTGCAGAAGGGAATCCCAGGTAGGTTCCTGTGCAGAAGCATGACGACTCGGTGAGAAGCTGGTTTGTGTCTGGAATGTAGGGAGAAGAGGATCTAAGGGTGGGAGGCATTTGTCCTGCCTAGGGATACCATTAAAGGGCTCTGGCCTCCTGTCAGAGGTTCCAGTGAGGCCATTCCCATGCCTGAGATGTTTTTCATTCTGGAATCCAGGTTCCAGTCCACAGCAAGGAGGGTTCTCCACATCAGCAGCCTACAGCCTCCTGTACCAGGGGCTGCCCAGCTGTGGCCTCCTGTGCCAGGGGTTTCTCAGCTTGCTCAGGGAGGAGCCATTGGCCTCTTTCTGTAGAAGAAAGGCTGAGGCAGCAGCAGGGGATGCTCCCCCGAGCAAACCAGAGAAGAGATAAAGAACAGGCTTTAAGGGGACCTGCAGTGGTAAGCTGCCAGGGATTGGGGACCAGAGTCCTCACACCTGACACCTGCCTCCTCCTCCACCTCCTGCTCTCTCTTGGGGATTTCCAGGTTCTGGCCAGTGCCCAGCCACCTAGAAAGGGGTTGTTATTACCTCCCTCCTGTCAGGTGTCAAGAAGGCACCAGCTCAACTGGTCATACATAGCTCACGTTCTAAATTGCCATCCTGACCTGTCCTGGAAACAGAATGCCTTCCAGTACAACAGTTGAGACCAAGGCCCAGAGCTCCCCACATAGGCTCTGGGGTCTTAGACGACCTTAGAAACCCAAAGCTCAGCCAGGGCTTCTGAATCCAGAGACTCTGAACACTGCACGGTTGCATTAACACGGTGTCCTGTCCTTCCCTCAGACACAGACACTAGCCCCTGTGAGGACCGCAAGAGGACACTAGCCCAATGCACAGTTATTCATTACACACTGGCAGTTTAGATCCTGCCGGTTCAGATTGGCTGACAGTCCCCACAATTCTCTACTCTCTGACACCCATGCGGCCCAACACCAACACCAGAGGCTAGGCTAACCACTCCTGGCTTGGCCCTGCTTGGCCCTCTGCAGCCAGCATAGTCAGCGGCCAGCTAGGCCTGCCCATCTAGCTTGAATGGAAGGTCACCAGGAACTGGACCAGAATCGGGGGTGGACCGGAGCAGACATCCCCTCTTTTCTAGGTTGGGTCCGTGCAGCTAAGGACCAGAGACTGCAGAGCATCCCTGCTTATCCCTGTCATCCCGTAGGCCTGGCGCGGTGCACACAAACCCCTGTGACTTGGTTGTGTGTGGGTGGTGGTGTTCAGGGGCTGGATTTTAAGAGCGCCACTTCCCCTCCCCAAATATCAAGGGGGATTGGAGACGGATCAGAGGGAACGGCAGGTGGGCCGGCTGGCCACCGCGGGCGTGCCATGTGACACGCGGAGAGGCCCGGAATGTGATCGCACCAGGTCCCTGCGGTTTCCCGGCCTGGGGACGCGCCCGAGCTCCTTACCTCCTCGCCTTGCCCGAAGCGCAGGCCGAGCGCCGCGACGCGCTCCACGCGTAGAAAGCCGTCGGGGGTCGCGGCCGCACACCTCGAACACTTCTCGCAGGCGGCGCACGGAGCGCAGCAGAGCCGCGGGGGCGCCCGCCCAGCCCGCGCCGCCCGCCATCCGCGCCGCCCGCAGCTAGCCCAAGCCCCGTGCCGCCGCCATCGCGCTCGCACCGCCTGGGTCTGCGGCGCGCAGCCTCCGCCCGCGGCGGCCGCTCGTGTCAGCCGCTCGTGTCTGCTGCGCGCCGCGGGCCCGCGTGGGGGCGGGGCGGGGCGGGGCGGGGCTGCAGACAAAAGGACCGAGCCGCCCCAGGCCCCGCCCCTCTAGACCTGAGTTAGGGGCGGGGGCTGGGGGGGGAACCCCGCGCGGCCCTTGCACCCCGTGGCTAGCCAGTGTGCACCGCCTGCGTCCTTTGTCAGCTCGGGGTGTTGCAGGTGTTTCCTACCTAGTATTTGATTGCTGCATTCGCTTTCCAAGAAGCTGAGACCCCTGAGAAGCTGGTCAGCTTGTTGAAGGAAAGGGATGGGCGCAGAGAGGAGGCGCGGGGAACCTTGGAAGGGTGGCGGGTGCTGGGGACTAGAAGTGGTGGTGGGAGGAAGAGTCTTCCATTAGGCTTAGTATCAACAGGACCCAGAAACCCCGGTGCTTGGGAACCCGGAGCTCCTGTCCTCTCCTAGTTTGCTGGCAACCCCTCAGAACTCGGGACTCCATCCTGGCTGTGGAAGACCCAACCTGTATCTCGCCTCCTCCTAGTGAAGTTCAGCTGAGCTTCATCCAGCCCCGCAGAGCCCAAGCCTCCTTCTTCACGTCAACCTTGTTCAGCACAGCAGGCCACACAGGAGCCCAGCTCAAGCACAGACCTTGCCTGAGCCCACCCCCCAGATTTGCGCGGGTTTCTTCCTCATGTTCTGCCTCTCTTAAGTTCTGAACCTTTCTTCCAAATCCCTGGGTATTTCTGAAACTGCCTAGGGTGTGCACGGTGGGTTATGATATGTCTCAATCGCCTCATGTTTTTGATCTCTGGTGAGCCCAGAGCTATTTAGTGGCATGGATTGAGAGTGCAGGGGACTTGGTCCCAGTTCTGCACAAGGACCACACGGCCTCCCCTCTCTGAGCCTCGATGTCTGTTCTGATCTTCAGGATGAGTCTTTTTTGTTGTTGTTGTTTATTTGTTTGTTTGTTTGTTTGGATTTGGGTTTTTTTTTCCCCCCGAGACAGGGTTTCTCTGTGTAGTCCTGACTGTCCTGGAACTCACCAGGCTGGCCTCGAACTCAGAAATCCGCCTGCCTCTGCCTCCCAGAGTGCTGGGATTACAGGCTTGCGCCACCACCCGGCCTAGGATGAGTCTTAACATGGAAGTTCTGAGAGGCAGCTGCTTAGTCTCCCCTGTGGTCCTGACTCCAGGGGTGAGCCAGGCTGTCCCCCATCTGATGCTCACCTCTTCCAGAGGTCAGATCTCCCTGAGAAGAAAGCCTTGTGGATTTAAGGTTCCGAGTGCACATCCGGGGTCAGCCACTAGAGAGGTGAGAGGCACTGTGCTGAAAAGTGGGTTTGTTTGTTTATTTTTTTCTGGTAGCTGGATGCCTCTCTGTGAGGTCATAACACATGAATGAATGTATGAATGAATGAATGAATGAATGAATGAAAAATGGAAGCAGGTAGCTGCTGGGGTCTGCCTCCTGGTAGGAGCTACAAAAATGTCTCTCAGAGCGCACCCTAGCAACACAACCTGGAAAGCAAGAGAGAGACCTTGCTCCCCTCAACTGCCCAACATGGTAGCAAATTCCAAAGCCATCCCTTACCAGACTTCTGGGACTCTGGTCCCAGTCTTTCTGCCATTTCTCCAGAGCAGAGATTACAAGCCGTGCCATCAGGACAGGCCTCCTGCCTCTCCTCAACAACTAGAAATACCATAGCGCCCTCCTGCCTCCAGGCCTGGGGTGACTCGCTCTTGCCCCTGCCTTTTCTGTGGCCAGTCTGCTCGCTTCCAGAGTCTGTAGAGGTGGCGCCGCCTATAGGAAGCTTCCTCCTTGTTGGCTGCTCCTTGTGCTCCAGAGGAAGGGTCCTACTGCAACCTCACGAATCCTTAAGAAGGATCAGAGGCCAGCTCAGTGACATGAGAGGGCTTTGTGACCATGGGTAGAACCAACGAGAGCCCTTTAGCCACAGCCCAGGAAGCCAGTGACCACCAAAAGCTGAAGGGGTCGGGGAGAGAATTTCCAAAGACCCTTTGCAGGAGCACCATCTTGCTGACGCATGCATTTGCCCTTCCAGAACTGGGAGAGAGCACATTCGTGTTGCTTAAGCCAAAGGCTTTGAGTAGTGTGTGGTAACCCAACAGCATGCGGTGCGAGTTGTCGATCCTACGTCATATCAACAGCTGAGCTGGGCAAAGGTCTGGTGCTTTCTCAGCTGCATGATGCCCGGGGTCAGTCTCCCCGTCTGAAGGCAGGGGCTGTAGTCTCTACTTCGCAGAGCGCTCGTAGGTATTCAGTGAGAGCTTGTGTGTAGTAGGCCCTGCCCAAAGGCTGGCGTATCCACGTGTAAGGATAGACTCAGAGCTAGTCTACTGGGAATGAACTGTGCTGAGGTGGGATCTCATGCAGCCCAGGTTAGACGCTGACTTGCTGTGTAGCCAATGATGGCCTTGAACCTTCAGATCCTCCTGCCTCCGCCTCCCAAGTGCCAGGGTTACAGGCCTGAGCCATCCCACATAGTTTATTCAATATGGCTGGTGCAACCCCGGGCCTCGTGCGCTTCCTCCACCAACTGAGCTTCATCTCCAGCCCCAAAGGGCTGTCTTTCTTTTTCTGTAGTTAGTCCATCCTCGGGCCTCACCATCCAGGCTGCCCAGAAATGGGGCAGAACTCGCAGGTTCTTCCTGATCATCTTGCTGATGCTGTGAATAATTATCACTTTGGAGAGGTGAAAGCACCATAAATTATTCATCTGCCTCAGAATGCGCCTCAGCCTCAGTGGCAGAGTGTAGAGCACTCACCCACTTCCTGTCATGCAGTGCACCCTGGGGTGAAGGGGCCCTCCTGGCCTGGGCTACACCTGGGGAGTCCAGTGTCTTGAGACTTCATTCGTCCTTCTGCAGGAGCGTGGGTGAGGAGGACCGTATACCCAGAGCCTCTCCAGCATCAGAAGCAGGATACTGCCGGCTGATGCTCCTTCCAGGATTCTTTTTATTACTTAGTTTTTCCATTTATTTTTTTATATTTGATGAGTACACTGTAGCTGTCTTCAGACACTCCAGAAGAGGGTGTCAGATCCCATTACGGATGGTTGTGAGCCACCATGTAGTTGCTGGGATTTGAACTCAGAACCTTCGGAAAAGCAGTCAGTGCTCTTAACTGCCCCTCCCCCTCCCCTCCCCTTCTCTCCCCCTCCCCCTCCCCTTTTCCCTCCCCTCTCCCCCTCCCCCGGAATCTAAATTAGCCAAAACCCACTATGTGTGTATGTGTGTGTGTGTGTGTCTATATGTGTGTGCACATGAGTGTGTGTGCCCATGTGAGCATGTGCACATACGTCTGTGTGGTGCATGTACGTGTCATTCATTCCTAAGGAGCCATCCATCTTAGTTTCTGGTTAGATTTAGCTTTATTTCTGTGTACATGTGTATGCCTGGGCAAGACTATGCAACATGCCTACGGGTGCCTGAGGAGGTCAGAAGAGGGTGCCAGATCACCTAGACCCAGAGTTACAGGCTATGCTGCCAATGTGGGTGCAAGGAACTGAGCTCAGGTCCCCTGGCAGAGCAAGTGTCCTGGGGTGTCTCCTGGGACTTGCAAGGTGGACTAGAGTCCTGGCCAGTGAGCTCCAGGAACCCCCTGCGTCTGCCTCCCTAGCTCAGGGACTCCCAAGTTTGCACTACCATGCTCAATAAAAACAAAAGGCAAAAGAAGCCTCAGGACTATCATCAGAGTCAACACCATTGTCAGGACTATGTCCTACGGCATGATTAAGAACAGCTTAATTACTTAAAAAATTTATTAAAAATTGGAAGTTAACATATAAAGCAATGTGCTTCATTTTCTTTTTTTAAATTTATGTATTTGAGTACATTGTAGCTGTCTTCAGACACACCAGAAGAGGGCATCAGATCCCACTACAGATGGTTGTGAGCCACCATGTGGTTGTTGGGAATTGAACTCAGGACCTCTGGAAGAGCAGTCAGTGCTCTAACCGCTGAGCCATCTCTCCAGCCCCAATGTGTTTCACTTTCATACACATGGCACTGACTTTAATTTTTAAAGAAGTAACGCTCTGTAAAGACATAGGCAAACACTTACAGGCAACACAACTTACCTGTCATGATTGCTGTTGACTGTACCCTCTCCTGATCCTCATGGCTGAAATAACGGGGGATCGACCCTCGTACAACTTAAACACTCCTGACTCTTTTAGAAGTATTCCTCTTCAACTTAAATGTCACTGTCACCATTTCCTTTTGCAGCCCCAGGGATTAAATCCAGAGCTGCAGCCTACAAGAAAGTGCTCTACCCCCAGCCACACCCATTTCCAAAAGCCGCATACTGGAAATGGTCAGCTTCCAGACACTGTTAGGTTAGCAGTTCTCAACCTGTGGGCTGCAGCCCCCTCGGGATAGGATGGATGGATGACCTTTCACAGGGTCACCCAAGACCATAAGGAAACACAGATATTTACATTATGATTCACAACAGTAGCAAAATGGCAGCTATGAAGTAGCAATGAAAATAACTTTAGGGTTGGCCGTCAGCACAACATGAGGAAATGTATTAAAGGGGCGCAGCATCAGGAAGGCTGAGAACCCCTGTACTGATGAATGTAGAATACCCACCATTCCGGCTTTGGGTGTTCTAACATTAATCAATGTCACAGTCTCCTTACTTACTTACACGTTTCACATTTGTAGTCCCAGCTCAGGAACTGTAGGCCAGTTTGGACAGCTCAGTAAGCAAGACCTCATCTCAAGAAAATAAGAGTGGACCCCTCTGTTTCAGCTTGCACGTTGTCTCAGTCAGGGTCACTACTACTGTGACAAAACACCCGGACCAAAAGCAAGCTGGGGAGGAAAGGGTTCATTCGGCTCACATTTCCACAAGGTCATCCATCACTGAAGGAAGTCAGGACAGAAACTCAAGCTGGTAGGAACCTGAGGACAGGAGCTGATGCAGAGGCCATGGAGGAGTGCTGCTTACTGATTTGCTCCTCATGGCCGGCTCAGGACCACCAGCCCAGGGATGGCACCTCCCTCCCCCCACCAACCACTAAGTAAGAAGATGCCCTACAGCGGGATCTTCTGGAGGCATTTTCTTAGTAGAGGTTCTCTCCTTTCAATTAACTCTAGCTTGTGTCAAGTGGACATAAAGCCAGGCAGCACACACTTCCTGTTTATGAACAGGCCCGTGGATGTCATCATACAGTACTTAGCAGCATGTGACACTTCTGGATTCTTCTTTCCTATCCTTTGCCCCCCCCCCCTTTTTTTTCCTACCTGTGTCTTTTCTTGAAATTGACTTTTCTGAGCTATTTACTGAGGCTGATAAAGAGCCTTGGTGAGCCTTTGAATTTTTTTCGTGGGATTTTGTTTTGGGGGTGGCCTGAGGGCATCCTAGGCTGGGAGGCAGTCAGCACAGGTATGATCAAATGTCTGTCACTGAGAAGATACAAGGTTCTCTATGGAGCTACTGCTGATGTTTGTGCCAGTGTTTCTGGTGCACTTCACTATGGACAGAGGACAGTTCCTTCTGTCTTGTGTGACTTAGTGAAGCACGTGGATGTATGGGAAACTGTGAGCAGAAGTAACTGTGTGGGTGGGTGGTCTTGAGCCTCCGTAGTATTCTGCACAGTCGGGTACCAATGGATTGGATCACACCTAATCATTCACACTTCATCAAAATGGAAACTGTACCTCCTCCATCTCCCTCCTCCCTTGTAGTGCATGAGCTTAAGTGTGCAAGCATCTGTGTACTTGCTTGTGCATGCATGTGCATGCCCAGGCCAGAGAGGACTTCCATAGAAGGCACAGATGTCTTTTTCTGTCACGGTTCCTCTTATTGTCCTGAGACAGGGACTCTCGTTGACCTGGAAATGTGCGTATTCTGCTCGGCTGGCTGGCCGGGCAGCTTCAGGGATCCATCTGGGATCCCTAATGCTGGAGTTACAGGCATGCGCAACCATGCGCAGTTTTGTAAGTGTGGGTTGGGGATTCAAACTCAGGTCCTCATGTTTGAAGAGAGCAAGCACTGTGACCCACTGCATTACCTCCCCGCACACAAACCAGTTAGACCTGGATGTAGTGGTCCATACCTTTAATCCCAGTACTCTGGTGGAAGCAGAGGCAGGTGGATTTCTGTGAGTTTGAGGCCAGCCTGGTCTGTATAGTAGTAAGTTTTAGGACAGTCAGGGCAACACAGAGAAACCGGGTTTTTTTTGTTTTTGTTTTTTTGTTGTTGTTGTTATTTCTTTTTAAAAATATACTTCTAATGCTGATAGTTACAGTTTGCGTGCTCAACAGATGCGTGTGGGTGTGGACACTGTATTGCACACCCAGAGCAGTCCAAGTTTTTCAGGGTGGAGGGGACAGTGCAGGCGCCAGCCTTTGTGCTGGTGGATCTTGCGCCTCGACAAAACTGGTTGAGCAGAGTCCCCTGCTGGCTAGCGGTGTACATAGCAAGGTAGAAAATGAACTGTATGATCTGGAGTATAAACTGGACGGGCTCTAATCCAATTACAGCAGTAGGTTTTGTGAGGGCTTTTTTCAGTGTTAGGGATTGAACCCAGGCCCTTGCACATGTCTTGTGAGTGCTCTGCCACTGACCACACTCCCAGACACTCCCAGCTTCCAGCCTTTTTTAATTCCTTAGTGCACATTCATTTCATTCTACAAAATTATTTCTCATTATGTCTTTTTTGTTTTTTGTTTTGTTTTTGTTTTCTCGGGGACATAGTTTCTCTATGTAGCCCTGGCTGTCCTGGAACTCACTCTGTAGACCAGGCTGGCCTCAAACTCAGAAATCCCCTGCCTCTGCCTCCCAAGTGCTGGGATTGAAGGTGTGTTCCACCACTGCCTGGCAAGTTTTAAATTAAAAAAAAAAAAAAGTAATGTGCTTTGCCTCTGCATCTGTCTGTATGAAGGTGTTGGCTCCTCAAGTTAGACAGTTGTTAGCTGCCATGTGGGTGCTGGGAATTGAACCCAGGTCACCAAGGAGCTCTCTCTTTCTCTCTCTCTCTCTCTCTCTCTCTCTCTCTCTCTGCAGCCCCCAGTTTAAAACACTTTTGAAGTATTTAAAGGAAGGCTGCTCTGCTGGTCCCTCCTGCCTTCTCTGCTGTTTGTGGGAGAAATGAACTCTTTCTTTTTGTACGAGTATGGTTGTGCAAGCTGAGGAGGTCATTGGGAGAGGACTGTGAGATGTCTGCACTAGAGTTCAGCTTTCCTCGATTTTCATTTTCTGTCAGTACTGACGACAGGCTGGTGTCTCTGAGCATGCCACCCTAGCCCTAAGGCTAGAGTTTTGTAATGGATCTTTTACACAGGTTATCTCTGTTTTGTTTGGGATTTTGCGCTGGGGCCAGTATTGTCAATAAGGGCTTCTTTGCTGTTTTTCTGCCCGTGTAGTTAGTTCCCCAGCAACATAAAACCTAGTGTTATTTCTTAAGTGTTACTGAGCATTTGCCACCACAGCTTCCCCTTGTCTGAGTCCCTAGTCTAACCAGGGAAGCCAGGAGAACAGGAACAGACCTGCTCTCAGCATGACCGGGATGGCGGTGGCGGCAGTGTGGATCAGAGCACTTTCATGAGATGCTAAGGCTCCAGTCTATGATGGAAAATTGGGTTCCTGGAGCCATGAATGACAGGCAGCTACAAGCTACAAGTGCAAAGGTTTTTGTGTTTTGGTGACAATTCTTACGAAAAGATTTTTTTAAAAAAATATTTATCTGCATGGGTTTTGTCTGCACATATGTTAAGTGCAGTGCCCAGGAAAGGCAAGGAGGGCATCAGATCAGATCTCCTGGAACTGGAGTTACAGATGGTTGTGGGCCTCCACGTGGGTGGACACTGGGAATTGAATCTGGGACCTCTGCAAGAATAGCCCACGTTCTTACCTGCTGAGCCTTCTCTCCAGCTCTCTTGGCTAGACCTTTTGTCTCCTGCAGAACCCTAGTGTGAATGACCAGGGTGGAGTTTGGGTAGGGGCAGAGATCAAGCGATATTCCCTTCTGTCTTTGCTCCACGAACCAACAAGCTGCTACGAAAAATTCTCTGGCCAGTGGCTAAGTCTACCTCAACTCTGGGCCAGGCTGAAGCATCACCGAGCTGGGAAGATGGCCTCTTTGTGTGGCCTTGAGCTAAGGTATGTCTTTTAAGTATTTTAAAATGGGTGGGGTGGGGTGGGGTGGAGTTGAGCTCTGTCCTTAGCTGAGTCACTAGAGGACAATGGAACCCCAGGAAGCCAGCCCCTGGGGCTGCCTTCTACTGGAGCAGTTCCTTCACAGCCTCAGTTTCTCTCAGACATTAAAGACCCAGAAACCTTATCATTTGTCCCGGAACACATCCACCGGGAAATTGCTGATTATTTCCAAGCCCCAAAGTCTCAGTTCAAATTCTGCCTGCTGTTGCACCCCTCAAAAAACCCTGTCCAGATCTTAGGACACACGCCATTCAGTTATGTGGATGTTTTCCCCACCAAGCTACACGTTCAGAGGGCAGAAGCCAAACCTCTTGCAATGCCAAGTTCAGGGTGTTGCTTTGGAATTCCAGCAGTGGAAATTACAGCTGTTGACTCTCGCCCCACCCTCCAAGACTTAAGATTGGCCATTCTGAACTTCTGGACAGAAAGGACCCTGGAGAGATGGCAGTGTGGCCTATTTGACCGAGGAAGCAGCCGCAGGTGTGCCTGGGGGCTATGGGAACAGACTGCTTTCTAGACAGGACAGTGGGCTGCTCCTCCAGTTTCAAGGTTACCATTTGGTTTCCAGCATCCCGTGGCTAGACTGTTCACTATGGCCAAGTTGTTCTGAGGACACCCAGAGGACAGCACCTGTGCTGGGAAATCTTGGTCAAGTCAAGGTATCTGCTGTCTAGGAATGGTGAGGCATGATCTGAAGAGTTGCAGAGAAAGATATGGCTAATTTTGACTAAGGTGCTTTAGGCCCTAGGGACAGGTAGCTATTTGCAGCACTGAGTTTATAGTTCTCAATTTCAGGGGTCTTCAAACCCGGGTGTCCAGCAAAACTGCCAGATGCTTTAAATATACATACTCTCTCAGGACCCTGTACCTCTTATGGGTCTGCTTTTGCTTGGTTTGGGACCAGAATATTCCAGAACTCCCAAGGTAGGATACCACCTGCCCATAAAAAGACCTGCACACTTTGAGTCATTTGCTCCCAGAGAAGTACTCTCCTGAAGACAGCTACTTCCGGGACCAGAAGGCTTCCTCCTCCTCAGCCGCAGGGGAGTAGCTCTGGTTGAGCAATACACTACCACTTAGGGATCAGTGGACCCTGGCAGCAATGACAGGCTACTCCTTGGAAAGTAAGTCTGCCTATGCCCGAGTGACAGCTGCCTCTGTGTTCTACTTCAATGACTTCACTTTTAGAGGAAGATCTTTCCCTTCTGATAAGCAGAGGAGGCAATCCACAGCACACCTCAGGGTGGGCGTGGCCTGAAGATCAGGGAGGAAGAGAAACAGTCAGATGCATGTGAGATAGTAAATAACTCCTCACAGTTTAGAGCAGATTGAATTTACATTTTACTTTAAAAAAGGGGGGGCTGGGGGTGGGAGGGCATACACAGGACAGGAGCAGGTGAGGCCAACGCTCTGAAACAGACGTCCACACTTTTCTCCACAGCAATGGGAGTCTGTGTGTCAGGCAGAAGTTCTCCTGCTGGTTACATTATCAGCAAGGCTGAGGGCAGGGAGCTGCTGGTTGGGGAGGGAGTAGGTTAATCATATACAAGGTCAGTTCACAATACATAGCATTTTCTTTAAATGATGTAACGCAGTCGCAGGAAGAAGTTAACAATACGAACACAAGAATAATCAGATTTTTGTTATCCATGTACAGCAACTAACTGCTTTACAAAAAAGCAAAATAATACAATATATCATCACATGTATTTACAATGTAGTAAATAGACTTTTCTGTCAAATTTTACACAAACTATTTACAGGTGAATATACCGCATTAAAAAAAAAATTGTGTGGCTGACACTAAGTGAATATTTGTAGAAGTCCGTTGCATAACATTGAATAAGACATGCTTCAATATGCTTGGGGGGTAAATGTAGGAAAAAAAGAAAGAAAAGAAAAGAAAACAAAGACAGACCTCCCCAAACCTGGCAAGCAAAAGCCAGATCTCCCACAGGAAACTTGCAGCCCTGACCCCTGAGGAAGGGTCGCTGGCTCACCACCCCCGGACACACACACTGGGCAGTGGCAGCCTGCACTGTGCAGGCTCCAGGCTGAGCACTGGGCAGGCAGAGGAACTGGCCAGCAGGGTGCTGTGTCCCCACAATGGAGGGTGCGGGGCCCAGGGGAGGAGCACCAGCCAAACACACAGACCTTCAGCAGCCCCAGTAATCACAGTCTCCTTTCGGGGAGCGGTGGCTGGTGACACTTTAAGCTCCATAGGTTCAGTTGCTTGCCAAGTTAGATTTTGCTCAAAAGCTGGAAGTTCTGTGTATTAGATAAAACTGGAGCTCTTCACAAGTTTCCTGGATGCACTGGTCAGAGGTGGCTCCATTTGATCTTTCCACGGGAGCTCAGGGGTTGGGGGGTGGGGGTGGGGGCTTTAAGAACTATGGGAAAGCCATTACAGGAAGAGCGCTACATTTACAAGTTGTTCTGTTTTGATGGGGGAAGCGAAGGGCCAGTAATGCCCACCATTAGATGCATCGGTCTCCAAAAGGAAAAAAAAAAAAAAAAAAGAAAAGCTGGGCAAGCAGAGTTACAGAGGCCCGGGGCTACCGGGGCTGCCCAGGCCGTGCTGCAGGAGCCAGAGCTGTGCGCTGTCCCCCAGCAGCGCTGCGGGGAAGCCAGCCCCTGGCAGCTCTGCACAGTGCCTCCTGCCTCCTGCTGCGTCTAAACCCAGCTGGGCTCTCAGCCTCCCAGCCTTGGCTGTCTGCTCTGACATGTTACCTAATGCAGCCTTTATGATGGTTAGACACAAGAGCTCAGTTTGCTGCATCTGTCTTTAATATTCTCCAATGATTCTATGTTAAAATTACTACTAATACTAAGGGTTTTTTCTTTTATTTTGGCAAATGGTTCTTACTTTTACCAGGGCTGAAAACAAATTAAAAAAAATTATATTGTTATTTCTGAATATCAAAAGCAATTTTATTTACATTAACATATTACATTGTTACTGTATGGATAAGTGTGAAATGTGTTATATTATTAAAGTCAGAATACTTAAATGTACCATTATTTATTGACTTAGCTGTGGAGCTTAATTTACTGAAATCCACTAGTGAGTCAGCACTACAGGACCCGTCCACACCCTACTGGGTTTCCCTTGGTTCCTCCCAAAGCCATTATGTCTTAACATATGAAGGGGACCTGGAAGTAGAGGGATAATACCTTTTAAAAATAAATATAGTTCAATCTCAAATGAGAGCATCCATGTACTAACTGTGCTCACTACAGTCAAACTGTCTTGCATACTGCAGGTACCATGAAGCAGCTGGTGTGCACCCAGGGCAGGGCCCGAGTCACACTGATCCAGCCATTCTGCACAGCAGCAATCCTAGAGGTCCTGTATCCACACCACACAGGCCGACCAGACTTCACAGTGACTATATGTAATCCTATCAGATAGAATCAAATGTTTTGCTAGAGATTCCTGATTTTATTTGGAGGAGAGGAATAAGATTAAAAGTCTTAAAAATACATCTTATCAAAGAAATTTATGATAATATACAGCATATTCTGTTTCTTGGAAAATTATTTAACAAAATAAAAATATCACCTACTCTAAGTCACGTACCATTCCATTTCGCTACAGAGCTAATGGACACAGCTTTGAAAATTATCTTGTGGAAACAAGTCTCAACACTCTGTCTGCTGATAACCCTGCTTAGAGTCGCGTAGGAGAGAGGAGAGAGCACGTGCGGAACCAAGTGCAGTTTCTATACTCAGTATAGTCTTGGCTTAAAGAAAAAAAAAAGAACAGAATACCTTCATATGTAAAAATTAAAAGATTAATCAACAGGAAAAAAATTACCCAGTTTGGATGACCAAGTATGCATAAGGCCTCAGAACCGACAAGCTTTAATTCAGCAGTGTTAAAATGTGTGTGTTATGCTTATTTTCCTGTACTTATTGCTAAAACTCAAATGTTAGTATTTCTTATGAATCCATTACAAAATACTAGTTTGCCCCCTCCTCCAGGCTCTGGCCAGTGGCTTCATTGAGGCTTGGCCTCTGTGGTTCCTTCAACTTCATAGGGTAAAAAAAAAAAAAAAAGTCCACAGCTAGAAGACTAAATACACTGGGGTTAAAATATGATTTCTCCCCCAAACTTGTGTGTAAAGACGACGACGACGACCCCTTCGCTCTGTAAGACAGGAACATAGGCCGTCCTCCGTGTACGGCCCATGGCTGGCGGCGGCTGCGGCACTGGAGGGTCATCCACACCCACAGTCCACACTCTCAGCCGGGCTTCCTGAGTGCCTGCTTTCTCTGCAGTCCTCAGAACAAGTGCTCAACCAGACATGCCAAAGTAGAAGGAAAAACATCAAAGAAAAGCAGCATTAGACTTCGGCAATGCTCCCAGAGTTGCTATCTGAGTGCGGCGACCAGCTGGGGTCATAAGACACGAAGTGCAGCAGTGCGAGGTGAGGGGTCACTGGTGAGAAGCCATGTTAGGTGGGTTTGAAGAGTGAAACAAAGAACGCTTCACACGATCTTCTTAATGCTATTACGTTTGAAACTGCCAGCACTTCTTTGCTTCTGCACTTGGCTTGCGGATCCATGGCGCGTCCGTCCACTGTTGCAGTGGCCAGTGGTGGGGGAGAGCTCAACATTCTCCTTGTCGATTCCTGGAGAGAAAGGACAGCTGCTTACTCCTCCTCTCCTGACACTCGCTCTAGGCCCCAACCTCATGGCTTGTGGGTGAGATTCAAACTGCTGAACAGTTCTAGCACACTCCATATTTAAAGTGAGCTGCCAGGACATTTATAAAGGCCTTGCTACATACTTTGCTTCACACTTTGCTAAGCTGAATTGTCTATCATTGTAGAAACAGCATAAGAAGAGAAAAGAGAAGCTGCAAAAACAGCTGGAGGGAGGAGCTGGAAGGAGGTAGAATGAACGGCCGCTACTGGAAGCCTAGGAGAGCATCTTCTCCCAGCCATACCACAAGTGTCCAGCAGGGGGCAGGCTCTAGCCATGCACCCATCTTTCTGCATATCTGTCATTTCAGAAAAAGGCATATACTTCTCATTTAATTGGCCTGTTCTGGAGGAATGAGAGCATTTCCTGAAAAAGTAATCTACCATACGGGCTATGCTCAGGACCTTGGCTTCTTTTCAATCATGGAGAGTCACTACACATTTCTCAACCTTACTCATGGGTCCTATAATGTATTTTACAAATAATGTAAAAGTTATTTTCAGAAAGATATTCGGAACAAAAGGGCAAATTTTAAAAAGATCTCAGCACATTGATAAAGGTTACAAATAAAGATAGAAAAGTAGTGTCTGAAGGAGGAGAGGAAGGCAGTTTAGGCAGTGAGCATGACCCTTCTTGATCCCTGATACGGATTTTGATCATTGAGACAGGGTGTGTAGCCCTAGATGTCCTGAAACTTGGTATGTAGCTGGGCGGTGGTGGCGCACGCCCGTAACCCCAGCACTCTGGGAGGCAGAGGCAGGCAGATTTCTGAGTTCGAGGCCAGCCTGGTCTACAGAGTGAGTTTCAGGACAGCCAGAAACCCTGTCTCAACAACAACAACAACAAAAAAAAAAAACAAAACAAAAACAAAACCAAAAAAACAAAAACAAAAAACAAAAAAACAAATCCAAAAAACCAAAACGGAAGGAAGGAAGGAAGGAAGGAAGGAAGGAAGGAAGGAAGGAAGGAAGGAAGGAAGGAAGGAAGGAAGGAAATTTGGTATGTATACCAGGCTGGCTCGGAACTCACAGAGATCTGTCTGCCTCTGCCTTCAGAGCGCCAAAGTTAAAGGTGTGTGCCGACATGCCTGGCCCTGGATCTTCATTTTGAGTGGATTTGCTTCTAAACAGTTTATTTCATTGTAAACTTATTATCTGTGTCCTTTTTTGCTTTCTGCCCTTCAAAATAATTTGCTTCCCAAATAGATGCTGTACTCATCTCTAGCATAACCACTGGTAGGAAGCACTGTGGTAGCTGGTACAAATTGTTCAAAGACACAGGAGGAGGAGGAACAGGGAAAGACAAACAGGAAAAGGATGAAACCACTGGGGGTGGGGTGGGTAGGCAGGGGAACATCTGTTCACGTCATAGCCCACAGCATTATCCCAGGCCTAACTTTATGTACTACTTGAATTTAAAAAGAACCCTTACATTTGGGAATGGAAACATTTCCATTTGGGGGCAACAAAGTATTATTTCAAGTCACAAGATATTTATTGTGTTACAGGAAATGGAACAGATCCATGCAGCAATTTGTAGGCTGAGGAGAGAACTGCACCTGGGATGGCTGTTCTCTGGAGGATGCATCTTTCATTCAATGCAGTTCCACTCCCATCTTCTCCCATCTGCCTCCTACCAGAACCGCCTTCTATGCCCTCCTCATAGACACTAGCTTTTGCCTATAACCACAACCTGCACAAACATCTCATCTCTTCAGCTGAGGTAAAAACACCCAGAAAGGGACCAGTTATCATTTGTGTTTTTTTTCTTATAAAATCTAGCTAATCACTTTCAATAACTGTTGGGTTTGCAACAAATGTTTCTACTTTAAACTGTGATAGCTAGAGCCCTCTAGTTCATGGTCTTGAAGGTGCAGCTCTTGCTTGGCAGTGTGGAATGACACCACGTGCATTAGAAAGAGAAATGCTTCCTTGCCAGCTTCCCTCTGAAGAAACACTGGTTGTCAGTACCTCTGACATCATTGTATCTTGTCTCGGATATGTGCATGTGACCTGTGACTTTAAGTCCTGAGTTTCCTCAACTGAGGTTATTTCCTTAATAAGAATCTGTTTGCTATATCTTATTTCCTAATTAGGAAGTTGAAAGGCAAATAAATATAGTGTCATAGGACTTTTCTGAATTGCATAGATAAAATAATTTTGATTAAAAATAAAATAAGATGTTTCTAATACTTAGAATAAAAGAGATTAAATAATAAGCAAATGGAGTTTTAGGACAAATGTCTAGGACTTCAATTTAATGCTGGAATCTGTAAAATTACTAAAGTAAATATAAAGAACACAAAACATCCTAAAGTGAAGCCCAGCATGGCAGTTCCAGAGGATGTTTATGCTTTAGGAAATGCGTCTGTGGAGAGATGGCAAGAATCTATTTAGCGGCACGTGTGTGACTGGATACACGGACTCGGCACTGCAGGGGTTCCAAGACAGGAGGGACTCTCCCTGCTGCACCACTGCCTCCTCGTCTGCAACAATACAAAGACTGCATGAAGTGAACAAGGCCCTTTCTGAATCAGGCAACAATGTGCCACATGTCTGTTTAGTCTTGCCGTCAGTTAAGGACACCTGTCTTTACAGCATGAGTGACAGAACATTTTAGGATGGGGTGGGCTTTAGGCTGAGTTTGGCTTTATGATGGGGTCAGCTGTACTTTGGGGGGGGTGGGAGAAACAATTATTTCCTAAGCTAAAAAAAAAAAAAAAGAAAAGAAAAGAAAAGAAAAGAAAAGAAAAAGAGAAGAAAAAACTCTTCCTCAAAGTCCTCAGCCTGCTTCTCTACCTAAGCCCTTGAGTTTTTGGTTAACCAAGGGCAGGTAGAAGTGGCAACTGAACCAAACAGGCCATACTGATAATACAGTTTTGTAAGCCCAGAAATCTAACCAAGCAACCTAAGATCTTGCTAAGCAACAGCTTTCCAAGTCCCTGTTTCCAAGTGCCAGAGCTATACTCAACTTGTAGGGGCTGGGATCTCATGTTGTGGGCCCGGCTTGAGTGAAGAGGGAGCCAGGCTATGTACAAGGCCACGGTGAGGGAGAGGCTGTGGGCCAACTGCTGGCGTAGAGCATGCAGAGGAGCTTCAGGGGCCGAGGGAAAGACAAAGGCGGTGAGGCCAGAGGAGTGAAGCACAGGGAAAGCCAGGAGACACTCACTGCCTTCCATGGTTTTCAGAAGGAAGCTGGCTTTACTTATGGGATTCTAACCAGTAATTTCCTAAGAATAATCTGTAAATAAGCAGAAGTTACTGACCCTTCTGAGCACACTATGAAAAGTATCACAAAGCAGTAAAGTAACTCACTTTAGTACATTGTGCCATCCTCAATACCCTGACAGTCCTCAGAGGCAGGTGTGAATATATGCATTTTTTTCCTTTTCTTTTTAGACAATCTCATAATATAGCCTAGGCTGGTCTGGAACTCACTATGTAATTAAAGATGACTCTCTCTCTCTCTCTCTCTGTGTGTGTGTGTGTGTGTGTGTGTGAGAGAGAGAGAGAGAGAGAGAGAGAGAGAGAGAGAGTATAGTCATGCATGAGTTTAAGTGTGGCTAAAGGACAACTCTTGAGGTCGGTTCACACTTGGGAATAGAACTGCATACAAACATGTCTATCCAGTGAGCCCTTTCTCTGGCTCCAATTACGGTTATTTTCTACAAAGCAATACAGTATAAATGGTATGTTTAAGAGAAAAAAAGAACTGTCTTAGAATATGTTAAATACCACTAATAAGTAAGAAATAACTTTCACTTAAAAATACTAACACCCACAGGCACAAACTATCAAGTCCCTGTATTGAAGGCATTTCTCATCTTTAAATGTGTGAAAGTTGGGCCTGAAGAGATGGCTCAGAGGTTAAGGGCACTGGTTGCTCTCTCAGAGAACCTGGGTTCAATTTCTAGCACCCAAATGGCAGTTCCCAACTGTCTGTGACTTCAACTACAGAGGATCTGATGCCCTCTTCTGGCCTCCTCAGGATTAATGCATGCACAGATGTATATGGACAGGTACATTATTCATACACATTAAAAAAATGTAAAAGAATCCTTTTCCTCCCTCCTGAGTCAGGGTTTCTCTGTGTAGCCCTGGATGTCCTAGAACTTCTCTGTGGACCAGGCTGTCCTGGAACTCAGACAGATCCATCTTCCTCTGGCTCTCAAGTACTGGAATTAAAGGCATGCACAACTACTGTCTGGCTAAGAAAATTCTTTAAATTTGTGAAAGTGCCTAATACACACTCACAAAATATGCATTCAGCTGGGTATGGTGGCACACACCTTGTAATCCTAAAACTTTAGGGGCTGAATCAAGAGGACTGCCATGAGGTGGAGGCAGCCAGAGAGCTAGCCCTGGGGAAGAGGGGCGCTACCAGTGCTTCCCACACCGTATAAAAGCGAGGACTCTGCAATAGCGGAGAAACCAGATTTTAATACTTTGGAAATGGCTTTACTTAACTACTTTTCAGGAAGTAATACATACATACAGTTCTACATAGGTTTTTGTTTTGTTTTGTTTTTGTTTGTTTGAAATTAAAATAGATTTGAGTCCGTGCTGGACTTAAAATGATTCTCTTGCCTGGGATTCCAGATGTGAGTCACCATACCTTTTTTTTTTTTTTTTACTGAGGGTTAAACCTAGGACTTCACACCACTGTGCTCTAGTCCCAACCTCTATCTAGACGTTTGTAATGTATACACTCTCTAAGATCTAAAGAGGAATAAGTAGAGTACTTGGAATAAAACAGTTATGAAGACCCATCATATGGCGAGGCACTCAGGAGGCAGGGGCAGGTGCGTCTTTGTGACTTTAAGCCTGGTCTACACAATGAGTTCCAGGCCAGCCAGGGCTACATACCAAGTCCCGCTCAATATCCTTCCTACAACATGACTTTCACAAAAGCTCCTTTGGTCATTAGTTGGGAGTTACTCATGGCCTGGGCTAAAGCAAGGGAGTCTGAGTGATTGAACACAAGTCACAGGCCAGAGCACAGACAGTCTATGGCACCACCTCACAGCCCAGTGTGCACAAGCATCACCCATGCTCCTGCAGAGGCTGACGGGGCTCCATGCTTGGGGGTTTCACCTAGCAGGCATGGGAGACTCCAGAACTACACCTCTAACATCAGATGATGCTGATGCTGGTGTGGGTCACACTTGTCCTACAGAACAAGTGATGGGACAAACACACTGGTTAGGTGGGGAGAGGTGGGCAGACGACTGGGAGACAAAACGGTCACCTGACTGATAAATTAGGAATTTAGGAATAAAGCTTAAGAACTGAGTATAATTATTTTATAATTTATAATTGTAAAATTATAATATGAATTGGGTATTATACCTGCTTGTTTCTTTAGAATCGTCCAGACTACCATACGAATGGAAATGTTCATGTAACACTGAGACAAGTATTTATGGAGATTCTATTTGTAGATCTTGAGCAGCCCAGAATAGTTATGGTTTGATTTGTATAAAGAAAGTGCATGCTAACACCTAGCATTTACATGAACTATATACACCACTTCTACAATGTCCTTATAGCCTATTCGGGTAACGGAACTTAGGTAACTTAAGAAATCCTTTTTAAACATTTTAACTAACCTAGAAGAAAATCTTTTCACCTGAGCACATGACACCAACTTTTTGCCAGTGCACATTGTCTTCTCCGTTCACACAGCACTGCTGTGCTTGGTTCCTCTAGGCTCAAGCAGAGCTTGTGAAGCCATTACTTCACACAGACAACGACTGAGCTTGGAGTTGGGCAGGTGTCATTCCTGCTATCTTTTTTCTCTCAGTACCTCGGGGGCTTTGACTTATGACTGCTCAGTGTATAGAGTTCTAAATTTCATTGTCTGTGGGAGACCAAACTGTGGGAAACCAGACCTTCAACACCCCCCACTTTGAGAATCTCCTTTTGCTGACCCCTTGTTAGAAGTCTCTTTTACAAGGATGATTGTGGGAACCAACTGGTCCTTATCTTAGATAAACACCTGAGGTTGTTAGAGAAGAACCAGCATTCCAGAAAAGCTAAAAGATGCCTCAAGCTGCCGCCAGCCTGCCGCTAGCATCCGCACCAGATGTCCTCCCTTTCTTCTGTGCCCTAAATCATTCTCCTGCCCCTCCTTATCTCTCCTTATGGTGAGCTTAAAACTAGACTTTCTTCCCGTTAATAAACAGACCTTGACACAACTCCTGCTGCTTGGTCTCGCCCTGTTTTCCCGCCTGTTTCGCTCTTACAGGCTGGGTCCTCCTCGGCTCCCCGAATAACTAGGTCCCTCAGGCCGGGATAATTGTCTATGATTACACATGCCTTTCATCCTGGCACTGGGAGGCAAAGTAGGTGGATCTCTGTGAGTCTGGGCCAGTCTGTTCTACATAGAGTTTTCTAGTCTAGCTAGTGGGCTATGCTAGGGGGCTATTCACCCACAGGTATTCTTCTGCCTCAACCTCCTGGGTGCTGGGATTATGAGCATGTGCTACCACAAATACCTTTTCAAAATGTGGGTTCTGGGAACTAAACTCAGGTCCTTGGGCTTTCAAGGGAAACATTCTACCAACCTAGTTATCTCCGCAGCTCCAAGATGTTGTTGTTGTTGTTGTTATTATTATTATTTGGGGGGGTTAGATTTGTTTTTTTCTAGACAGGGTTTCTCTGTATAGCCCTGGCTGTCCTGGAGCTCACTCTGTAAACCAGGCTGGCCTCAAACCCAGAAATCCGCCTGCCTCTGCTTCCCAGAGTGCTGGGATTACAGGCCTGAGCCACGACTGCCCGGCAAAAAGTTATTTTCTTATAAGAACTTTTTGTCTGGTTGTTTACCAAATCCCAGATCTTCAGGCTGGTCAGTTGCGGATGAATGGCTGATCTGTTGTTACCAGCAATAAAGTGGATGACTACTAGACTTTGTATGTGTGTGTTTTATAGTATACAGCACCAGAGACATAAGTTAGGGTAATGATAAAAGAACTATAGTTCTGTTCACATCTAGGTAATATGGCTTAGTTTGTGCTTCTGGTCCAAGTCTATGTGAATACTAAACATCATCATGCATTTCCCTCTCTGCATACAACTTGCTGGAAAGCACACAGCTCTGAAGAGTAACAACATTCAGCCACACAGAACAGAAATGTGAAGTGAACCTCATGAGGAAAAGGACCAGGTCTGCCATGGTCTGACCCAGGGGTTCCTAATGCTGCTGTTGTAGCGCCATTGCTCACAGTCACAGAAAGATCACAGTTACTGACCTGGGGAATGCTGGGAAGTTGCAAGTGAGGTCATGGAATTAGAGAGGTTAAGGTTGGCAGTGATACTAAGCTGGCTCTGCAGTGCAGGAGGGTAAGGAGATGTGGGTGTCAGGAGGGACTCCTCACTGGTTTCTTCATCAATTCCAGGCAAGTACGTGTCAATCAAGGCATCAAGAAATTTAACAATGAGCTCAGCATAGTCTGGGATTTGTGTTTGCTGTAATGGAAAATAGGACATTATTTTAGCTCCATTCAAAAAAAAGTTCCCTCTGAAGTTAAAAAAGGTTAACTTGCTATCTGGGGCTTGGTGGGTTGTTTTTCCTTCTTCCTTTGTATTCTAGATCATTAAAAGGGGGTCTGGAATAGCATTTACAGAGAGCTGTGGAACATACAGCTTGGAATTGTATTTGGTTTCCCCTAAAAGCTTCCAGATGAGCCTGAAATTTCTGAAAGCCATGCAGAGACAGAGGAATTGACTACTTAGACAATGCAGTCTTCAGCAATGATATCAGCCAACGTCCCAAAGCAGAGAAGACTGGCAGAGCACCATCATCCTACCCTCCACCTGTTAAAACTCCCGCATGACACACTTCTGTGACTTTAGGCCCATTTTTTAAATGACAACCTGTGCATATCAACAGATAGCACACAATAAACTAAATCCAACTCTTAAAACTGGGGCAATGTATAAAAAACTCATCTTGATTTACCAGCCCTGGATCTAGAACATGGTGGGGAGGGGGGGGTGGGGTGAAGGAGGTGGGGCAGAAGCCCTGCCTTCAAGGAACTTCAATTATTTTAAGAGACCATCTACAAAAAAATTAAATACAATTTCATGTAGTATACCAACAAGTGCCAGTCAAAGAAAATGAACAGCCAAGAACAAACCCAATAATAAACAGTAAGATTTAAACGGTGTCCCCGGGAGCTCTTAACGAGTACCGCACTCTCCCCTAGTCACGAGGCAGGTGTGGGAGGCACTGTCAAGTGCACAGAGGTCTTCGGCATACACTTTAGAGAGGTCTGCCACACCCTTCTGAGATTTCAAGCCTAGCTAAAAATTAATATATCAACATATTGAAGGTAAATAAACAATGTTTAAAAATGTCTAAAACAATGTTTATTTTGAAATGTTACTTTGGTTTGAGGATAATGCGTATTTTCCAACAGACTCATGAATTATAGCTAAAGATTCTGTCTTATCAAAAGTTAGAGAAAAATATTTTTTCTTACCTTTGAAAAGGGTCCTGCAAACCGCCACAAGCCATTAAAACCAAAACCTGCAAAAAAATCAAATGCTACTTTTACAACAAGCAAGGCGGCTTTAAATAGTAACAAAAATCAAGCTGCATAGCTGACAGACAAAATCTGCATAGATTTAAGACATTTTAAAATCAGTGTCAAAGATAACTAACATGTCCTTAAAATAGACAGCATTTTTACAAAGTGGTCAAGCTGTTATCATATTGAACATTAACCAAGAGAGTCAGAGGGCGGCATGAAGGGAGAGACCGGCAAAGGAGCCTATGCCCTGGAGAAGGCTACAGTTAGACAGTCTCCATCAGGGTCACAGCCACAGGCTGGGCAAGCATCCTCCCCTGGTATACTTAGTTACTTTGCAGGTAAGATGTCTGGTACTGTGGAGGGGATTCCTCATGGTACACCACACTCTGCACAATTCCATGGATTGGATTTAGCAAATTTGGATCTTGGCACAAAGACAAGAGGGTATTGATCTTAGAGTCCAACAAATTGTGCCTGAAAAAAAAAAAAGTAAATAGAGGAACATTAAATCAAAAGATTTACTGGAAAGCATAATATATATTCCTTAGAACAACATGGCAAAACTGGAGACAGGTGCTTTTACCTTTCTGGTGCTTTTCTAAATTATCCAGGGAATGAGTGTGCATGTCGTCATTTTAAGTCATCAGGGAAATACAATACAGCAAATACCTGGAAGCTATCACATGACCATGTCAAACTATACAAGGAAAATGCTGCTCAGGACAGGCTTGGGTCTGTTTGCCAGTTAGCGTACTCTGTACTCTCTGTCTCCCTGGTTGTCTGTTTCTATGTACACAGAGGGTTAGAATGACATTTAATACTAACCAGTGCCAAGGTAGGAAAGTAAAATTAGTTTCGAATGGGTGGCATGTGGAATCTTACAAAGAAATCATTTTCAGATCAGCTGCAATCTATTTATAAAAATCTATTTAAAAAAGGCAACACCTAAATATGTGAAAATCAGAAACCTTAAAATGAAATTAGATAACAACAAATGTTGGATGCTCAGTAAACTGCACTGATGTACTCATGTTTAAACAAAAGTGTTAACTATAGTATCTTTAGTGACATAGTTGTTCTAAGATGTCCAATGCCAGACTCATTCTACTTCCCTTTCATAGGCATGAGGTTCCCAGGGTGTATCTCAGCAATGAAACCACTAGCATCCACTCTTCCCTGCAAGCCATACATCTAGCAGTCCACCTTAGAGACCGACCCTAGTCAACACTCAGTTCAATACCAAGTTCTAAAATTCTTACTTCCTATATGTGATTTCAATCCTGTCTCTCCCTATATTGCAGATATTGGCCTCCTAGAATAGTCTCCTTACTACAACCCTCCTGCATCTGCACTGTTTCTTCCAACTCATTCTCAACATAATAGCCAGAGTGTATAGCAACTCACTACCAACTAAAGCTCTCCCAACAGCTTGGTACTATACAAAGGGATTTAACTCAATCTTTAACACTGGCATAATAAAGGCTTTAGCCAGACCTATGCCCTAGATCTACCCTTCACCTTGGAGCCCTTTATTCTGCATTCCACACAAAGGCCCTTTTAAAGTTTCTTTAATTTGCCAACACCTTTTCTGTCATTGCTGTCAGCTGACATATCCAGGAAGAAGGACTCTCAACTGAAGAGCTGTCTCCATTAAAAGGGTCTGTGGAACATTTTCTTCACTGGTAACTGGTGTAGGAGGGTACATCCCACTGTGACTTATGCAGCCCTGGGAAGTGGGTGGGAAGGGTAACTGAGCAAGCCAGTAAGCAGCATTAGTCTGTGGTCTCTGCTTTAGTTTCTGCCTCAGTGTCCCTCAATGATTGGATTGTAACCCATAGGTGAAATAAAACCTTTCTTCCCCAAATCGCTTTTCTTTTTTTTTTTAAATTTATTTTATGTATATGACAGTTTTGCCTACATGCATGTCTATGAAACACATGTGTGCCTGGTGTCCACAGAGGCTAGTAGAGGGCATCAAATCTCTTGGAATTGGAGTTATGTACAGTTTTGAGCCACTGCATGGGTGCTGGGAATTGAACCAAAATTCTCAGAAGAGCAGACATGCTTTTAACTGCGGAGCTATCTCTCCCATCCCTTCCCCATGCTGTTTTGGATAGTGTTTTATCAGAGTAACAGAAACCAAACTAGACCATAGGCTTTGGAAGTTCAAGTATTAAAAGTAAAACCAACCTATTTTCACTCAGCTATGAATAAACACAAAAATTACGATAAAAACAAACAAACCAACCAACCATCCCAAGGGCTAGCACAATGGCTCACTGGAGAAAGGTGACAGCTGCAACATTTATGAACTTAGTTTCATCTCCAGGACCAACGTGGTGGAATAAGAGTACTGACTCCCTAAAGCTGTCCTCTGACCTCTCCACGTGTGCCATCGTATTCATGCACGTGTGCACTAGAATAAACACAATGTTTAAAGGAAAAGATTTACATCAACCCCCAGACAGCTAAGTAGGATGGTTTAAATAGAGCAATCTGTCAGTTTGCTCTTGGGAAAACTGTATATTAATATTCATTAAGCTAACCCACTAAAGTAAATCAATGCTATTAAGGAAAAACAAGCAAATAAACAAAACAAACCAACCAAACAAATACCAAAGATGGTTTTGGTAATAGATAAACCCAAAGTAGTTTAGCTATTATTAAAGTATGAATTTAAAAAAAAGATTTATTTTTTTCTTTTCAGTTCTGTATATGCGTGTTGTGTCTGTTTGTTTGGGTATGTGAATGTGTGTTCAGCATCCTCTGAGGCCACTGAAACTCAGGTCCTCTGCAAAATCATACATGCTCATAACTGCTGAGCTATTTTGTCAGCCCCACCGCTATGTGTTTTGTTTTAGACCCTGGCATGCTAAGCATGTACTCCTTTCTACAGAGCTCTACGTAGTCTCCACCTCTAAAACTATTAGCCATCCCCCTCTATGATAAAAATGGCAGCTACATTTCCCACTCCACCGGTAGTAGACGTCACTGAGAAGTACATTTCCTACACCTTTACAGAGCACCTAACATAAAGACAGATACGGGGTGATTAAAAAATGACAGGAGATACTTACACAACAGGGAACACTTTGGGAAACACAACGCTGGCCTCTGCTAGATATTCATAAAGAATTCGTTGATCAAATTCATCTGTAGTATATTTTACCAGTGTAGCCTGCCAAGATGCAAAAATGGGTAAACAATTTATGTTGAAAAATTCTATTTTAATGAAGTGAAAACATCTTCCTTTCATGTTTGTAATATTTAAGGGCCTGCTAAGAGCAAACTGGAATAAGAATTTGAGGAGAAAAAAACCCTCAAAAAGGAAAATCCTGCCAGGAGTAGTGGTATACATTTTTAATCTTAGCGTGTGGGAAGTAGAGGCAGGTGGATCTCTGGGAGTTCAGGGCCAGTCTGGTCTACAGAGTGAGTTATAGGACATCCAGGGCTACATAGTGAAACCCTGCCTCAAAAATGAATGAATGAATGAATGAATGAATGGGGGGATGTTCCCCTTACCAGAACAGTAAGAAGCAGTGCTTGGATCTTTGGGTCAGTAAGTACTTCTTCATCCAAAAGAACATTTGATTCAGAGACTGAGACTTTTCGTAAATGTGGGTGCTGCTGCGAGGAGGGAATCCTTTGGGTTTCTGCAGTGGGATATGGATCAAGGTAAGTAGTTATATTAGTAGGGAAAGTATATTTTACTCAATATGTTTTAATGTTACATCTTAAATTTAACAGTTCTTTAGACATCTCAATTATCAATATTACGATCATACAGAGTTGTTATGTCAGATATGCAGTAATACAATAGCTAGTGACTTGCAGTGTTGTGCCACACACACTGGCCTGGAACTGTCTATGTAGACCAGGCTATCCTTGAACTCATGGAGATCCTCCTGCCTCTTCAAGTGTAGCCCAGGCAGACCTCAAGTATGTGATCCTCCTGCCTCTGCCCTTTCATCACATTCCATTGGCATTTACCACAATAACAGGCCGACTTCTTTTCCTGCCAACTTAAGGGCTAGGGAGAGCAGAGCAAGGGCAGAGCAAGAGCAGCCAGTTCTGTGCTGTACCCTGAGGCCATGAGGCCTGGATGGAAGCCAATGCGCCTCACTGTGCTCCTCCTCACTGTGCTCCTCCTCGTGGCCAGCACCGTCCCTGTCACAATCAGCTTTGTCTCTCACCCGTCTCATCGTCAGTCTCTGCCACTCTTCTCATCTTCGGGGGTGTTGTCATCCCTGATTCCATTTCTTGTCTTTTAGGAGCCTTTGTGTCAGATATCAAGTGATCAAAACTTTTTCTTGTTCCTATGAACAAAAGTTATAGAATATGGAAGTTTACTAACCACTGTGTCTACACACAGCAATACTCTAATCATTGAAGCCTTCACTCTGGAGCCCAGGCTGAGGCATCCGTGGAGCAGAGTTGCTTAGCATCATTCCCCATCTCCTCTTTAAGGGGTCTGGCCCCACAGCTTCCCAGAAAAGGAGGATCTTTACTGGCCTAAAAAGGAACCTTAGGTTATATTCACTATCCCGAGGATAAACTAGACTCCTTCAAGAAGAACAAGTATCCATAACAAATACAAGGATTAGATTTTGATCAGTGCAAAGCACAGAAAAATGTCAATGGCCACTGTAAGGAATCAAGTTGGTTATCAAGAAATAGTCACTAACACAGATGAGCTATCTCCAAATACAGGTCAAAATTAAAGTGTGGGCTTTAATTTGTAAAGATATGCATGCCCAGAAATACTAAAATCAGACCCACAAGGAAACACTTCAAAAGCACAACAAGTAGCCCTGCCTCATACTCGGCCTTGATTGAGGGTGCACCCAATCATTCATATTGGTATGTAAATGTCTTTGCTATCATTTAAGTAGAAGTATTTATAAGCGATTATTCAGAATTTATCTACTTTTGCTCATTACACTCAGAGAATGTCTCTTCTTGTAGCAGTTCTAAAAACAATCTGGGGCTGAGAATGTTGCTTGGTGGTGGAGAACTTGCTAGTGAGCTAAGTTCCCTGTTTTTGTTTGTTTGTTTTTGCTTTAATTTTAGTTTTCTTACTTACTTACTTCACACCCCACTCACGGACCTCCTCCAGTGGGATGGCCCCCTCCCGAGATCCTTTCCCTTCCCTCCCCCACCTCCCCTTCTCCTCTGAGCAGGTAAGGACCCCCTGGGTAACTCCCACCCTGGCCCTCCAAGTCTGTGTGGCTAGGTACTTCCTTTCCCACTAGGCCAGACAAGGTAGCCCAGCTAGCAGAATACATCCAGTGTACAGGCAACAGCTGTTGGGAATAGCCTCCTCTCCCCACCCCCCAGCCAATTGTTTGGGACCCAGATGAAGACCAAACTGCACATCTGCTACAGGGGAGGCCTAGGTCCAGCCCCTGTATGCTCTTTGGTTAGTGGTTCAGACTCTGAGAGCCTGAAGGGACCAAGAGGTTGACTCTGTTGGTCTTCCTGTGGAGTTCTTACGCTCTGGTTTAATGCTCAGAAGCACACACATGGGAAAAGGGAAAAGTCTGAAATGTGTATCTTAAATGAATTCTTTTTTTTTTTTTTAAAAAAGATTTATTTATTTATTATTTGTAAGTACACTGTAGCTGTCTTCAGACACACCAGAAGAGGGCATAAGATCCCATCTCAGATGGTTGTGAGCCATCATGTGGTTGCTGGGATTTGAACTCAGGACCTCCGGAAGAGCTCAGTGCTCTTAACCGCTGAGCCATCTCTCCAGCCCCCATAAATTAATTCTTAAAGGCAGAATTGAAGCCAATATTACAAGATCTGATAAGTGATATTTGACAGTACAGAGTTCTGTTGCACTCATGTACCAAGACTAATGAATAATCACAAATCACAAATATAAAGGCCAGAGGAATCGTTTCCTTTCATGCAAATGGAAGAAACCACAAGTGGCTACGAGTTGCCTGCAGTGACACTGCTAAGGATACTGTCCTGACCAGGCTGAAATCCCAGTTTCCTGAACCCTCCTAGTGCCTCCTCTAGTGCCTGGAGGTAGGCTACATCTACCGATCTTGTCCTACCAGCCCTTTTCTTGTACTTTGTCATCTCCTTCTCTTCCTACAGCTCCATTATCTAACTCTTCCAATATTTATCAGTTTGTTTGTCTGGTTTTTGAGACAGAGTTTCTCATTCTGTAGCTTTGGGTATCTTTGAACTCACAGAGATCCTCCTGCCTCTGGGCATGCCCCATCATACACAGTTCATTGATAGGTTCTTTTAGATGGACATACTCAAAACTCTCCTTCTAGCTTTGAAAGGTGTAGGTGTGCACTGTTGCTCCCCACAGTCACGCTAAGTGCAAGAGCATGGCAGCCCTCCTGCTCCTGGTGCCCACCATCTTTGGTGACCATCTGTGGTAGTCTGAATATGCTTTGCCCCACTCTTAATGGGTGTGATTTTGTTGGAATAGGTGTGGCCTTGATGGAGGAAGTATGTCATTGTGGGGGTGGGCTTTGAGACCTTCCTACTAGCTGCCTGGAGGTCAGTCTTCTCCTGTTTGCCTTCAGAACAAGGCATAGACCCTTCTTCTGCACTGTGCTATGCCTGCCTTGATGCTGCCATGCTTCCTGCCTTGATGATACTGGACTGAACCTCAGAATCTGTAAGCCAGCCCACATTAAGTGTTTTCCTTTATAAGATTTGCCTTGGCGTGGAGTTTCTTAACAGAAATGGAAACACTAAGACATTATTCTGTCCTTGACACTCAGGAGAGCCATATTTTCTCTTTCACATTATAGTGGCATCGGGTAACGTTTGGCTTTGTGCTTGGCTTATTTAACACAATAATTTCTAATTTTATCTACACTGTCACCAATTACAGGATTTCATTTTTATGGCTACTATTTGTAGATATATAAAACTATGCTTTCTTTATCTATTCATTATGGGATGGGCACCGAGATTGCTTCCTTTACTTGGTTGTTGTGACAAGTCTCGCAGTCCACACAGAATGCAGCTGCCTCTTCAACACACTGGCTTGTTTTCCTCTACATATATAGTTAGTAACAGAAAGCAATAGTTTCAGCTCAGCCAGGGAAGTGCTATTTAATTAATTTTTCTTTTATTTTAGTTACCAATGGGATCCACTATTTAGCCAGGGCTGGCCTCTAACTTGCCTTTATCTCATGAGGATGATCGGCAGCAGTCACACCTAACTGACAGTTTTTGAAGTTAAGAAACCTAACATCTTTTACAGTCTTCTCTCTTACCACACCGTCCATCACTCTTTCCTGGTCACTCTCCTTTTGAAATAGACCTCACATAGAGCTCCTGCCTTAGTGCGTGCTGGCTCTGGGTTTTCCTCTTAAGACTGCTAAATCAATCTCGTAAATGGTCCCCTTGAAAAAGACTTTTCTCTACACAGCTTTCAGGAAAATGTGCCAAATGTGTGTGTGTGTGTGTGTGTGTGTGTATGTATGTATGTATGTGTGTGTGTACATATATAAACTGCATCTTGTTCCTTCCTTAATGAAGATCTCTGTTGGATATATGATATAGTACGTCTCTTATCACAGTAGTCTTTGTTGTTGTTTTGAGACAGGATCTCTCCATGTACTCCTGGCTATTCTGGCACTCACTGCATAGAGCAGGCTGCCTTTGTAGAGATGTGCCTGCCTCTGCCTCCAGTGCAGGGGCTGGGACTAAGGCTGCCAGCGCTTGAGCAGCTGTGCCTCACTCCTCTAGCCTCCTTGTGCACCTGCCCCACTGCCCCACTGCCGAGCGAGTGCTCCCACTCTTACATCACTATGCTTCCTCTCCTGCATGCCTTTCCTTACCCTGTGCCTACTTGGCTAGCATGGACTAAATCTTTAAGATCTAGCTCAAATAGTACCTCTGAATTTCCTAAGAGCCTCAGTAATGTTAAGCATTACTGTGTTAGTGCCGCCTGCCATACACTGTTGTCACCAGCATAACCACCAAGGATAAACCCTTCTCTAAAGGGCAGAGACCCTATTTTTTCTACTTAGAACACAGTCTGAAGGAATTCGATATTGCATTTTCTCTGAGGTTAGTTTTTTACTTACAACTTCTTTGGTATGAAAATCCATAATTGCAAAACACAAAGTAACCAGGAGACTCCTGGGAATTACTGATGACATAGGATTAACAGAAGAGAACTCAAACAGAAGGAGATGACAGATTGAACTGAACTGTAACAATGACTGTTTGTTATTTATTCTTTCAACATTTACTGGAAGGTTATTTGTGTTACACTGTGTTGTCTGCTCACTAATTTCCTTATGAGCAAACATTTTCATAATACTATCTCAAGATACTAAGTATGTTTGTGCGGGTAACCTAAGTCCACGCTCATGTTATTTATCACAGGTTGGACACACCAATAGGTCTGAGTAACGATCAAAGCAGCAGCCAATAGAAGGGCAAGCAAGCAAGCATTGCCTCACACTTGCTCTGTGGGCCAGTGAACGTCCTCTATCAGGAACTCACTATCAGTTCCTGGACACGAAAGGCTTAGCACTGTACAAGCATTTCCCACAGGACTGTTGATAGAACTGAGCAATGGGAACTGTGGGGAACCATTATCTTGGGCCAACAAGATGGCTCAGTAGGTAAAAGCACTTGTGGCCTGACAACCTGAATCCAATGCCCAGAACTCACATAAAGGTGGAGACAGAATGGGCAGCCCAAGGCTGGCCTCCAATCTCCACCTGTCTGCATGCACACACACAGATAAGAATTTCTAAAAGAAATATTGTCTTATAGTGATTTAAAAAATACCTTATGTTTTTGTTGTTTCAAAGATTATGTGGTTCCAGATCTCGGTGATACATTCTAATTTCCAATGGTTCCTTAGGGAACATCAGCATTTCAGCCCTCTAGGACAGTGCTTCCTTTCTTCTAGATAGCTAATGACTGATCACTACCATCTATGGCCCCCAAATCAAAAGCCACAGTACTTGAAAATAGACATTAAAAACATAGAAATAGGGGCTGGAGAGATGGCTCAGCAGTTAAGAACACTGACTGCCCTTCCAAAGGTCCTGAGTTCAAATCCCACCAACTACATGGTGGCTCACAACCATTTGAAAAAGAGATCTGAGGCCCTATTCTGGTGTGACTGAAGACAGCTACAGTGTATTTACATTTAATAATAAATAAATCTTTAAAAAAAAGTTTAAAAAAAAACCATAGAAATAAAAACCAAATCAAACTCAAAGCCATTCCAAAGTCTCATTCTCATTTCTCTGTCTGAAGATATGGCTGAGCCAAACTTATCTATGAAAATCAAACACCCTTAGAAAAGCCACACAAGGGCTGGAGAGATGCTCAGTGGTAAGAACACGTGCTGCTCTTCCAAAAAATCCAGCGTCAGTTCCCAGCAAGCATAGGAAGCTCACAAACATCTGTAACTTCAGTTCCGAGGGATAGAATGCCCTCTGGCAGCCATGGGCAGCAGGTACACATGTGGTACACAGCTGCAGGCAAAACACTCATACACATAAAGTAAGTTAAATTAAAAAGGCACATAAGATTTTGTTACACCAAAACAGTAAATGCTAGCAATCTAAAACAGTTTCAAATAATTTTCCAGGAGGGAAAGTAACTAACCATTTTCCACAGTAACAATAATGTAAAAATTTATATAAATTAAAGATAAACTAACCAAGCAATTTTTTTGTGTTGGCCTGAGAAGGCTGTCCCATGTCCAAGCTCATGGATTTCCGGGCTCGGGGACTGGTTTGGCCTACAGCCGGGTAGGCGGCCTGAAGGTATCCTTCTGAACCTTTGGGAGAGGACCATGGTTGGTTCTCCTTTAGTGTCCTGAAAAATTTAAACAATTTAGAAGACTTAATTAACAAGAAGATAATAAATATAACCACTGTTCACTCATTCCTAATAGCTGTCTTATTTCCTAACAATGGCAACCAATTAATTGGAAAAAAAAAAAAAAAAGCACTTTAAAGTGCTATAGGACACAAACTTTTCCTTTTCTTCCTTTTTTTTTTCTCCTTTTTTTTAAGATAAGTTCCCATTAAGTTGCCCAGGCTGGCCCAGAACTTGCTATGTATTCCAAGTTGGTTTTGAATTTCCAGTCCTCATGCCTTAGTTTCCTGAATGCTAGCAATACACATATATACTATTATATAGCTGGCTCTTAATGTATCCCCGGGAAGTTAAACAGGAAGAGCTATACTGCATAATTTTTTAACTTTTTTCTTTTTTGCAGTACAGGGACTGAATTCAGAACTCCACACATGCATGGCTAGTATTCTAACTCTAAACTGGTGAAGCCCAGAATGGTTTATATATTTATTGATTGAGCCCAAGCTGGCCTCAAACTTGCTATGACGCCAAGAATGACACTGAACAACTGATGTTCCTGCTTCTACTTCCCGGGTGCCAAGAAGACAGGTGTGCATGCCACAGTCAGAAGACAAGCAGGTATGCACACCACAGTCAGTCAGATTTCTGCAGCACTGGGACTGAGCTCAGGACCTTCTGCATACCAGAAAAAAAATCCTCTATCAAGTAAGCCACACCCCTAGGTCCTATTTTGTTTGTCTTTGAAACGGGGTCTTAGATAGCTGAGGCTGGCCTCAAACTCGATAGATAGTTAAGGATGACCTTGAATTCCTGAGCCTCCTGTTTCCATCTTGTAAGTGTTCACACAACAGGCATTTGCTACCACTTAGGGCCCCAAACTTTTAATTTGACAAGAAAAAATTGTGTATTTTTACTGAACAACATGTTTTTAAAGTGCCTAAATATGCTAATATATGACATATATTACCCTACATATTTGTCATTTATTGTGGTGAGAACACTTAACATCCATTATCTTAGTACTTTCCAAATACAGAATAAATACACTGTCATTAACTGATGCTGAGTAATAGATCTTTTGAACTTATTGCACTGAATTTTACAATCAGGGAAAATAAGTCTAAATAGGCAACTGTATTACTGAATTATTTAAAAACTGATAAAATTAAATTTGAGAATTAAGCTTTCCTGAATATGGGCAACTATGTTACTTTTTCCTTTCCATTATCAAAATAAGGGACAAAGAGCTAAACTTATGGGAATGGCTGAAGAGTAAGGTTTCTGAGCACTGTGTTTATCAGGTAAACCTGCATACATTGTTGCAGTCTTGGTCAAGTCCTTGGGGAGGAGTCTTTTTACTATAAAAAAACAAGATATTAGTAAGTTTAATGACATAATATCTCAAAGATTACTTTCCTACATTCAACATTGTATCAAACCTTAAAGATGTTTGTTTAATTCACATTATAGATTAACACAACAAAGATGGATTTTTTATGTAACTTCATGTTATATTTGGGGAAAAAACCCCTACATAAAGCCATATGTAACAGTAGTTAAAGCTTTATGATTCTCTCATAGGAATCTACACTACAGGAGCCCTGGGCACTACACATGCCCAGGAGCTGGGCATGGTGGTGAATGCCTTTAATCCTAACACTTGGTGGGGGCAGATCTGAGTTCAAGATCTGCCTACTTTACACAGTGAGTTCCAGACCAGCCAGAGACACATAGAGTTTGTTTCAAAGCAGTAACAATAAAACTACACTACAGAAAGGTT